>NC_090668.1:15154803-15454803 GCF_013368605.1 Nyctibius grandis | reverse complement strand
TTTCTACCTTCTGGCTTCCAGATCAGATTCCTGACTTCAGTTCATACTGGATGGTTATAGACATCCAATCCCTGAATGAATGTTCTTTGCTGCTTAAATTATAGCCATGTTATCACAATCCTTTAAGATAGAGCAATGTAATGTGTGAGATATAAATTATAT
The DNA here is from genome assembly GCF_013368605.1 of Nyctibius grandis. Classification (NCBI taxonomy): domain Eukaryota; kingdom Metazoa; phylum Chordata; class Aves; order Nyctibiiformes; family Nyctibiidae; genus Nyctibius; species Nyctibius grandis. The sequence goes on along the minus strand of NC_090668.1, from coordinate 15,454,641 downwards.
ATAACATAGCGTAGGATATTTAAAGTGATTTGAGCCTCTAATACATCTTGTTTATCCTATTGATTTCTGAACTTTTACTATAGCTAGTCATGCACCTATTTTTTATGCAGGTCTGTATAAAAAAATTCCAAATGGTCATTCTTTTTGGTCAGCTACCATTACATAGAAGGATATTGTTAAACCATGCAAATTGTGTGCCTGAGAAGTGGCTGAATATGACTTTTAATTAGCTGTTAATTCTTAAATTGAATAAATTAGACACATTATTCTTAAAGTAGTTTTAAAATTATTTGGTAAGTGCATGTGCACCCTACAGAGTATTTTTCCAGGATTTTCTATTGCATTTCACAATTCATGTTGTTAACATATATATGATAAATAGGGTCAGATATTTTGCTAATTTGATGAGTAATATCTACTTGGGAAGGCTTTAATGTTAATTTAAAAAAATATTTTAACATTTAAGAAGAAAAGTGCATAAAATAAAGTGACTCAACCAAACATCATTGTAATATAATGTAATGTAATGTAACATAATTGCAATATCTGGGGCCAGATTTTCAGTTAACATCAATTTGGTGGTTTTCCCTGCCTTTGGCTAACTATTCCATGTGTAGGTACAAATACCGACTTTGGAGAGTCCCCAGATGTTAGGTGGAAATACCAGACTAGTTTTGGACCTGGAACCTTGTCAGAACCATACTGTCTCTTTTTTACCAGCTGATAATAAACAGAGAACCTTGTTGGAATGTTATTTTTTTCCCCTATAAGAGCTTTTGCCCTAGACAGCCTAACAGGATATGGAAATAATTGGGTTTTCTCTCTTTGGCCCTCTAATGATGGGGATATAAATGGTGCCCAGATGGTGGTTTAACTGACTCATTTAATTTACATGTTAGTAGCAGTACCCAGTGAAATCCCTGAGCCTTGGTGATGATGAGCTTCCATCACTGTTCTCCTTAAGCAGCTTGGCTAGGGACTTAAAGCTCATTGCTTATAAGACATTCAGAAAATGCATTGAGAAATTATTCAAATGGAATTTGATGTCTCATTTTCAGAAGTAGAACTAGCCTCCTTACATAAGGCATGCAATTTTAAAAAGCAACAGCAGAGCAATAAACCATAAGAAAGAAGAGTCTGCTTATCAATGAATTAAAATGTTAAAATTAAATATGAAAGCAGAAAGGCTGTAACTGATGTTGGTGCAAATTAATGTTAAAATCTGATTAAAGTTTAGATTGAAAAGCAGGCATATGGCTGCTAAGTAAGTTGTTCTAAAATGAATTACTCTTGCCTATGGCTATTCTCACACCTCAAAATAAAGTAATACTTCTTGATGATCTCAATAAGTTACTAAACTGCCCTTAAAAACTAATTTTGCATGAAACCCCAGAGCAAAGTCTTGGCAATATTAAGATGCAGAATTTTCATGGCAAGGCATAAACTTATGAGTGCCCTGGGCTGTACGCTCTCATTTGGTATGCATCATAAAATCAGCAAGCACCCCTTTGTCAGGCACAGCGCTAGAGCCACGCACGGAGCACTGCAAAAGTAGGTAAAGTTCTTCCGCTTAGTTCTGGAACTTTTATTGGTTGTTCCCCCCACTTGTGTCTCTGTAAGTTTGTGGCTTTTGTGGCTGGATTTTTTTCTTAATAGGCATTTCATTTGTTTCTCTTTTTTTAAAAAGCTCAGTCTTGCTCAAGTGAAACTTCTGTGAAGTTACTGTATTTTGTTGCAAATGAGACTTCAACCATGCAAAATTTTTGAGATGTTTCTATTCAGTGTTTCATTTAACTTCCATTAATAAGGCAGTTAATGATATTTATATTCAATCTGAATTTGAGCACTGAATTTTATCCAAAACCAGGAGAGCTGACACCTCAAGTCCAGAGTTTGGACTCGTGTCTACTTAGTATTTCCATTCTGTGAGAATCCAAACTGGAATACTTGCCATCCACCCTTTAGTGGCATGCTGTTTTTTATGACATCTGGGTGCCAAAGATTAGGGCCCCATTATTCTAGACTAGATCATGTAACACAAAGTGACACTGGCATCGCAGTTCACATTTCTGTGCTTCCCCAGAGCAGCAGCTCTCAAAAGGATGTTGTACCACACAACAACTACTGATATGTTGCACCTTACTGAGCTGCTTCTAGTTGCTGGAGATTCTTGCAGTGTTGTGAGCCCTTTTCTCTCTCGCTGGTTTCACTGAACACTCAACAACATGCTGGATGGAGGCCTCGGGGCTCAGTCTCCCAGGGACTGGGATCTAGGATTTAGATTAATTAAATTGCACAATGAAGAAGCAAAGATACAGCACACAATGAAGTGTACTTAGTTAAATTATATGAAAGCTGTAGCAGAGTTTTAAAAACTTAGTGTTTCATAGTACACTAGTATGTAGTGCTGTGCTATAGTTAAAAAAAAAACCAAACAAAACAACAAAATCCTGATGAGATGAGACCTCCTTCCAGTTCTGTTTTCATCTTTGCAGAGAAGTGTGAAGAAGTGTTGTTTTTAATATGTAGATGACAAGGTTTGGGATTCACAGATAAGCAAAGTGTGAACTCTTAAAGGTTAACTCTGTATGCACATATTAGAAATTGGCCCAAGTCACAAAGTTTACATCTGTTACAGGATCTAAATACAAATTTCACCAAAGCTTAGAAATATTCAAATGTGATGATCATATGCATAGTTAACAGATCTATGCCTCTAAGCAGTAATTTGGCTGCGAGTCTGGAAAATTCCAATAGTTTGGAGGATTAACATCTTTTACCCTGGCAAGCATTTGAAAACATTATTTAGTTCAGCATGCAAATGCACATCTCAGATTATATATTAATCATGATCATGTATAGTTTATCCTTTTTATCCCTTTCACTGTTGAAAATGATATTAAATAAGATACATACCAATTCCTGCTTGACCTACAATCCAGGAAAGTCGAATAAAAAGCATCACACCCCAAATATTAAGCATGCATCTTACCTAGGTTTTAAACAAAAAATACTGCATTAGTGCAATGTTGAAAGTAGTGTTAACAACCAGAAGGGTGATAATGTGCATTGCAGGCTTTTAAAAAGCACCCCAAATATCCCTCAAGTCTGCCTCCCTCTCTTACTTCTTTAAGATTAGTTCTGCAACACTAAGGTCTTTTAAGTTTGTTTTCTTTTAAGTTTTTTAGAAATGCAGATAAGTTTCTCACCAGCACACCCTTCACCCATCCAAACTTGACAAATCCTGTTTTGTTTTCTTCTTCCTTGCTGACTGCTGTCTCATCTCCAGCGGTGCTTTCTCCATTAGCCACTCTCTCGGCTGAGCCGGTGCTCACGGCTATGTTCTGAAGGATCACACAGAAAACAAATACATTTTTGTGCCAAGCAGAGGACACCTGGCTGCATAAGAGAGACATGGAATAAAGGAATTCCAAAGAAGATCAGGTTTTACTGTCTCTGGAGTAGAGTGCAATATTCTGCTCACACCAGGCATCAGCAGGTGGGCTTACTAACAGTGAGAAAAGATGAAGGAATCACTTAATCAGAGTAAATACATTATTATCTGATACTAAATTGTTTTTATTGTAAACTGTATTCAGCATACATGTGTTGATATGTTAGTAGAGCATCTAACAATGAGGGTCTTGTGGTTGGCCTCTACATGCTGCTGCAACAATTTAGGAATGATGTTAAGTGTAGAAACAGGGATAATTGCTCACTAGTGAAAAGAAACCTAGCTGAGTGCTGCATGCAAAGTTATGTGATGAATTCTGATGTTTTCTGTTAGATAAAGTATAAATATAATTGCAGCAGCAAATGGGTAACATGTTCTTGAAAACAGTTAGAGAAATACCAGCGAAATGTAGTAAATAAAGCAGTAAGTGAATAATCCTTTCTGTGGTTTAGCCACCTGTGGTATAACCATAGTAGATAGGATTAGGAATTGCCATATTTGTGATGTAACCAGAATAAATAGCCGAGAATTTTAGATTGTTCACATCCTGTTACAGGTATAAATCTGTATTTTTATCTCTTCAGCTTTTCTGCCCCAGAATCTTTGAGGCAATTTAGCATCATGATATGTTTCTTGTAGCTTGAATAGGAATTAGTCATTGTACTGAGGTTTGTACTCGTTGTCATTGCTGCTTTGTTTCTTTTATTTTTTTTTTTTAATACAAAGTTCTGACTGGTTTTGTGAGGAGTTGGCATTAGATTAACTACTGCCAGGTATTGTCTGGGTCCTCTGCAAAGACCTTCAGGAAGTACCATAGCCTGGCAGAGGGTCAGGAGTGTGTGTCACTTCTGGAGAGGAATCAAGATGCTTTTAGGGTTTGGAGGGGGATGAAGATATTTCCAGATTAACTAAACAGGTCAAGGAGGAGAAACATCTGTGATTCTGTGAAACATATTAAGTTTTTTCATCTTACTTAAGCTTCGAGGCTCTTTCTGTATTTTGTCCATGGACTCAAAAAAACCCAACAAACAAAACCAAAACAAAGACCAACTGTATATGATGCTTATGCTAATGTTGGGACTCCCCCCTCATGGATGGGGGCTCCAGCCACTATGATGCAAGGTTGTAGAATGCCTTTGACACAATAAATCCAGGATTGTGCTCACAAATGAGAAATAAGTGACTGGATAACACATTTCGACATAGATTAAACTTGGTGCCTATGGCGCTTTTGGCCCTAAGTGAAATGGGAATACAAGATCTATTGAAAACCTATGACTTTGAGCTCCTGAGGTACTTCAATAATTTTGATAATTCTTACCCTAAAATAATAACGGATGTGTTTGCTCAAAATACAGTAAGTGATTAAAGTGAGTTAAAGAAGATTAGCAGAATAAGTTTTTTTGCTACAGTGGTTAGAATTTCAAAGACAAAAAAAACCAAAACGGTTCAGTCTTTGTACTTGAAACAAGTTGTTTCCTATGTACTTTGAATTAATTTGTGCTCTCTATGCCATTATCATAAATTATGGCCTTAAACCTTCCATAAATGCATTTTAAATTGATGTGCTTTAGTGAATGATTGGTTATTTACCAAGCAGCTGTACCTGTGCTACTCATGCATTAAGGATGGGGAATAAAAGTGACAGAACATTTTGAGAAGCTACCAAAATAAAAAGTTAACTGCTTTTAAAACAAACCCAAACGTTTTTCCTTTTCTAATTTCAGAACAGCTTAGCCTTCATCCCCTGGGGATAAAGACGATGAGCTCATCAAGTCTCCATAACAAGTGTGGAGGATAGCCAAGATGAAGAAAGGTTAGATGATTTCTTATGTAGGGTAAATATTAAGCTCAAGTAATTATCACCAGCCATCAGCTGTGAAATAGCACTTAGACTATTTTTTAGGGATTTAATTGGTGTTTTGTGGCTTAATGTGTGCAAAAATTGACACATCTTGCTAAAAGATGACACACGTTTGACTCCAGCAGTGTGGGAACTAGATATTTGAAGCTCCTTTCAGCCTGCCTTACATTCTGACATTTGAAAAATTACATATTAAAAAAGTGTATTAAATATTAATATTTATATTCTGATGTTAAGCCCAGCATCAAAGCACAGTGGGAATGCTTATGTGATGTTTAGAAATCTGAAGTCAAACATATGTCACTTCTTATCAGAATCTGGCAATGGGCTCTGACAGGACAGTTGCCTTCAACAATTTGAGTTTCAAAAAAGCTGGGGGTGAGGGGGGTGGGATTGCCTTGGGGTATGGTGCGGTAAACCCAGATTTTAGTGTTAAAGAAAAAAGGAATAAAACATCTTCTCCAGAACTGCATCTAGGGCTATTAGTCTAACTCCTGTACACACTCAATGCGGCACTTCATCCCCTCCTTAGTGATAGCTAGAGAGCCTGCTGCATGCTGGTGCTGGTGGATAGGCACCCCATCCAGCTGCTCATACTGTTTTTGCCTCCTGATAGGAGCTCAGCCTTTTCATACCATCTTAATTCCCTTCCCTACTAATTACTATTTGGTGACCTCGTGTTTGTTTATTCTTCAGAATAAGCTCTGTAGACTGAAGTGATTTGTCCAAGGTCACAAAGTGAGTCCATGGGACAGCCAGGAATAGACTCCAGCCATGGTAATGGTGGGTCGTTTGTTCCAGTGCTGTGGTTAGTGGCTCCCAGACCAGGGCCACTACTCACATAAGGGCACAGCGGGTTGCCAGTGTAACAAAAATCACATTACCTCTGACATTCACCTTCCTGTTTTGAGAGGCATAAAATTATCCTTCTGTAAGCTGGGTACTGGGAAAAGTCTGGGAACGACAAAGCTAGATGATGCTCTTTTCTTTTCCCTAGCAGTCCCAACCTGTGAAGCAATTTTTCCTTCATTTTATTCTGGCATGGAATCTGCCTTCTTTTTAATATTCTCTAAGTGAAAGCATTAAAAAAAACAAAACAAATTTATCTAATTTTGTTTAAAATAAACCATTGAGAGATGCAACAGCAAAAAACCCTGAATTTTCTGGTAATTATCAAAACTGAAAATCCCTTAATATGCTAATGTTCATCACATGTTCATTCAGCATTATGTTCGAAGTCAATACACTATTTTTCTCCTTTCTGGCCACTACCGAAGTAAATTTTTTTCTACAAGAGGAAGTTTCTTCCGGGCATGGAAATGTGTTTAGTCCCTTGAGTAGCAGCTTACACATCTGCAAATGAGTAAGAATACCAAATTCATATTCTTACCTTTTCACATCTACTTTGCATTCATTTTTGGAAATAAACGATGACCCAGGTAACCTGTTTCTCCTTTCTATGTCATCCATTTTATGCAGGTCTGTGGAGACCTTAATTTAAATAAGTCAAGGCAAAACTAGGAAGCTGTCCTAATAAGAACCTAAAGATTCAGGTCCTAATTTCCTAATGACTATTTTTTTGCTTGATTTCGTTACTTTATATTAATCCTCCCTAGGACAGGAGAATCTCCAGAGAACTGGAGTTTGGAGAAGATCTGGACCAGCATCCAAAAATCAGATGCTTGTCCAAATTATTTAGACGTCAGAAGTATGTAAAACTGAGTGGAATGGTGATAAGAACATGTTTTCTCTGGAGATTTCTCATTTCACTATTGCCCAACACAGAAAAAAATAGGGTTTTTTTCTGCATATTGACATTTTTAGTCTGAGTTTGACTATAGAGCTGATCTCTCTCTTTTCAGCCCTGCCCTGAGAAGTGCACAATTAAGAACTTCAGAAAAGGTTTGGTTTTAATTCTGTAAATAGGTGTATCCTATATCTCTCCTCTGCTTTTTACAGAGAACTTGATATTGTTGCTTAAAAGAGAAGAGTCTCATTTTACCAAAGTCAGTAGAGTATCATATTATTTCACTGTTTTGTAGTAGGCTTTTTAATAGTTTAACTATTTCAAAGTGCTTAATCTATTTGTTCTTGTCTCTGGAAGTTCTCATTACAGCTTTCCAAGCTATTTATTTTGCATGGAGGTGATTCTTCCACATAGGGAAAGCAAGCCTTAACAGATCTAGATAGGTGAATAGACAGCAAAATTCACCGATCTACCTGTCTGAGGCAGTAACACAGAAGTTATTGAAAACCTGGTATTTGAGACTTAATATTAGCAACTTCTCAAATTCTTTCCTGTGGAAGTTTTGAATGTGCAAACCCCAAAAGATTATACCTGACCAATGTATATTCTTCTGACAAGTAGCTGTAGAGGGTGACAAAAATGAGGATTATCATGATAACAGGCATGTTTTAGTATTTCATTATTCATTTACTGTAGTGCCTGTTTGAAAAAAAAAAAAAAAACAGAGGGGAAGTTTTTTCCATAAAATCCATTGGTCATATGTATCAATAGTAAACTCCTACATTGTGTTAACCAAAAGTAGGTCCGCTCAGAAGGGGAGAGGAGAAACAGCCCTAGAAAATCTTTCAAGGGCAGGTTAGCCAGTTGTATCCTGTTCAGTAGTTCTCTCTGCAAGTGTATTTTACATGGATATAGTCCCATCTATTACATGAGCAAAGTCTAAACAGCTCTTCTATGTGATAGATTAGGAGGAATTTAGCCAAATTATTCCTCCATAAATGCTTTCTTTTCTCTCCAAATTCATTGGTATAATGAGCATGAAGGCCTAAATTTATTCACTGAATCAGTACCTGAAAACTGTTGTCTTCCTTCCCTCTTCTGAGGAAACACTTTCAATCTCAACACCCTTGTTCTGGATTCTTTCTTGCTGTTTGAATGGTTTGTTACAGCAATAAACAGGTAGTGCTTTGGATTTCTGATTACTTGAAATTGCATTTATTGCACATGACATTTTTTATAATACTTATAGATGTATATTAATAAAGACAACAGAGGAATTTGTGAAGCTTAGTTATGCATTGATGTTAAATTCAAGTTTAGAGTAAGTGTAAATTTTGTAGCTTGGTTAAATTATGAATTGATATTCATCATCTGCTGTCCTAACTCTTAAGTGAAACAGAACAGATTCAGTAGTTTTGTACTCTTAGAGAAGATTAAGCAATGTTTTTCAGCTAATCAAGTATATTACTATCACCTTTTAATAAAAATCTTTGCTTTGAGGAGAGTACAGGGCAGAAAACATAGTGCATCTACCAAAGGAAATATGGTAAGTGATTACTTGTACTTTCTCACTTGGGCAAGGTCCATGAATTTAAGGACTTTCTCATATTAATAAACAGAATTAACAGCCTGGAAATGGAATAGAGAAAATTTGTATCTTTCCACTTACCTTTGCCAGTTGTTCATGAATTTCTAATAAGCTTGGTCTGCTGAGCTTATTCCCACTGACGCTGCCAGTGTTTCTATAATAATCAATTTTTGGAACTGGGTCCATTGTGTTATGGCCGAAAGTTTGTAGATAATACATTTTAGTGTGAGTATCATAGGGATGTAAACTAGCTTCTGTTTTCTCCCCATTTTGGAGGAAATTGTCATATAATTCTCTTTTTCCTGGTTGGTAACTGATTCTCAGTCTGTTATGTGCTTCATCAGTAAAAGATGTTTCTTCATAATGTGGTGGGTCAGAGCCCACATCCTCTTGGGATGCTTCACTATTGTCATGGCTTTCATTAATTATGTTAACTTGAAAACGATTTGCATTTGGATCCAAGAATACATTTGGCGCATTATTCATTGACATCTTCAGGGATGCTACAGACTTAGGTCACTGATCCGTTTACTCTTCTGTGGCTGCAGCTAGTTAGTAGCAGCTACAGCAAAGGGTTTAGTGCTGTTGCATATGAAATCTTTGCTCATAGAGTAATGAAGTTCTGAGAAATTTTTCTTGAAATCTCTAAGCAGTCTTCCTAATGTTGTCCGTTGTGTTTCTGCCATAAAAAGATATAAATAAAACATTTCTATTAACTTGCACAGTTAGATACATTTTCTACCATAAGCTCTCCCCTGCCTCACCAAATATTCATGAGGCTCTCATCCTGTGACTTGTTGAGTAAAAAAATAGTTGAGTCAAAGACTGAGTCTGTGGGCTTGTTTCCATCGGTGATGGATGCACTTGACCCCTTAACCAAACTAGCAGTAGTTTGGTTCAGGCTCCAAAGGAGGTAAAGGCCTAAGCTGTAAACAGGCCAAGAACTCCTCTAGTTTCAATCTGTTCTCTGAAAACCCACAAAGGAGCAGAGTGACACAGTGAGCAACTTTGATATGTGCCTTGGTAGTTTTGAATCATTGTTCAGATGATTGTGCCATACAGTAATAGAGTGAACCTTGCCATCGAACTTTAAGTCACGCTTTTACAACATCATATTAAAACCACCTTTGCTAACATCTTTGACAGTGATTCTTTAAGCGATCTAAATCACCCATTCACAACAAATTGGCATAGTCAGCAGGATCCTAAATCAGGATTTGTGACACCATCTATAAAAAATGGGCTTTGTATCAGATTCTAAGTACCTAAAACTGATTTTCAAATACAGTATTTCTTTTAATAATGCAATGTTTAATTGAAGCCTGTAAAAGTGTAGGCAGTACAGGGGATGTGACACAAGATTCCATGAAGTCCATTTACTATTTATGTTCCATGTGTATTTCTCTTATAGGCTAGAATTAAATTTGCATGAAAAGCTTGAATCAAATACATCTTCTAAAATGAACTACAAAAGCTAGGCTTTAACTTTTCAGTAGTTCCAGGACGGTGACAATTTATGAGCAGGCAATTAAGATATAGCAAATTGTTCATTTTTTATGTAAATAAAATTAATGTAATATGAAGGAATAAATAGACAACTGAAACGGATCCAAAAATAGCATTGGGTTTTCTAAATTATAATGGAGGAAATAAATAACTATGATAAAGTAGTAGTCATTGAGAAATATTAACAATAGTCCTAGGCATTGGAAGGTTCCTAGAATTTTACACTCAATTTTACATTTGTACACTCAAAACACCCTTTAAGATGATTTGAAATAATTTGTAGCAAGTTATAAAATCACACAGGTTAGAAGGGACCTTGGGAGCTTATCTAGTCCAACCTCCCACTCAAAGCAGAGGGAACATTGAATGTAAATCAGGTTACTTAGGGGTTTCACCGGTCAGGTCTTGACATCCTCCAAGGACAAATTCCACAACCTGCCTTGTCAGCCTATTCTAATACTTAATTGTCCTTATAGTGTTGGTTTTTTTTTTTCTCTGTATATCCAGTTGGAACCTTCCGAGTGTGTCACTCTATGACCATCATCTTTCACTCTCCTGCTGTGCACCTCAGTAAAGAGCATGGCTCTGTATTGTCAGTAACCTCCTTGTAAGTATTGGGGGGGGCTGCTTAGGTTTCCCTAATGCCTTTTCTTCTTCTGGTTAAACAAGCCCCGTTTCCTCATAGGGCAAATGCTCCTACCCCGACCATCTTGGTGGCCCTCCATCAGACACACACAAGTTTATCAATATCTTTCTTACATGGGCAGGTGGGGGGGGTAGGTAGGTAGAAGCTGGGTTCCAGGTGCAGTCTGATGTGTGTTGAATAGAGGGGAATGATCACTTTGCTTGATCTACTGGGTATGGTTAACACAGCCCAGGACACTGTTCACCTTCATTGCTCCCAGGGCATGGTGCTGACTCCTCTGTAGCCTGCTGCTCACCACGTCCCTTCCAGGAGAGTTGCTCCCTGCCAGTGACACCCCAGCCTGTGTGGTGCAGGGGTTTAGTCTGTCTGAGGTACAGGATTTGCATTTGTCCTTGTTGAATGTCATGAGATTCCTGTTGGCCCGTTCCTCTAGCCTAAGTCCCTCTGAGTGGCAGCCCATACAGAGGTGAACATATGATAGCTGTACAACCTGCTTCCCACCTCCACTTTCCCACACAGACCCCCTCAAAAAAAACAAACAAGCAAACAAAAACCCCAAGAACAAAAGAGGTACTTATACTTCAGTGGGTTAAGTACCTTTGCAGCAACTTGCAGGATGGCGTAGATGGCCCTGAAATGAGCTACTGAAACAATGGCAATCCATATGTCTTGAAACATATTTCTAGGGAGATAAGGGAGTATGATTGTATAGACCTGTATAATTCAGTAGGATGATCAATATTATTATTATGACTACTACACATTTCTGTTCATAGATAGTAGTCTGCTTCCTTCAGCCTTTTAAAGTTGTAAGGAAGTGTTTCATCTTCAGGCATGGAGGAGCAAAAACAAATCTTTTGTCATTAAGGTCAGTGAAACTAGGTTTGTTTCCATCTCCATGACTGAATCAAATCTTGATTCTTCGATGACAATGAGACTTTTGCTACCAAGTAAAATGATTCTGTAATTTCACTGTCTTATTTCCATAATATTACTATTTTACTAGGAAAAGAAAAGTTTCTTACCTTTCTGCTGTTCTTGAAAATACTACTTTGATTTTCACAGTGTATTTCCAGAGGTCTCTTGACTCTTACTTACCATTAATTTTGTGTTTAGTATTCTAGCATTGTGCATAAATAATCAAGTTTACCTTATTCGGGATAGTTTAACTTACCATTCGATCCTGTGTTTTTAGGGAAGAACAGTCTGCCTCCTTTATTCATGCATGTAGCGTGTCCCTCTCTTTGAGGCATTACAGGCTCTACCTTATTGGCCAGATTTTTCTCCTGCTTAATATACTGAATAGACCATCCAATCCTTCTCTTTCAAAACATTTCTAGATGGTGATTTAGAGAGGCATTCTAGCTTGTTAACTATTAACCTGCAAATGTACCTATCCATTACAATCACTGGGTTTATGGTATTGCAAAATTTCTAAGGGGGCCTGAAAATACTTTTGTTATCTCTATTTCCCTCCCAGCTATGCCTGATTCTGTGCACAGAGCGTGATCTCTCTATTTTTCAGTTCTGCATATATAGAAATAGAGATAACAAGAGTTCAGGCTTCTGCTCTGCGCATTTTATGCAGAAGAGATTCCAGTGAAGTCAGTGGGATCAGTCATTGGTGAGTCCCCTTGTCCTATATGCATTTTTGAGCCATTTGCTCCTAACCCAGTTCAAAGTTTTACTCTGTATATTTAAAGAAAACCTTTGAAAAATTATGTTCTGTGTATTCTTTCTGGGAAGGCTGACCCCCTTGTCTTTTGGGGGTGCAGAGATGGACGGGCAGGAAATGATGAAGCTTTGTAATCATAAGGGAATTTGATAATTGCTTCCATCAATAGATTGGGTCAACAACCAAAGTAGTAAGACAGTATTGGGGTTCTTTGGGTATGTTTACTGTGTTTGCTGTATAGTTTAGAGATAGCTGAACTATATTTAACCCAGATTAACTGAAGTACCTTCAGCACTCTAACCTGAGAGCACGGAGCTCAGCTGTGCTGATTAGGTGTACGTAAGAAGAATGGCAGTGTCAGGTCTCTGCAGTGGACGATCCTATCCAGCAATAACAGATCACATGAATCAGTGTACTGATATCTACCTTTGATTCTGCGGTTAAATTAACTAGGATAAATGCAAGATACTGAATCTCTGAGGGTCTGACATTTTTTCTTATGCAGAATCTGAAGCAGTTTAAAAGCTCTTACAGTCACAAAATTGTTTATGTTTTATAATTCAAATGGACCAGTGTAGATTAGTGTTGGCTGTTCCTCTGTTACATTCTTCAGACAGGAGATTCATGTCCTTCCCTGAACAATCAAGTATTTAATGTTCCAAATGGCACTTGAGGTCTGCTCTTCCACTGGCTGCCTCTGCTTAGTATGTAGGGCAAAAGGGACAATATGTATTTTTCAGAATACATGCAAAAGAAACTAACTGCTGTAACTGATCTCCTTGTCTTTGCTCCTCGTTGCAAACAGAGCTGTTTAGCAAAAGCGACATTGCTTAATATTTGGATGCCAACCTTCTTAAAAACTGAATTGAATTTCTGTCAAGTACTGTCACGCTTGCTAAACAGCTGTCTATATGAGGGTGACCGTGAATACCCAGATTTGAGTCTCTGCTTTCACTGTTAGTTCTTCTGCCTTGCTACGATTTCCTATGACCAATTCTTCAGTTTGACAGTCCAGAGCATACACTGTGCACAGTTGTAGGAGTACAAACAGAAGAACCAGCTGTGAAGAGGGGCTGGAGAGTATAGAGATCTCCAGTCAGCTCTGGACCCCCGTCCCTTTCGAGGGCTGGGTACAAATGGGTATGCAGTATGACTGTCTCTTCTTTGGCCTTGCCAAGCTGGTGTAATTACTGCTGGGAGCTGTTAACCAGACTGTTTAAGTTCCGGTTTAAACTGAATCATCTTCCGTAACCAAGTGGAGTAAAAAATTGGCATGCCTTGACCAATTCAGCTAGACTGTAAGACTGGTTACTTAACATCTACTTTTTCTCTTTCACCTAAAACTGTTAACAATATAGGAGATATTGGTGGACTGGGACTGTGGTGGTGTTGGTTCAGACTGGAGTTCTGAGCAGGTAATATATTTTGTATTGCTGAATGTTTGTAGAATCAAAAATTTCCTTAATGATGTTTGTTTCCCTTCCACTAATTCTACTTGACTTTCTGTTGCTGTAGAGTAGGAGAAGGGAGACCTATCAAAAAATACTCTCATATAAGCAGGAAGGAATAGAACTACGCACTGTTTGCAAAGGAACACAAAGGAACACATCAAGTTTCACACAGGAGACGCAACGTACACTTTCCTTATAAACAATCAACAGTACAGTACCTGCTCTTCTGGGAAGGTGAGAGGTGAGTTAACAATTGATGTGATCTTTATGTTTCCTGTTAGTTCCTTATTATTGGTAGTGTGTGGACCAACTCTTGTTCCTCTCATCTTAGCAATGTGGACACACACAGCTTGCAAGCACCTCCTCTGAGCCACAACCGTTTGTTGTCCTCCACTTTTGTATTCTCAGTATACAAGCACAGTCTCTGAGCTTCAGAAAATTGTGTCAGATGAGGAGGGGAGGGAGTTACCACTTAAGCATTAGCCATTCATGAGCCTGTCTTTTGTCCATTTCTACACAGGAGAAAAGAGATCCTCCTCTGAAAAGGCAGGTATCATCTGATTCTTAAAATACTTTTTGGCCATGATAACTTCCTAGTGAATTGTTTATTGTGGTATTTCTTTGCTGTTAAACATTTCTTATCTACCATTCCACTATTCCTCAAATAAAAGCAACATAAAGTGCCTTTTGAGTTTGCAACAAATATTTATTTAACAAAATGGATGCCACCAACATATCTCTAGAATGCAGGTTATGTATAACAAATGTAACAACAGTTGGTTTCCAAAATGAAATCAACATCAAATTTAAGGCAGGTTATTCTGTGAATTTTCATGCAAGAGCATATTCAAATGTTCCTTTATCCAACCCCTCAACTTCATCTTCCCAAGTAGAAGAAGGCATACTACTGTAGGGGTCTAGCAAGATTTTGAAGCATCTGATAATTAGAAGTCCCAAGAAAACACACAAAATCCCCACAAAGGCAAAGCCAGTTTTTTGCTCTAAAGTCAGAGGGAAGGCAGACATTTCATTGACACTCATGCTGGCTGAAGTGTTGCTGCAGTAATTACTGCTCATCATTTGGCATCACATCTTGGTGACTCTGTGGGATTTTCACCTCGGTTGCTTCTTTGCCTGCATAGAAAAGTAGAATCAGTTTGGTTAGGTCTAAATGGAAGTGTGTATATTGGAGCTGTAGCATATGAACATTTGGAAATGAAAACCAGCTTGGATTTCAGTAGTGTCCTGTTGTTTTTTCACATTTAAATGAATGGGCTAAAATTGCAACTTTTAGCCTCTACATACCATCCACTTACTGGCCTCTGTTATGAGACAGCAAACTCACAATTTTCTGGCTTTCTGTCTCCTCAAAACAGAGCAATTTCAGCACATGCCTGTTGCAAACAGTGTTTTGTCAGACTGGGTACAAGCCTACAGATTCTGATTAGGCAATACTCACCAAGGTCTCCACCTGGAGAAAACAGTTTATATTCTGAAATGGCTTTACACCTCGATCCTTAAACTAGTTAAACTCACATTGACCTGAGAGGGAATTTCAGTGAAATAATGTGAATTTTGCTCCTGTAATTTAGCTTATAAATCTAAATAAATAGATCCAACTTGTAAAATAAAACATTGTGTGTGCAATTTTAGCGAAGTCTTGGGCTCCATTTTCAGAAAAATGCTGTGTGCATTTTGAGCTTGTCAGAAAGTGAGCATATTGGTAAAATTGCCCCTTCACCTTCCTCTCTACATGTCTGCTCTTGTGTATGAGGGAAAATTGGTGAGTGAAGAGATAACAGAAGTAAATTCCCTTCCCCTAAGCCTTGCTCTCATTTATTTCTTCTCCTTGGTCTTCCTCATTAAATACATACATATCCTGCCATTTTTACAGGCATAGTAAACAGTAGGTCTGAACATGTTCCTCATGGAGCTCAGGGGACTGACCCTGATTTGTGTCCTATGGATGCAGGATGCTCGAGCATCTCCACCCCACCACTGCCACCAGGAGAGCTCTGTGTGTTTCCAGACAGGAGAGACTCTTCTTTTTGTCTTTTTAAGGAAATCTTATGTATAGATTTCAGTCTGGGGTGGGTATCGTTTTGCTTTATTTTAGGTTTTCCATGAGATATTGAAATCTTATCTTTCTTTTGTCTCTACAGACAGCAGGAGAATTGGAAGGACTGAGACATCAGAAGTGCCAAAGGACAAAGGCATTTTTATTCTAAGGTTGGAGCTTGAGGTTTTTTGGCTCTTGTTAACACCTATTTAACTAACGCGCCTCAGGGGAAAATGCTTTTTGTTAACAATTCAACCGTCTTTCGCCCCAGGGAATTCCCAGTATCCATTTATTTCTTTGGCAGAGTAATTAGGCCACTCAGAGCTGTGCGCTGCCATGGCTACACTGCTTCAGGTACCTGCGCTGCTAGCCACTTTAAAGGGAGCTCCAGTATCTCTACTCTGTACTGCAGTCATGGCCAAAAGTAGCCATATCCTGAGTCAGCCTACAATTAATAACAACAGAAAAAGTAAAAATAAGATGTGGTATTCCTGAGAAGACAGAAATGGACAGAACTTTTATCTTGCTTGGTGTCTCCTTTCTCACTTCAGAATTTGTGGGATTTTTGAATATTATCCTAAAGAATGAAAATTTTAAAGCAAGGATTAAAAGGGCAAGGCACAAGTCTCTTTCTTTTTGCAATAACCTTCAATACAGTAGGTATTAAACAATATGGTTTCCTGTTACAGTCTTTACACATTTGCCAGAGCATAACAACCAACATTCTATTTATTCTATAGAGATGTGTATGAGATCCTTCCTTGATTTGAATGATATTCAGCTCTTTGGGTCATACTGTTTTAATTCCTGTTAAGTTGGAGAAAAGATCCAGATATAGCCTATGGGAATTAAAAGTAATGTCAACAGCAATCAATATTTATTTTCTGAAAACATATTGTAGCTAAAGTCCACCTGCTGTACAGATTTTCATTGGGCATACTTCCAATTTTTCTATTAAGTTTGACCTTATGTAGGAAAAAAAAATCATAGACAGTTCAGTATGACACATCAGTTGATTTGAACAACAGTCAGTCACGGAAAAAAATTACCTTCCAAAAGTCCTAGGACACTGAGTTATAAAAATTAAATTAAAGGCCTATACAGAAAAATGGTATGTAGACACTACCTGGGAAAGCCAGACACAAAAACCCAGATTGCTATCTTGAAAGACATGGAGAGAAATCTTAGGGATGGGCTGGCCATGGAGAACCCTGCATTTGAGATGAGTCCAGAGAAATACATATGTGTTTGAGGTGACATTTCTTCACTATAGAGAGTCATATTCCAAGAATATGACTTCCAGTCTTACTAATTTTGCAGGTTACACACTGGAATTAGAGGGATTTGTTTGTATATTATGTGCTTGTCAGGAGATGTTATGGGACAGATCTCAGTGCAAAGCTTGACTGATGCTGAAACATGGAGTGGTAAGAAATGGACATCTTCGTCTTATTTGGCAAGAGTTTGGCTGAAACAGCTGCATGAGAAAACAGTGGGCATTTTGCTTGGGGGGGATTTGGTTCTGGGAAACTCTAATATGCAGCTTCGTGTTCTTCTCTTCCTTGTCCTGAATTTCAGGAATTGTAATTGAAGCCTTAAAGTTCACAGAACATTTTGCTCTAATTATGTATCCCCAAAACTGTGGTACCAAGACTGATGCTGAGTGCCTTTTTATTGTTTTCACATTTTAGTGCTGCATACAGGTTAGATGTCCTCTCCCAGTTAGTCAGATATCCTTTCATTTGTTGCAGTGTATGTGTCAAGTGAGTCAGAACACTGTGAACACTAACTAACATGGCCTGGATCCAAAAATCCTTGAAGATAACGTTTAGGGCAGTGTGATGGGGACAGGCATTAGATCAGTTAGAATCTGCAGAGTCATTTTGTAGGGGCTGGCCTCAAACTGATCTCTTTTGACTTTTTTTTATAGGTCAAGACTCTACTCATCCTTTATTCATTGCCTGTATAAAAACACTACCAGAAAGAAAGGCTCCTAAACATCCTGCTGTGAAATAAAAGGCCGTTGGAGGACCTTGTGAGGCCAGAAGAAACAATCCGAGTCCTAGAGAAAATAGGAATGAGGAAAATAGCCTAGCACATAGACCACTGAGGTAAGGAGAACGGAGGTATGAGCTGGCTGCAACTGCGCAGGGTGAAGGGGAACAACATGGGCGCTAAGTATTGTGAGGCAGCTGGAAGAAAGATGTTGAAATTCTTAACATTCTAGCAGCATCACCAGCCCAACTCTGCTAATGTTTGCTGTGGATCGAAGATCCCAGCCCCAGCTCTTCGGTGGTTTGGGTGTCACTTTTTTCAGACCTAGCCTTCATCCTCATGCTTTCAGAGATACTGAGCAGATTAAGAAAGTAGCCAGCAAGTGTTAAATAAGACTTGCTCAATAATCTTCCTTGTATTTTGGGTTTCAGTCCTTGCCTCACAGAATCTCCTATAGGTTGGTTTTTTTTTTGTAATGGCTCAGTACTGGAAATGAGTACCTTTAACGTCTGCTCAAGCTGGGAGCATTCATCCTCTTGGCATGATTAAGCCTCAGGTGCCTGAAAACTCACTTCATAAACGATAGTGTGTAACAAAATGGACTAAATCAGTTGCCATCTGTTCTCCCCTTGGATGTCTGCAGCGCAGCTGCTGGTTCATGGATCTGGTCATTCTGAAGGTACTTCAAATAGCTTCAGTCCCGGGCTTGTGTTTAAGTGACAGCAAACCTGACTTGAAAAGGTGTTGGTGTGGTTAGGGACATAAACTGGCATCCTCTGGGAGTTAGAGAAGCATCTCATTTGCACTTAACTATCTGGTCAAGGAAACTGAACTGTATTCCAGGAATGCTATTACAGGAATTGGGCATAGGAGGTGGTAGCGTGAAAGATTTAGCAATGGAGAAGACCTAATGAAATAGAAATCAGCACGAATTTGGAATTCTCCAAAGGGTCTGAGCTGAGTTAACAACACATGGCCAGAAATGCTGCAAAACCAGCTCAGTGACCACGCAGCCAACCTGTCATGCTCACGGGCCCACTGCATGCCTGTATTCTCTAAACTGCTGGGGAGAAGAGTCTTCAGGGTAAGGTTTCTAAGACAACATACAGGGAGGTGTAAGGTGGGAAGGCCAGGGCATGGATGCCCAGCAAATGAAGGCAAGGCTAACTGTTCTGCAAGGATAGCGAAGCCCCACAGAAACATGGTCTTTTTGCAGCACGGTAACTCAGGGTGCAGGCAACACTTTTTCACATAAACAGCATTCCCCTGCAAGGAAGCAGCAGCCAGTGACATTTCCAGCCTCCAGACAAGGAATGAATTGCAGAAATGAGATTTTATCCGTAGTAAATACGCAAGCCTGGAGTCTCCATTGGACAACAGCTCCTGTGCTGTGAATTCATATATCTAGATTTGGATAACAGAGAGAGGCAAGAAAATAAAACGTTCACTAGCATCATCCTTAACTTGCGAACGTGGAAAAGTGTTGCCTGCTTCCCCGGGGATGGAGGCTGTGAGAGACCGCGCACCTGCAAAGCAGTTGTTGCTGTAGGATTGCAGCACCGGCCCCGCTTCCCCGGGAGGGCAGCTTTACGCGTTCACCCCCCCTCTGCCCCCCGGCCCCACCCCCACCCCCAAGGGGTGCCTCTCGCCCGCGGGGGTGCGGGCCGGGCCGGGCGGTGCCGCAAGGTCAGCCCCGCCGCGCCTCCCGCCCGCCGCGCCCCCCGCGCTACGAACCCTTCTCCTCCGCGCCCGCGCTGCCCATGGTGGCGGATCGCGGAGCTTTCCGCGGCTCCGGGCCCGGCTCGCCAGCTGTCAAAAGCCCAGGCTGGAGCCCCGACGGCTCGCACGGCTCCAGCCCCGGGAGACGCGGGAGGGGGGGTCCCGGGCGGCGGGGGCGGCTCGCCCGGGCTCCCCTCGCCGCACCGCCCCGCCGGGAGATGCTCAAACCACCTTAATTAAAAAATTAAACACGGCCGCTGCTGCTACCGCCTCCTCCTCCTCTCCGCCCGCCCCCTTCCATCGCTATTCAGCCGTGCTCCTCTCCAGCCCCCCTTTGCACGGATTAATCTGAGGAGCGTGGAAACTTCCTGCAAAACACTACGTGCGGCGCATCGGTAAGGGCCCGGCCCCGGGCCGCTGCGGAGCGGTGCGGGAGCGGCGCCCCTCTCCGCTCTCCCGCCGCTCAGGCCGGGTGGCGGGGCCTCGCAGGCCGGGTGGTCCCTGCAGCGATGGAGGACCGGGCTGCGGTACCCGCAGGAGCGCGGCTGACGGTCTGCGGGCCCCGGTACCGGCCGGCGGTGAGCAGCGCAGCCCCGCCACCGGTGCGGAGCAGGACCTGTAGAGCCGCACTGGGTGCAGCGGGGCCGTTCTGCTCGGCGGAAAACAGGCACCGTGCCATCAGCGAGCAGGGTTTCACATGCTGATGCTGAGTTGCTGTGCGTGCTGCGCGAAAAGCCTCTGAGGCTGCACCTGCAGTGTGGGCTGGGGTCCTCCCAGTAGCTTTACCGGTGATGACGGTTAAAGCATAGAAGATGTGGTGACATACGGCTGGGAGCAGCTGTAGGCGTGGACGCTTTGTATCCTCTCATTAGCTGTGTTTAGCTGATGCTGGTTGTATATTAGGGAGGCTTCTATTTGCCACAACAGCAGGTGTTTAAGGTGGATAAGGAAAGAGGATTTCTTTTCCCAAAGCGGGATCTGTATATTGCACTAATAAACAGCAAATCTGTTTTAAATGATAGTGATTCCATATTTGTATGCCACCCTGGTGGATACACCCCTGCAGGGATGCACGTGGGTCAGTGGAACAGGACTGTATCATAGTACCACGCATGGTGAGATTTTTGAAGGCTACTGTAGAGCTATTAGCAGAATTTCTTCTGTAGCAAATAATTTTAAAACTCCACATGTTTCTTGCTACATGCAGTAACACTAGGATAGGTTAAACCTTTTTTTTCCTAATACAAGCTGGGAAAATGTTTTTGTATGGCCTGCCATTTTAATGCCTGATTCTTCTGCTGTGTCTGCAGTGGGCTTCTTAAGCACTAGGTAGTCTCAAAAAAAAGCTTTCTCCTGCTAGTAGAACTAATGGTTAACTATGCTCTCACTAACGTTATTAGTTTGATCTTCTAATGTTGCAGCA
Source organism: Nyctibius grandis (assembly GCF_013368605.1). Classification (NCBI taxonomy): domain Eukaryota; kingdom Metazoa; phylum Chordata; class Aves; order Nyctibiiformes; family Nyctibiidae; genus Nyctibius; species Nyctibius grandis. The sequence goes on along the minus strand of NC_090668.1, from coordinate 15,433,514 downwards.
TCAGTCATGTGGTAAACAATGTCTGTTGCTGAAATTACAAGTCAAGCTCATTTTTGAAGTGCCTCTCATATTTAAAGATCCATGAAAAGTTTATAAATAGATTGTTTTAAATAGTATAAGATTGTGCTTTCAGAATATGTATATAAGGAGCCTCTTCTGTGCCGGAGGAGTTCTAGTTTTCTTTTTTAGCCCTGTCCCTGATTTACTTGGAGCCCCATGAAGGTCTCTCGCTAGAGGGAAACTGCTGTGGGGATTTGGGGATTAGCAAACACACAAAGGCTCAGAATTTCATGGTGCCCCCCTAGCCTAGCACAACTGTTTTGGGAGAGTGACATAAATTCAGGCTTTTCCGATAATTGTTGAGCATTGCTATGCTTGGAGAACCTTACTGTAAGTAGGTCTTGGGTGTAGCCAGGACCACCATGTCTGCTCTGGCTGGGAATGGGGGACAATATTGTCAGCAGAAATACATAACCTCTGAGTGGGTGCGTCTTGCTGCTTCTGTCAGATTTTGGACATGGATGCTGGGTCTTTCACTACCATTTTTCCTCTAAAAGGTTTACTTGTGGGATCTTCCTCCCTATAGATATGATATTATCCCTTCCTCTCATTATTCTTGTAGGAGTGAATGTTAAGAGACTTTTTTTAACAGTTAAATACTTGCCCCTCTTGTACTATGTCGTAGCAGAGGTTACTGAAATAATGTGGTTATTTCTAGGAATCTGACACTTACGTTCAATTTTAAAGACTTTACTTGTGTTTTTATGTGTTGGAGATCCACTTTTCGTGGAAATGAAACTGGAAAAGAAACTGGCAGCCAGCAACAGGGAATGAGTCTCCTTCTTTAGCTATGGGTTATCAGCAGACAAGTAACACTGTTTCTGTTCAAGATATTGTATTTTAAAATGGAAAAGCGACGGAATGACAATCTTTTCCTGTATTTTGTTGCTTTTTCACTTGAAAGTCACTAGTTTTTCTTTTGCTCAGGAACACTGATTTTTTGTAAAGCAAATGGGATAGCAGTGTATGTGTGGCTGTTCTGGATACATGGACAAATGGAGAGTTCACTACTCTTCAGTTTCCATTTCTTTATCAGGCTCTGTCTTCTTTGTATTCAACAGAACAATAACTATTACTTCCATCTGACTTCAATCATATTTGCTGTTGATTCGATCCTTATTTAAGTGTGTGGTTAATGGAGAGCCCTTGAACAGAAATAGAGGTTTTATAATCGTCTAGTAATTTGGTACGTTGACCTTGCAAATTCAACTGGCCTAATTTAAGGTTGGGCAGGACACTTACAGCCAAGTGGGTGCCAATGAGTGAGAGGCAATAAGGAACTGTTAGAGCTGTAAGCTGGTTAATACTTTTTGATGTTTAAGGATCATATGAGTGGAGTAAGTGTCAAGGAAATTTTGAGGGATAACTAACTCCATTGTAACTTGCTTTTCAGTTTAGCTTTAAACAGCTCTTTGAGTGTTCCTTCACAAACACAAAAAATTTCCCTTTAGTTGCTAGAAATTTAAAATGGGCTGATGAGGGTAGACTCAATGAAGAATATTATGCACAGAAGAAACAGATCAAGTTGAAACTCCGTTCCTAAGCAAATTTAAGCAAGTCTAAACAAGTTTATGAGAACATGCATCATCAGAAGGCAATAGTATATGGGGGAGATAAAAACAGTAATAGCAGGGCACAGTGAAAGAAGGATTATGTATTAATTTATGTATTGATCAGAGTTGCAAGTGGGAATTATGTAATTTAATTCAGGGATTTAAAAGGGATAAACAACACTGTTCTACTATGTTTTTTCTGTAGTCTGAAAAGATCTGAATCCCTCTTTGTGCTTGTCTAAAGGCCATGCTTTTACTAGGTACTGACTTCACCAGTGGGTTGAACGTGTGGTCTACAGTCCTGGGGGTCCATAGTGCACTCCTCTGGTGACTGCCAGGAATGAGGCAGAAAAACAAGCTCTACAAAGCAGTCTCCCCATGTTAAATATCTGAATAGGCCCACTCTTCAAATAGGAAAAGTTTGGGGATTCAGAATCTGAAGAAGTTTGAAAATCATGGCTTTTAAGTCCAACACACATCAGTGTTAGTCGTGGGGAAGGTGGAAGAGCGCATGCATACTGTGAAAACCAACAGTGCCACCTGGTGTGAGTGGGACAGGAGAGTTGGTCCATGAGGGCAAATGTCCCCCAGGTGTGTCCCCAGCTCCTCCACCTCGGGGTTGGGGCAAGCCCCTGGCTAACAGGGAGAGGGCAAAGGGCTGCTGAGGCCTTAGGCGGGATGTGTTCTCTTTAGACCTCCAGGAGGTAGGTATTTGCTGCCTCACTGTGAAAAGGGGAGGTGGTGGCTATGTTAGGGGCACTCAGCCTGTCATGAGGAACCACACATATTGTGGAAGGAAGGACTAAAATGCAAGCAAGTTGCTTGTTTTTTTCTTTTGTAACTTCAGCAGCTAGAGTAATGATTTGGAGGAAGAGAGGGTAATCTGATTTGTTTCAATACAGGACGAGTAAAAGTGCTACCAAAAGTCTGGTGTTATGCAGCCTTTTAGAGGTAAAACATACGTGATTAAGTTTTAGGCTCTTAAGCTGTGGTCAAGGGTTGCATAACACCAAAAAAAATATTTTTATGAGTATTAGGGAGATTTAAGTGTTCAGTGGGGGAAAAGGAGGTTAGATCCCTGCAGATCAAGTAGAGCAGTCTCCTGTGTGACTGATCCCACATCACGGGCATAGAACGCTGCAGTTTCTCTGGTTATAAACGTACAATGTGCTGAACAAAAGCCTCAACACACAGTTTTATTGCTGTAGCAGGCATCTGTACAATCTCTTATCTGGGGGAGGGTCTGAGCCAGTTAGTGCTGTTGAAGACTTATTCAAAATGGAGGAAGGAGAACAAGATAGGCAGAGAAGGCAAACTGGAAAGGTGTGGAAAGGACATGGGAGTGAGTGGCAGAAGCAATCAGCACTGCAGCTGCAGGTGTGAAGGTCTGTGCAGGTGGGCTCTAGATGCGAAATGGCTGCTCTCTGCTGCAGGGAGTCTGGAAGATGCCAGCCGGCAGACATGCTGTTGCATTTGACAGTTTGCCCTTTTGAAGTGTAAAATGTTTTGTTTTCCAAAGTTAAAAAAACAACAACACTTTTCTCAGACTGGAAAGATAACATTTAATTGCAAAGAGGTCATTTGGGGGAGATAATATTTGCTTTACTTCAGGTCCATTACAGCTATGCAAAAGAGGGTGTCAGTTGCAGAGTAGGGTTAATTTTTTTTTAGCACGAAGTAAAGCAGTGTAGGTTGGGTGCAGCCTTAGGCAAGGCAGACTGGTTTGGAAATACTTGTGGCTGTGCAAAAAGGAATCTTTAAATGAGCTGCTAAAGTAAAATTATTTACAAAGCAAATCTATTGTTAAAGCAACCCTTCTCCAGCTGTACCCAGGGCTTTCTGGAGAAGGAAAGGGTCTAGAAAATGCTAAGCACGTTTAGGTGCCATAGCAAACAAAACACGAATAAAATATGTGCAACACATTCACCATGCAGGCATCATATAGATGAGAACAATGACTGACTGAAAACAGTCATTTACAAAAAAAAAGTCAACAGATTTGAAATGTATGAGGCTTAGAAGTCCCATTCCCTCAAGTTCCATACAAACTGACTTTCAGGAAGATGGAACTTTTTCACAAGTGCCACCTGATGAAAGTGTTGATGGACTGCTTTTCATCATGACTTAATTGGAAACAAAATTAAAAACTATACTGAGATAAACCAAAGACCAAGTAAAATTATACTTTCCAAAAGGATGGCGATACATATTTGGTCATTAGCAAGTTGAGAGCAATGACTTGTCAGTGAGGACTTGAGACTTGAGTTTACTGGAGAGTTACTGTATTGAAAAGAATGCTGAGACTTAGAACATGTGTAATTATTTTAACTTCTTAACTACTACTTGTAAAAGAGACTTCCAAGAGTAGTTCCTTTACAGTTGCTTATATTTACATATATCTGCAAGAACACTAATAATATTCCATTATCCTCATCTCCCTGTGTAAATTAGCACTGTCAGCTCTCTGCTTGCCAAGAATATACAGCCATAATACCATACACCCTACCCATAACTGAGAAACACTATTTACATTAGGGGATGACGAGAGGAATTTGTTAGGACAGCAGATCAAGAACACTTTTAACAGTTTTGTATTAAATGAAGGATCCCCTTGTAACACGAACATTCTTCAGAGACCACGTCTTGTCTCCTGTAAGGACAGAAACAGAGGCAGAGGAGATGTTGGAAGCCTGTGTATCAAAAGATAATTTTAAATTATTCTCAGGAGGGATCAGTAGTGTGTAACAAAGGAGACTTTCTCAGCACAAATAGAAGCATAGAAAGATACTGGTTTTCCATTTTTCACTTATTGTGCCAAGTAAATTTTTAAATTTTTATTTAAATCATTTTATACTCAGAAATCTTCTTAGGGAAAAGCTTGAACTTTTTTCAACACAGTTTTGTAGACCAAAGAATCACTTTATTCACAATTCACGCCGTCAGCTCCCTAACAGCTCTTATTCTTCCATTTTTATTATTTTTCTTTGAAGACAGAAATACCGAGTACAGAAATACTGAGTGATTATATGTGAGACTTCTAGAAAAGGGTGCAAGACTCCCATAAAAATCCTGAAACAGGCAACCGAGGTAAAGAGAATACTATGAATAGGAGTTGTAGTGTGAGGGGGACAGGGCAAAGCTAGTAGCACTCCTTCAGGCTTTAAGATAAGCAATGCCCCTATGCAACTCTAGTACAAAACACCTCTATGTTTATAGATGAGTGGATTGTACAGTTATCAGTATTTCTTACAAAACACATTGAGTGACAACTGATTTTACTGGTGCAACACTGTGTGTATGCTGGGCCAAAAAGGCATACAAACTTGAGAAGGTAGCAGTTGAAATAGCCCATAGATTATTTGGAACAAGTAGGCAAAATGTGTGTAAGAAAGTCAATAATTCTTCCTGCTGCTAGCATTCACGGGCCTGTGGGCATAGGAATTCAGCGTCAGCTGCTGGGTGCCATCGTACTGAGTTAGGGAGTATTGGATTCCAACACTTGAGATGCTCTGTGCAAAGCAGAATCAAACAGAGGTCTGGTAACAGGGTTTAGTAACCTGAACGTGAGAATTACTTCCTTTCATGATGTAGAAGTGAGAGCTGTAAAAGGTAATGACAGCAATTTCCAGTAAACATTAACTATTTCAGTTAAGATTATTATTGCAAATACCAAGTTATTTATCTAATTATGGTTAATGTGTGAACAGAAATTATGACACCTCTTAACAGACTTCTAGACATGCCTTTCTACCTTCATCTGGGATGTAAGTTATTAGGTTATTATGGTGTTTCATATTATACATATGTTCTTTGAGCTTTCTCCAAAATCTCAGGTGTTACCAACACCTGGTATGACAGTCATGAGGACAGAGGGACAAAGGAGAGTCCTAGCAGCTCATAAGGAGTTTACTTCCAAAACCCACATTTGTGCAGGTCAGTGATTCTTACCTGTCTCTTGCCAGAAACACACTCCAATAGAGATGTGGTGTCTCTGTACTGCTCAGCTTTTCTTAACCTTCATTTATGGTTTTCTTAACAGAAGTGCATGTGGGTCAGCAGCCAGAAGCCACTGATGTAAATTCACTGCAGAGGACTGAATGGTTTTCCTTAGATTATAGATGTTGATATACCATTTGGTGACACGTTTAGAAATATTTGTGGTTAGTGAAATGATTAACCTTTGTTCAAATGATAGAAATTCTTTTTTTTTTCTTTTAAAAATATTGCTTAAAACCTATTTTTCCCCACAAGTGATAAATTGGGATTGAAGAAGCCAAGGGAAGCTGAGAAGAATATGTTGCAGATTCTACCTCATCTGTAGGTTAACATCTTCCAGGATGAGTGATAGAATATGCAAAATTTTTAGTAGTGTATGTGTGGCATGGACATATGTAATTTTGAAATTTTATTGCAGAATTACAACTATTCATATTTAATTGTTATTTATATTTAAGACTGAAACAAATGCCCATCTAGAAGCTTTCAGTGCTCTAACTATACTTGAACTTGCAGCTTAATCTGCCCAGTAGCTTTATATGTTTACAAATAATCAGACATCTGCAGTTGGAGGAGAATTTAAGTGCAAGCTGATAGCTTTTAGGCCAATAGTAGAAGAGTGTCCCAGAACCCCTAAGCAGGCTAGGTATAAGGGTTGTCCCGATATTTGGTCTCTGAGCTGCCTCAACACAGGTTAAGGGGTGATTTGGGTCCACAGAATTGTGTAGCCTTCATTTCCTCATGAATGTGGGGATCTTCTTAATGCTGGAGGTACTGAAATGTTTGGAGAAAGACCATACAGCATCTTATAGGCAGGAGGAGTACTTTACTTGTGACTACACTGATTTTTGAAGGAACAAGGGGACTATAAATGTAGGAAAAATGCAAGGCAAATTTTGTTTTAAGAGATCATGACTTCAATTCATTGAGTATTCCTAGCATAAAATTTGAATAATAAGTTACAGTCTATTTTCTGAAGTAGAGAGAAAGCAGTGACCGTGGTGACTTGCTTTGGAACGCAAATGGTCCCCAAAGAACAGGCGCGATGCTCCTCAATTAAATTAAGGGTCAAGCAGCCATTTGCTGGGGTAGACGGTGTTAGCAGAAACGTAAAGGTGAAGAGCTGAAGATGTGCAGCAGCTTATTTACTGTTAGCACCCTACAGCTGTGCAGATATTCTTAAGCTTTATGAAGGCGGCTTTTGTGAGGTGCCAGTGCTCCCGCCAGCCGCTCACCGTGGGGCTCCGTTAGCCTGCAGTGATTCTGGGCGGGGGTCAGTGCCCACCGCGGGAGCTGGTTGGTTTCAGACTCGGGGAATTGCACCGGGCAGGTAGCGCGGCTGAGGGAGAGGGAGAGCCTGTCTGGGGCGGGAGCGGCAGAACGCTCGGGAGCGGGCCCGCGCTTCGGGCAGAGCTGGCAGCGGTGGGCAGCAGCGCTTGAGGCTTGGTCACCGCTCGGGGCGGGGGGGCCGCTGGGTCACACACCCGAGCGGCGGGTCCGGCGGGACGCGGCCGCGCTCTGCGGCTGCTGCGGCGGAAGCGGCCATGGCGGTCGCGGGGCCGGCAGCCAGCGGCGTCGCCATGGCAACCCGTAAAACCGTCTGGCGCGGCCCCTCCCCCCCGCCGCAAGACCCTTTCTCGCGAGACTTGGCCGGCCCGGCGCGGCGAGGCCGAGGCGCTCCGGGCCCTTTTCAAACCTAGCGGTAGCGGGGCCGCGGGCCGGCTACAAAATGGCGGAGAACGACAAGCCGGAGGCTGTGGCCGCTGCGCCGCAGCGCGGAGCCGAGGAGGCTGCCGCCAGCCAGCTGCCGCCACAACAGCCGCAGCAACAGCCGTCGCAGGATGGGGAGGTGGCGACAGCGACAACGGCAGCGGCAGCAGCCGAGAGCGGCGGGGGTAGCGCTAATGGCGTCAAAATGTGTGTGCGGGACTGGGCCGGGGCGGGCGGAAGGGGGGGGCAGCGCGGCCGCAGCAGCGCAGGGGTGCGGCGGGCCCGCCTAGGCCGCGGCGGGGGGAAGGCGGCCGGCTGCCTCCTCCCCCACGCCCCGTCGGGCTCCTCCCTCGCTGGGGGCCGGAGTCGCTGCGGCGCTACGCGGCCCGAGCGCGGAGCCGCCGGTGTGCGGTGGTGGGATAGCAAGGGAGGCGTCTCCCGCCCCGGGAAGGTCCTGCAGGGCGCACGGAGGAGGCCGTGGCCTGGCTGTGGGGGAAGGCGAAGTTTCTCGGTGAACTGGCTGTGGGCTGGGCGTATGCTCGAGGAGCGGCAGGTGTTGGTGTGAAGCCGCCGCGGCGGGCGGGAGGCCGCGCTCTAGGCGCTTGGCCGGTGTGAGCCTCCGGGCTGCTGTAACGGGCTCTGCTCAGGCCAGTTCTCACAGGATCCGGTTCTACAAGTGTTCTGGATCGTTTCTGGTTTTGTTTACGTTTCCGCTTCTTACCGTGGTGGTGTGTTTTGTGTTATCTTTGTTTACTTGAGAATGGTAAGATAGCCCTATAGTGATTTGCTTTTTAAAAACACACAGAAAAGCTCACATACATGCACAAACTTTTCTTGTAAATAGTAATGTTATCATATACGGAACATGTAAACTGTGCCTTATATAGCAGGTATAAGAGGCACATAGAGTAAGGGAGCCAGAAGTACCAGCTCTCTAGAGGGTTATTCAATACCACGAATACCTTTTATGGGTTTGGTTGTTCTTGATGTCAGGCTTTGAGGGTCGTCATTCTTTACATGACCTAGATTTTGGCCTCATATCATTGGAATTTAAATATCTCTTCTAATCTCATTCACATCTTGGAAGGAAAATACATTTATAATAGACCTACTGTTGCAGTACATCAAAGCTTTTGAGATCTGTGAAGTTTTGACATGTTCTAAGCAGCCTAGGTCTGATAATGTTGTGTTTAGAAAATGCACATGGGATCACATTCAATATAAAGCTGGAGGAGTAAAGGCATACTTCATGCCTTTACTTGACTCCCTGTGAAATTCAAATAGTTTACAAGTTCTAAATTTCACATTACCATAAACCAGCAGTTTATATTTTTTTCCTGAGCCTGGCCTTCAGCTTCCAAACTACACAAATTATGATTGAATTTTCACAGGAAGGTTGTGACCTTTTTGCACCTTTGAGGCATATAACATTTTATTGCCTTTTGGTGTTGCTGCTGTTAAAATAAGGACTTAATTTCTCTGTATCCCTCCTTCTGTCAGCAATTTTCTTCTTTTCCCTCCAAAACTAATCACAAGCAAATGAAAAATCCCAGTCATTTTGTATGGTAGAAATCACAACTTTGCATTTGAAAGTAATGCAAAGTTGTTGGTAACAGACTTTCGAATCTTATTCTTTCACATAGTTTCCAGTCTTCCCCAAAACACCTGTACAAAGGATTAAGTTGTCAGTGTGCAGGTGAAATGTACTACTTAAAAAAAGTATTTTAGTAACCAGGTTTGCTTAGCGCTCAGGTTACATTTGAGAGGAATCATGGTCTCAACTTGCACGCTTACTAAATTTATTGTATTGAGCAGTGGAACTGTTCAGCGCAAAAAAGCTAAACTGATGTATGTGCTTTAGAATTGCATGTTGTGGACTTCCTGCATTTCTGTCTGCTGATCTGATTATTTGTATGGACACTTGTGAGCAGCAGAGTAGAAGTTTGTTTTAAAAAAATCAGCTTTTAGGGCTTTCATGTTGATTTATCTTGTGCTTATTTTTTAGGCTTCTAGTTTTGTATTTATATATAGAAACTTTGGCTTTTGTTTCCAAAACTTTACAGTTGTTCAGAGGCCTTTTCAAAAGGTAAAAATTGCTCTTTTTAATCAATGAGGATATGCTTTTGTAAAAGAAATTAATGTAGGCATCTCTTTTTCAACTCTCGAAATCTAGTGATTTCACAGACAAATATTAATTAAATGTATAAAATAATTAGTTCATACAAAAGATAAAGAGTAGAAATTACAATTGCTTTTCCCTCAAGAAAATGTCAATTTGTAGTTTCCGAGACTGTCTCTTCTGTGCTCTATAGGTGACTAACGTGACATTGCTTTGAATGTATTACTTGATTGAAATTATTTTTAATATTCAGGGAGGAGGGTAAGAGCTACATCCACAAAAGGATCTCTGCCTCCAGCTTGTTCACTGGCGCATTGGTTTGGACAGATGAGTTTTGCAAGAAGGATTGTTTATTTAATTAATCCTCTGTTTTCAGGAGACTGGCTATGATCCCCAGACTACATGAAGTATCTTCTTGTTTCCCAGATTTGAGAGTTCATGCCAGGCTGGTATCCTCTGTTCTCTCTACTGGTTGTACAGCCAGGTCTTGTAGAGCCTGTGGATTCCATATTTGGAGACTTGGCTCTTCCTGTGTACTACATTGAGCACCCAGGGGCTGTTTCATAATCCGTTAAGCAGGAAAGAGTTTAAAAGGCTAAAGAGAATCCATTGCTTTAATCGTAAAACTTAAGGAAGAACTCAGATTTTACTAGAGGTCTCATTGGCAGAAGTTTTGCGTTTGCAAATGGGACTGGAGGAACTGATCTGACTGGAAAACCTGATACTCTGCTCTTTCCCTCCCCTCTCCCTTCGTCTCCCTCCAGTTCCCTACGTTGTTCTCCCATTTCACTTCATTATACAGGCACACAAGAATTATATTGCCGCAACAGAGGATGGTGTGGAGGAGGGATGATGCAGAGGGAAGCTGGAGGATGCTTGAAGCAGATAACCTGTTGTTGACTTTGAGTGTTTTAAATTTTATGAATACTTAACCCAGAGGAGTGTCCACTTATTTCTCAGTTGTTAATCCTCTTTTAATCCACTTGTAAACACAGACTGTGAAGTTCATATCATAGGAGTACTTCAGAGTTTGGGAAAAAGTCATGGGAGGAATATGGGTGTATTTGAATTTATTTCTCCCTGAAAAGTGCCCAAGCTTGAGTAGATAATATGTTTAGCTTCATGAAAGGCAACTTGCATGTGCTATTGAGTGCAAGACTGCCACTTACTCACTGTTTTGTTAATAACTATGCAGAGAGCTGAACAAACTCATTTCAATTAATCAAAAGCAGTGATCTTGCCATATGTTGTGGTTGTAAAATTTAAATGCCTGCTTTGGCTAGTTTTACACCAGAAACCTTCCAAAGTGTCAAAATGACATAAAAACTAACCCTTCTGAAATGTGGGGAAAATTGTAAAGATAGTGATGTAACTTAAGAAGATTCTTTCAGTTCAGCAGTTCACCTTTTTTAAAGTAACAATTTGGGCACAATTTCCTCTGTTAGCATGCTAAATCACCTTGTGATAGTAACACTATCAAGAGTGCTAAAGAGGTTTGGATATTTCATCTAGTTCTGTTCAAAGTGTATAGTTTTATCAGAGTTGCAATTTGGGTTGCTTTAAAAGAGAGGAAGCAAATTTTCCTGTACTTTCATCTAAAAATAAAAAGATTTTAAAAGGAGAACAGCTGCGCTAAATTTTTGGAAGGCCAAGGGCTAGAAGTCTGTTTTTTTTATTTCTAGTGGATAATACCTGGTGACTTAATTACTCTTAGCTGCAGAGCATGTATTAATACACTTATTTTCTATGCATTTAGCAAGTTTTCAAATTCTATTAGTTTTAAGCAATGAAAGTGAAAGAGCATTTGTTGTTCTTAATCGAATTTTAATTTCTGTTTAAAAGCAGTCTGGCACAAATTGTGCATGAAAATTATTTATGTGGTAAATAAAATGTAATTTGATTTACAACTTAGCAGAGTTTATTTTTATGTAGTTATTACATTGAATGAAGTATACCAAGCTGTTCCGTAAGTTAGACCATTTCAGCTCTCACTTCTCTGGTGAATATCGTGTAACTTAGCCAAGGCTGATAGAAAAATTATTGAAGCACCAAAGCATGGATGCTGCAGCTTGTTTTTCAGCTGAGTCATCATTTTTTGATATTTGTAGTAGTTTCATAGTACCTTCTTGCTGAATCTTGACAGACATAATGGAAATGGAATGTAATTGAAGTAGCAGGGTGTGCTTTCTTTACTTACAATACTGAATAAATTAGACTGGTAACATGAATTTAATTTTCCTAATTTGAAAAGCAGCATTTGACATTCTGGGAGTTCTAATAGCACCGGAGGTATACAGCTATATATATAGGAGGTATTATAGTCTAATGATCCAACACAAGACTAATACTTTTTGTTTGGTTTTTTTTTTGAATGTAGAGATAATCAGACAGTAAAAGAAGAGAAGGTACCTGTGAAAGAGAAGTACGTTGCAAAACCGAAGGCAATCCCTTCTCTTGGAAACAAGAATAGATTCAACCCCTATTCAAAGGACAAGAATGCAGGCGCTAGAGATAAGAAGACTGTTAATCGAAACAGAGTTTTTATTAGCAACATCCCGTATGACATGAAGTGGCAAGCTATTAAAGATCTTATGAGAGAGAAAGGTAACTTATTCCTTATAATACACTTTACACAGAAAGGGGTAGAAATTAAATACAATGTATATGTCCTTTGAGCCACACAGATTTGATTTGACTATTCTTTTTTTTTTTTTTTTGGCCTTTACTTGATACATCTATCTCCCTTCCCCCTCTTTCATCTGAGACAATTGCATTGCAGGGTAGGATGGGTAAACAGTGCTTACAATCTTCTGCCATTCTAGTGTGACAGTAGAGAGTATATGCATGACGTCATGACTTCTTAAAGAGATTGTGTTTCATCTAGTTGTAGTCTTTGTAGATTTTTTTTTTTTTAAGGGCTATTGTATTTAAGCAACACATTTAGTGTGTTGACATGAATAATGAAGGATATCTTTCAAAAGTTGTTTTGTATTTCTTTGGTGGAATCTGGCTGTGGAATTAACTTTGTCTGCATTGTCACTACTGCCATGACTGTTTGTCTGGAGATTTGTATTAAAAGCTTGTTGCTATTGTTGCAGTTCTGATAGAGTAATCTTACTACCCCAAACGTTTTATTTTAAGTTTGGGGTAAAATAATGCTAATATATGAATTCTGTAAAAAGTTAGTTCTGTGTTTTCCTTGAAAAAATTGATTCTTCAAAAGTAATGCAAAGCACACTTGGCTTTTAGGCTGTGAAAAATGCCAATACCCTCCTTCTGTAACTGCTGGTTTATCTGTTGTAAGGTGACGTGACTATTTGATTGGTTTATTTACTGAAACTTCCTACCTTAGAAAGTGAGTGGCTTGCTGTGAAATATTTGATGTGTAAATTTGGTTATTATTGAAGGCAAACTTATGATTGAAGACATTCAGGTAGAAAGTCACCTTAAAACAGGTGTTGTGAGTAGGATGATAAATGTAACACTTCCTAGTGAACGTTGATGTTTCATTTGTTAGAATCATAGAATGAATCATAGAATGTTAGGGGTTGGAAGGGACCTCTGGAGATCATCGAGTCCAGCCCCCCTGCCAGAGCAGGACCAATCTAGGGCAGGTTACACAGGAACGCATCCAGATGGGTCTTGAAAGTCTCCAGAGAAGGAGACTCCACAACCTCTCTGGGGAGCCTGTTCCAGTGCTCTGTAACCCTTACAGTAAAGAAGTTCTTCCTCATGTTGAGGTTGAACTTCCTGTGCTCTAGCTTGCATCTATTGCCCCTTGTCCTATCGCAGGGCACAAGTGAAAAGAGGTTGCCCCTTTCCTCTTGACACCCAGCCCTCATATATTTATACACATTAATCAGATCCCTTCTCAGTCTTCTCTTCTCCAGATTAAAAAGCCCCAGGTCTCTCAACCTTTCCTCATAAGGCAGGTGTTCCTGTCCCTTAATCATCCTCGTAGCCCTCCATTGGACTCTCTCCAGTAGATCTCTGTCCTTCTTGAACTGGCGAGCCCAGAACTGAACGCAGTACTCCAGGTGAGGTCTCACCAGGGTAGAGTAGAGGGGGAGGAGGACCTCCCTCGATCTGCTGTTAGGTTAAGGGACTGTGTATATCTGAATTTGTTCACCAACTATATCATACTGGCCAAAATATGATCTGTAGTATGAATTAGGTTAAATATAGTTGTTTGTTTTTAGCTTTTGAGAATGTGGCTGCTGCATATTTCTGAAAATTAGCTAAATTATATAGCCATTGACAGGAGGTACGTTGGTCTGGTTTTGATTGTTGGTGAATAAGAGGTGCTTCTCTGTAGAGTTGTGCACAGGGGCACAGTAAAGAAAGATACTGGTGTTTAAATGCATTGTCTCTTGGTATTTTCCCTTTGTATGTCTTATGTAGTTGGTGAGGTTACATACGTGGAGCTGTTTAAGGATGCTGAAGGAAAATCAAGGGTAAGTGCCGTGGGCAACAATCTGCTAGAGGTTTAAAAGTTCCTCAGCAGTTTTATTTTTGTATAATACCTGTACCAGTTGTTGGAAAGTAAGTTTCATTTTTACACTGAGTTTCATTAAGATAGCCTTGAGGATTTTGTATTAGAAGTAGTCTGACACTTTCATGAAACTCAAATTAGCTGGCTGTAAAGGACAAAATACTTCTGTGAATATTAACAAATGGCATTTACTTAATTCTTCTTTTTAGCCAACATCTTTGTTTTGGTACAAATCTGTTTCATATAAAGGATGTTCGATAAACCACTGATTTTATTTAAATTTTGTTAGCGTAGTATTCTCCTCTTGGGGCCAATGAGTACAAAATGTTAGCTAAGAATATACTGTTCAAAGTGCTTGATTTGACAGCTTTGCAGGGTTGGTACTCTAAACACTGGATTAATGTATTTGTTTTCTTAAAACTAAATGGATGGACATGGTTGGTAGCGAACAGAGTGCCAGCAATGAGGTGCCAAGAGTGAAGATTGTTAAAGCTCCTTTGTCTTCTTAAAAATAGTCAAAAGTTTGGCCAATAGTAGCTCCAAACCTGCAGTGAGAACCTGAGAAATGCAGGTTTGAGTCTTAACTGAGGCTGTTATCAATTGTTGTAAATGACTTTCTTTAACGCTTGTTAAAACTAAAACATGCTGTCAGCTTTGCTTTACTTAAAGCAGTCCTCAACTCTTTGCTTTATTAGAAGGATTCTGGTGCAGTCAATAAGGTTATTTTCTTACAAAGTAATTTCTCAGTTATTCTAGTAATACTGAAGAGGTATGCAGACTCCTTGTTCATCATACTGGTATACTTGATGTAGGTAGATTTGAATTTTGTAGTCAGTGGGCAGCTTTTAATCACACGATGAGTGTCTTGATTGGTTTTTGGTTATGTTTTGGGGTTTTTTTCTTTCCACCGTTTTCCCTCCACCTCCTCTCCCCTGTTGTCCTTACATGGATCTGTGTGGCATTTTTCCAATTCTGGTTTGGCTCAAAGAGAATAAAAGATAATGTATTCTCTTACATTTGAAAGGTATGTATGTTGAGAAAGTAGGAGAAATTCAGCTTTGATTACCAGTAAAGAGCATGTATTATGGATTTTGAAGCTGAAAATAACTTGAATAGTTATTTAACAGTGAGCTGGGATCTTTAACTGGCATCTTAAATGCTCTACCATATGCGCTGACTGACTTTTTTTTTTTTTTTCTCTTTACATATGATGACAAATCATCATGGATGTAGGGTTGTGGGTAAGTTTCTTTTTCTATGTGTGTAGAAACACACTACTATCCAAACATTCTCTTAATTTTAACATTTTAAACTTTATTTTAATACTCTAAATGTTTTGTTCCCTCTAAGTGTTGTTGAATTCAAAGATGAAGAATTTGTTAAGAAAGCATTAGAAACTATGAACAAATATGATCTTAGTGGAAGACCCCTGAATATTAAAGAGGTATGGTTATTGCTGCTGTTTTTAATTTGAACTAGTGAAGACACTATAACTACAGAGATGACAATACAGTGTTTTGGGCATCTTAGCTGTGTAATTTCCAGTTTAATTTTTTATGAAATTTTCTTAATGGGCTAAAGTGCCTGTTGACTTGCAGGTGGTCTTGATACTGTGCCAGCTGAACTGACAAAAGGTGTGTCCTAAAGTCAGAATAATCTAATACTGTTTTTCTTTAAAACAACTGTATCTTTAACTTCATATTCTTACCTTAGTGTCATCAGGTCTTTTCCAACCTAAATGATTCTATGTTTACATTGATTACATGCTTCAAAATATGACACAGAACAAGCTGAGTATCAGACTACTATGTATGTGCAAAAATGGGGCTGGAAGTAGAGAACTTGTGCTGACTGGAAAGTGAAATTAATGTCAACATTTGTATTGTAGTGTTGTAGTATATGACAGTGTCTGATGCAGTTCTTTTAGTCCTGTTACAACTTTAATAATGGTATTAATAAATAAAAAAAAAAGCCTAATGAAATTAATTCAGTTCTTGGAAGAAGGTGCTAGACTGACAGTCACTTAGATTGAAATCTTTTCTACTTGTCCATAGGCTAGGTACAGCATGTGAAGTGGCAGTGCACACTTCCTCAACAAGTGCTTTGCCAATATGCCTCTACCCTCATCTGAAAGGACCCACCTCTAGAGGTGAGGGAATTAGGTCTCCATGATAATTCAGTTCTTGATCCCTCTGACATGGACAAGGATATTAGTTGATAATTTTGATGGGTTTATGTAGATTTCAAATAGTACCTTTTTGTTTGTTGCCAGTCCTCTTGTTGATGATTAAGTTGGCTTTATTTTTGCCCGTGTTTCAGGATCCTGAAGGTGAACATGCTCGTAGGGCATTACATCGTGTAGGAGGACAGTTTCCAGGAGGACATGGACCGGATGTGGCACCTGGAATAATGAATTTACCACCTTCTATTCTCAATAATCCAAACATTCCTCCTGAGGTTATCAGTAACTTGCAGGCAGGCAGGCTTGGGTCCACTATTTTTGTTGCTAATGTAAGTTTAAAACTGTATTTTATAACTGTAATATTTGATCTTTGTAAAACATCTTATATTCCTGCATAATTCACTTTTAATAAAAGAGGAAGTTGGAAATGTTAGTTCACAATTAGTATATTCAACTGAAAATGCTGGCTACGTATTCAGATTTTGGACGTGAAAGATACATTAAACTCTTGAGGCTGACATGATCTTTTAATTATTGCACAGTCATCTGTTGATTCACAAAAATATTTTATACATGTTTTTTTGCTATTTACAATTGCATTTCTTTTTTTTTAATTAAATATACACTTCAGTTTATCTAGCTAGTTACTTTAGACTAACTTAAACTGTTATATTTATTGGAGGTGCTTCCTTCATAAGTTCTTTATTTGCACAAGACTATTATGTCTGCAAGGGGACTTGTGGCTGTTATAGCTGCTCTTGACAAGAACCCATCAATTTCTCAATGATAGTATGTTAATTAAAGTAAAATACGTGTATGTAGTCTAAATTGTTGCTTTCAGTTGACATTTTTGCAGAAAATCTCTTCCGAATGTAATGGCAGAACAGAAATGTGCACTGAAATCACTAATGTATTTCTGTGTGTAAGCTTGACTTTAAAGTTGGTTGGAAGAAACTGAAGGAGGTATTCAGCATTGCTGGAACTGTAAAGCGTGCAGACATCAAGGAAGATAAAGATGGCAAGAGTCGAGGAATGGGAACAGTTACCTTTGAACAAGCAATTGAAGCTGTTCAAGCAATATGTATCCTTGGTTTTGAAAAATAATTGTTCAAATATAGGTTAGTCTTTAATGGCTTCTGATAGTGTAGTTTTGCAAATGGTGCTTATTTGCCTTGTAGCTAGTATATAGGGACTAGTGTGTAATACTGTGCAGATTACATTTTTAATAGTGACTGAGTTTACTGCTAGAGTCTAAAAAGGTGTTCCTGATAATGTTGAACAAGCTTAAAATGTGTGGGAATGTGACATGTGTGAAACTAAATTTTATATACCTAACAGCTCGTATAGTCTCTTCTAGCCTTTGAATTGGCATTCTGAAGTTTAGGTAAGGAAAGATAAGACTCCTAAAAATGGCACAGAAATAAAGTAAGTTATAACAGTGATTCTTCTGAAATAGTTAAATTGTCTCCTGTAGTTAGATTCCTTGACTTGCATTTCTTCAGCTATGTTCAATGGACAATTCCTGTTCGATAGACCCATGCATGTAAAAATGGTGAGTTGCTTACATTTCTTTCTACCTCACATGTCTCTGCCAAAACATTGAAGGGATCATAGCATAACATCCTTGTTTTTTATCAGGATGACAAATCAGTTCCTCATGAAGATTTTCGTGTTGCGGACAGCAAAACTTCACAATTACCTCGTGAGTGCACACTTTTGTTTTCTACTCCTTGCACTTAATACATGTTGATACAGAGTCTTGAAACAGTTTAGTAGTACTTTTGCTTACTGTGGTCTCTTTAGAAAGAGAAGAAAGAAATCTTTCTTCTGGTGATACTTATTTTTGTTTTCAAGGTGGTCTTGGTGGCATTGGTATGGGGCTTGGACCAGGTGGACAGCCCATCAGTGCAACACAGTTGAGCATGGGTGGTGGAATGGGGAGCATGGGTCCAGGAGGTAAATCTGTGTTCTTCATTTTTAAGTTTTACAGAGCTTTAAGTTTAAAATCGTCATTTCCATATTTGGAAGAACGACATACTCTTGATAAAGCACGCCTTGTATAGTGGGCTTTTGAGATGTTAACTGTCTCCGCATTTTTTAAAATTCATTAGAATCTTACCTGTCTTCTAAATGGTGTTTGTCTTTTTGGTTTAAAGGTATGGGAATAGACGGCCCAGGATTTGGTGGAATGAATGGAATGGGAGGCGGTACATGCAGTGAAGTTCTTTGCATTAAGTATTTTTTTAATATTGTATAGAAAACACTTTCCCTTATTTGACAGGACTTGCTGGATTTCGTGGAGTGGAAGGAATGCCTAATATGGGAGGATTTGGAGTCAACCGAATGGGAGGTAGGTGAACACTGTTCCTGTTCACCTATTAAGTTTGCTAATATTTATTTATTAAAAGCTTTTCATTTAGGGATGGGTAATGTAGATGAGTTCAAAGGAAATAGTGGCGTGAGTGAAGGCATAGGAACTGACCTGGGAGTTAAGTATTTAATAGGTGCCTCTGACTTATGCATTAAACCCCCTTCGATTTAAACAAGCAGCTGTGAAACAAGTGTTGTATGAACATCAGTTTAGATATATATAACATAATATTTCTGTTTTTTGCTTTGTTCTCTAAAGAAATGTTCCGTGGTGGAATGGGAGGAAACATGGACAGAGAGTTTGGTCGCAGTGACATGGCATTGAACCGTGGTTTTGGAGAGTCTTTTGGAAGGATGGGTATGGTAACTATTAAATTTCCTATTGCAAATTACAACATAGTATTGGAAGAGTTTTACTAGAAGAAGATGATGCCTGGCTTCATTTGGTCATCTTCCTCTGTTCCCGCTCCCCCAGTCATTACCATAAGGTTGTAATTTGAGTGTTTATTATAGCCATCGCTTAGGACGGAGGTTAAAGTGTGGGGGTTTTTTTCCGTCTGTAAAATATAAAAATACCAATTTGAGGAAAGCATTTAGCTTCATACTGTTAACTTTGTGAGGTATTAAGTCTTTTGGGTATTGTATGCTTCTGGTAATCCTGAACAAGCAGCCCATGTTCCACCTTTGTAACTTCCAGGAGCCTGCTTTTGCAAATGCACGCTGGAAAATTGTTTTAACTGCAACTTAGGTAGCATTGGATAGGAACGGTGAATTTTGGTGCCCTCTCTTTTCTTCCTGCTTTCTGAGCTCAGGCAGCTTGGAATGGGATTTATTTGCCTCGTGTGTAACTGAGCCAGCTTTGTTTTGTTTATGGATGGTGTCTTGTTGACAGAGTTCATTTTGTTACTTTTGGGTTCCCTCAGATGAGATAATTTTCTGTCTTACGAGGCCTGGAAGTGCTTAACAGTAGAGCCTTCTTGTACTTTGTTACTACACTGTTACCTGGATGAATGCATTATGGGAGACAGGTTTTCTTCCCCTTCTTCCTTGTTTTTCTCCCTTTCCCCCCTCCCTTAAGGGAAAGTGAAAGAGAAAAGCTGCTAAGAGCATAAGGTTCACCTGGTCTAAAAGTTGAATTTTTTTTCTTTCCTTTTTTTTTTTTAATTTGGGCAAGTTCTAACGAAGGGTAACTCTTGCATGCTTCTCTTCAAGAGATCAGTGCACTTCATCAGTGTGTGCTTTGTTTTTGTCACTAACTGGTGGTTTCAGTGTATGTCACTTCATTATTTTTTTCCGTTTAGGTGGTGCAATGATTGGTGTTTTTGCAGGAGGAATGGGAGCACCTAGCATGGGCCCAGTAAGATCTGGAATAAGTAGGTTAACTTGTTTCACTAGAATGTAAATGCCATAGGCAATGTAATGATATGGTGTACATGGAATTGTATCAGAGGATTTTGTTGTAGTGTAGTGTCTTGCCAGTGTTGGAAGAAGTAGAATTCTGTTGCATGTGACTGCAAGTCTAATAGTTTTTAAAGCTTTTTTGTTGAGGTAAAAATTCAGAGGAAAACTTGCTAACACAGTCTTTCCCTTAATCTTAGTTTTGAAATGGTTTTAACTTCTGGTTTGGAGGGAGAAGTGATTCAAGTAAACTTGTGTTCCAGAAAAAAGGACAGACAGGCACAGTTATTTGTGTGAACTTCATGAAGCTGAACTTCTGTAATCTCTCATCATTGAAATAAAAAATCAGCCTTGAATTTCAGATTGTCACTCAGGTTAATTTTGTGCAAAGCTCCAATACTGAGTTTGTATTACAGCAAATGTCTGAGTTCCTCAGGCTAGAGCAGATGAGAAACTAAAATCTTGCTAGTGGCAATCTTGAGAGGCATAAGGCTTAAAGAGAAGGTCCCTCCTGAATGATCTTGATAGTTTTGCTTTACATTACTTTTCAATTATGAATCCAGAAAGACTATAATAGGATATTTGAATGCCATTGATCTTAGTTCTTCATATAATATACATTAATATATTCCATTGCATGTATAATAGGAAAGTCTGTGCTCTTCACAGTACTTGCAGTAACAACCGTTCTCTGCAAAATACGCTTTCTCTAGAAGATGGTATCATTAAGTATGGGTACAGCTGCATTAAGTAAAGCTGAATGTGAATGCAGGAAGCAAAATAAACAATAGTGTTACATGGTCAAATTATCTGTATCTTAACATTGCAACAGTTACTTACTTGTTCTCTTTTTGGTACAGGGTATCAGATTTTTATTAATTAAACTGGACAGCCTTTACCTCTTAGTTCTTGTGTTCAACATTTTACTACATTAGATGGTGTGACTAATAGCTTGATGCAGTTTTTTACTTTAGAGTTGATGCTTTGTATCTTCTAATACTTTGCCTTAAAACATTAGCCATGCTAGTAGATAAATCACTGTGCATGCATGAAGTTACATTTTATATTACACAGTTTTATTATTTTTCTCCTAACACAAAAGACTTTTTTTTCAAAATACTTGTGTATTTATTACTAAAAAGAGATTTTTATTTTATCCTCCTTTTCTTTCTTTGTGTAGGCGGTGGAATGGGTGGTATGAACAGTATGGCTGGAGGAATGGGAATGGGGATGGATCGGATGAGTTCTGGTTTTGATCGGATGGGACCAGCTATGGGTGGAGGCCTGGACAGAAACATCGATATCGATCGAGGATTTGTGCCTGGCCCAATGGGAAGTGGCATGAGAGAAAGATTAGGCTCTAAAGGCAACCAGATATTTGTGAGAAATGTAAGCATTTGAACACATGGAAACCATGAGCTTACTTTGTGTGCGTGTTTGATTACATGCTCTTCTTGTCTTAGTAATATTTTGTTATTAATAATGCTTTTTTATTCTAGCTTCCTTTTGACTTGACCTGGCAGAAGCTAAAGGAGAAATTCAGTCAATGTGGTATGTACATGACTCTCGTCCCTCCTCAGCTCCATCGACTTCATGTTTTATGCGGTGTTCATTAGATAAGGACAGGAAGACAACTTGTTGCCTTATGCTGAAGAAGAGTCTGGCTAGCCTAATCTTTCTTACTTCCCCCAGCTTTCCTGAGTTATATAAATAATTTTTAGGCATGACATAACACATGAGACCAAGGTACAGTATAGGCTATGTTGGCTCTGAGTGCTTATCTGCTATAAACTTTAACCCATTTCATTACTCTTTGAGCTTTTTCTTTCTTAAAGCAGGTATTATGTATCCTCTGGCCAAGACAGAGCATATAATGTCGCATTTATTTTGAGACAAATGCATGCAGGGGCTTGGGCCTCTCCAGGTTATGCATTACTTTCAGAAATGGTGTTGCATCAAATCAGAGTTAGTAATTTTGCCAAAGTGGCAGATTGTTTTTTATGCAAATAGATGATCCTGATTAGCATATTTGCAGGCTGTAATGCTTCCCTTTTATGTTGAGAAATAAAGGCCCTTTTTTATGTAAGATAAAAGATTGCTACAAATATCCAGTAATTCTTTTTATCTAATTCAGAAAAGTTGTCTTTTCACAGAAGTGAATGAAAAATGAAGCTTGGGTGTAGAAATATGTTTTGTTTCGAAAACACAATTTCAGAATGGAAAGCTTTAACTGAATTACAGGATGGCTTTTCTTATTTTGGAGAGACAGAAAAGACACATAATTTAAAACATACTACTGATACCTAAGACAGTCTTCACACAGCTGTTTTGCAGATTTGATATAAATTAGAACTCACAGTTCAACTATGAAAAATTTTCAGGTGTTCGCATTTTTTTTTTTTTTTTGTAGCTGGAGGATACAGTGAAACAGGTTCTCTTTTTTTTTTTTTTTAAAGTCTTAACTGCCTGGGCAACTTTCAGATCAGAATTATTTTTTTTCATTCTCTCCTTGGCAACTAACAGATGTAATAATTATGTTGAATTGTTTTTAAGAATTATAAGCACCAATATAAGGAACAGCTTGTATTCATACCAGTATTGTAAGGAAATACAAAGACCATGTCTCCGTATGTTCAATTTCTTTCAGTGAAAGGCTAGTTTTCTATTATGTGATATTTAAAAATATAAAGCTATATATTTTAGGGAAAAGTTTCTTGTTTCTAGTGGCATTTGGGGGCTCAGGAGTGGTGTGTTACAACATAAGCAAAAACTCATTAGCTCCAGGCATTGAACGTTCTCTGAGGTACCAAGACACCTACATAAAAATGTTGCCTCATCAGTTGAGTGTCCAACCTCAAGAAAACACTGCAGCAATTGAATAGTGCATGCTACTTTTCCACCACTCTTAACCTGGTAACTTTACTGTTTTAAAGGCTCTAATTTTGCTCTGCAGCTTCTTTACAAAATTGCTTGATTGTTGTGATTGCTTGATATGTTGCTGTGATGAACATGCTGGACTGGATTGAACTATAGCTCAGTTAATGCCTGTCAGTAGTCACACTTCGTCAGTGTCAGTAAATGAAACACAGAACTTTCCCTTAGCCTTATAGAGCACTTTGTTTCAAACTTGAGGTCCAATACAGGTGTGCTAGTGTGAAGGAAAGATTGAAACGGTGGATCTTAATTTGGATTCTTCACTGCTATTTTGACCTCTGTCACCTTCCCTGAACGAGTGAATATACCATCAGTCTGAAAGTGCTAATTTTGTATGTCCCCGTAAATTATATATAAAAATACTTTTTTATCACTTCTGATGAGTTCTTTAAGTTGTTAGTGCACTGAAGACTTGAAATAACTGCTGTTTAACTTATTTATTCAGGTCATGTAATGTTTGCAGAAATAAAAATGGAGAATGGAAAATCAAAGGGCTGTGGAACAGTCAGATTTGACTCACCAGAATCTGCTGAAAAGGCCTGTAGGATAATGAACGGCATAAAAATCAGTGGCAGAGAAATTGATGTACGCTTGGATCGCAATGCATAATTTAAAACTGTGTGTTCAGGAACATTCCTATGTCTGTTTAGCTTCTCTATTCTAGTAAGTCATTTTCAGTAACATTGTATGCTTACAAAAGCTGTAAAAAGGAACTTTTAAATCCCACCAGCCTTTAACAGTATAGTGTTTAATATACTGTGATACTTGTTAACTGAATCTTACTATGTTTGGTTTTTAAAGACAATTTGCCTGATTGTTGTTGTTTTTTTTAGAGGCACTGAGCACCTGCAGGTCCCTGTAGGCCGTGGAAGCTTTGGATGCTCAGCGCCTTTGGAAAACTAGGCCAAGTGTCTCTAGTCATTCAGTTTAAATGAATGGTTATACTGTTTTTAATAAAATAAGCCATTTTCTCTGTTAATCTCAAGATTGCATAGTGGAATTTGTTTAGTGTTTTCTGATTTTTATTTTTTCCCCCAATGTGTATCAACATTGTAATGTAAAAACTAGATGTCTTTTTTTCAGAATTTTGGTTTTATATGTGCGTTGTAGTCATACTGTAATTCTTGACTCTAAAAGAAAGGGCTCCACTTAGGCTGTGATGTTTTCGTTCTACTTAAAGTTACTTTAATGACATGGCTTAGTTCTGTAAATAAGATTTAGAGCCCTATGGGAGTTTTGAATTTTTTTTTTATTTTGAGTAATGAAGAAACTGATCTTTCTCTCTTGCTTTTTTTTTCATCAGTATAACTGATTAAAACTAGTTACCACAGACCCTTGTAGGATTGTTCCCTATGATGCCAAGTTCATATAAAATTGATAATATAGTAAATACTGAGTACAGTACAAGACAAATTGCTCCCAATTTTTTATCTATTTTCCAGCCATTCAGGTGAACTGCCATAAAAATAAAAACAACAGCACAGATAAGAGAAATGGCTGTGTATGTCAAACCACTGCTGTTCACTTCTATGGGTCCTGATGTATTTATGAAGGCAGTTTTTATAAACCAGGGTATTCCCAAACAGAGCATATCGAATACGTTGGATCCTACAATGTTAGACATAGCCATATCTCCATTTCCTGTAAAAGAAGAAATACAAACAAGCCTGCTTAATTGTATTGTATGAAATTGCCAAACTGTTTTGGAGGAACAGACTGTCAGCCCTCAGTTTCTCACAGAGCAGCCTTTTCAGACTTTTTGTTGAAAGAACAATAGTCATGATTCTATAGAACATGGTTTTGGGTACCACAAGCATAAAAAGACCCCTCTCCCTAAATCACCAGCATCTGCACAGCTGCACTTAAAATAAGCTAGACAGGCTATTAGAAAATGCAGTCATGTTTAAAATACCAAGACCTACAGTTGTGTTTTGCAGTAAAACTGTAACACTTGATCAACAACAAATCAAACCAATCTAGAATATTTCTCTGAGAAACTCTGAGAGGTTTTTAAATATATGAGCCACAGCTGCTTCAGGTAAGCTATTTATTTATTATTAGTAAACTTAAGCTCTAGAATCTGGAGGAAAAATTTTGAAGTTACTCCTTGAATTTCTGGAAATGTTGACTAGAATTCTTTTTTTCGTAGTACCTTTTAAACATATCCATTGGAATGAACCTGAATACTAAAATCTTTACCTTTTTGAGCCACCAGCACACTTGCAACTGTATCTGGTACACTTGTTCCTGCTGCTAGCAATGTGAGACCCATTACTGACTCTGGAATTCCCATTGTTTCACCTGCAGTTGATAAATAACAGTAGAAAATGCAAGTATGTTCTTAGTTTAAGTTTCATCCAAATAAATTGCTTTGGACTTACTTTGCTGGAGAAAGGATTAGTAATCATACAGTGATTTCAAAAGGAATCTGTCAGGTAACTTGACTAAATATTAAGTGACTAAGCCATGAAGTAGTTAAGAACAACAACAAAGAAATATCCTGTCCTTGTTTGTCAACCAAATAAAAAAGGAATTGTAGTATAGTAGCCATTTTACTTAATAAGTTTCTCAGAGAAAGACCTGAGTGGAATGTCTCCAGTGGTCAAGACAATACCAATTATGAATTTTTTCTTTCAGATACAGTAAAAGTTTAAATATGTAACAATTCACTCCTTTTTTTTTTTCCTCAAGTTCTACAAAATGTAATAGTCTTCTATGTTTTTGAGCATCTCATCATTAGTGCTCAAAAGCCTCGTGAAGCAATAACTCTTACAATCACCCTCTTTAAAGGGGGAGGAAAAAAGCACATGAATTTCCATGGGGAGGAGGGTCGTTAAGATCATTACTACAATACTGCTGACTACATGGCTTTACCATTTCACTCTAATTAGAAAGTTCTTTTGTTGGATTCAGAAGAATCAAAACGCAGAATTTTTCTGACTTGTAAGTGCAAGTAATCCTTTAGAAGTGTTAGTTTCTTTAGGTAAATACTGGTTTAAATTAAGAAAAGTTTTAAATTGTTACTAAAACAGCAGCTTGTTTCCCCCTCTTTTTTTTTCAGCCACCCATGTCCTATAAGCATATTAATTTTCTCACTTAAAATACAGGGATTCAGATCTTCAAAACTGTTTCCGCAGTTGTACCATTCACAAGGATCAATATGCTGAAGTATATATTTGATACCTATATTCAAACTATTAAGTAATTAGCTTTTCTCAGACTTTTTTGTTTACTATAAAGTATCTTAATATTTTTTTGTTGAAATCTGAATTCTTACTTGCAATATTTGGACACAGTTTTCTTAAAATAAGAGGCAGTACTATGTAAGCTAGGTCAGCAATGCTTGCCTAGTACATACCAGCTTACTCTAGATCAGCCCAGTAAGTTTATGTTTGAAACTATTTGTTGGTACAGAGGGACTAACATGATCCTGTTACAAAATTTGTACTGGTATTTATTCTTCCATCACTCCTAATGTAAGAGATTTGTAGGATGAGGGACCAACACGATCAGCTTTTATAAACCATCCAGGCTGGAAAATAATGGTTCATGCCAAGCAAACCAAGGTGAAATATGAATGAACCAGCCTTATGTACCCAACAGTAGTTTCTAGCTCTCATAAATTTATAAGATAGAATCTAAACTCAGGTGAATCTAATTTTTCTTTTTATTAGACAGATTTTTCTTCTATTTAATGTGTAGAGTTTTTTTTTTCTGGCAACTGACCATAAAGAGAGAATGGTATTATTTTTCTAGCCTTTAGTTAATTTTGTGTATCAGTAGCAATATCTTGCTAGAAGTAGTCAATTTTTCTTCGCTAGCAACAGAGGTGTACTAAGTTAGGTTTGTTCTTGACCATCAAAATTTAGTACCTAGCTATGATACCTTTGTGACATTCTGATAGGCTGTTTATGCAATGATAGAATCTTTGAATCACCCTTCATGGAAGAACCCAGACTTGAATATAATGCGTGTGTAATTTTTTAGTGTTTTTAATGTGTCAGTAGAACACACTTGACCTAGAAGTAGTGGGTCAAAGACCCCAATACTGCTTGTGATGACTCTTCAGAGTGGACTAACACTAATACACTGTTGGACTCTCCAGTGTACCTGCTTTTATAGAACAGCAATAACTTTCATTTTAATCCCATGTCAAAGGCTTCTAGCATTCAGACAGTAAACCCGTGCTCTTTAGATACAAGTGGAAAATTATTTGACCAAGGAGTGAACCTGGTGGATGTTACATCCAGCGATCCAGTAGTAATTTCTCAAAGGTTTGCTAAATGTGTAGGTCTGTTTCTGCAATGAACTAAGTTGAAAACAAGTTTAGGATGCTGAACTAGCAGAATACTTGAGTAAGATTAATGAGCTATAATGTAGAAATGGCAAGCTTTGTAACATTTATTTCTTGTTTTAGAGATTTTTCTGCTTGTTCTTAAAATTAAAAACTGGATTTTTCTCAAGCTGACTGGAGAAACAGTGCAATGAGATGACCTTTAATACCTTAAGATACTTTTAAGGTAATATCTTTACACAGAAGTTCATATCCCTTCTGTCACTTAAATGCAATTCTTCTACTGCTTCACTTTGTGATGCAGATTTGTAAGAGGTATACATACACACACCAAGAACATTTAATGAAACACATGACACTATAGTTGAAATAAGATAGTACAAAAATCTGGGAGTTTTTTTGGCAGTTAATTTAATGCCAAATCTCTTACTATAGTGTTCAAGAAAAGTATAGATATAGAAATAATGGATCTTTTACAGAACCCTGAACCTTTAATTCCAGTCTTGGTGGACTCCATGTTTGTCAGACTTCAGCTTGACAAGTTTATTGCTGTGTAACTGTTTCACTTCATGAAGCAGTTTAATGAAACTACCTGTTTTTAAATATAGGCTGGTTTTTGTAGCTATGTAAAGAAATTCTCATTCATGTGATGGTAAGCAGTCTGAAGCAGCTAAACTCTGAAGTGGTTTTCATTAGATGGAAGAAGGTGGCAAACTAAGCAGTCAAACATAAGTTTTTGTTGGTTTTGTTTTCTTTTTTTTTGTTTTTGGGTTTTTTTTGTGGGTTTTTTTGTGTGTTTTTTTTTTTTTTTTTACAGCAGAATGTGTTGCTAAACTGGCTGTTAATTGTGGAAAGGAGAACTCTTCACAGGGAGAAAACTGTTTTTTTTATCGATTCGAGAATCGATGAAATTGGTTAATTCTGTATAACAGCAGCACTTTAGCTACCTACCTGCTATTGTTACCATCCATACAAGAATGTAAGTTATTGCAGAAATCCATGCTGCTGAAATTAAAAATGTCACCATGAACCAGTTCCTCCAAAACTGTCTTCTGCAATCTGGTATAGTCAAATAGAGTAGCGTAATAATAGGAAGGGATAACACCCACAAAATTCTCTTCATATCTGCTTCAGGCATGGTGAAGACACTTGGATGATCTGTTGAAGAAAAATAAACTATTTTAAATTGTAGCATTAAGTTTGAATCCATAGCATACAGTCCTATTACTGGCCTCTGCTTGTGAGAATACTGACAAAAAGGTAAAAAATACTTCCTCAAGTTCTAGATGTAGTGTTACCCAGTACCTACATCACACTGGAAATAACTCTGAAATCAAATGTTTTTTATTACCATGTCTCTAGGAGAGAACTAAGGTGGATGAAAAATGAACTTTTCTATAAAGATTTACACAAAATGTTTAACAATAATAAGTACTAACTGCTGGTTTTTGCCTAAGTGAAGAGGAAACTGATGATCTGTGGCCACATTGTAGATATTCCTTTACTTCTGACATAATGCATATTTTGGGCTATGGACCTGCCATTGTCATAAGAAAACAGCCGGCTAAACATGAGCCAGCAGTGTGCCCAGGTGGCCAAGAAGGCCAATGGCATCCTGGCCTCTATTAGGAATAGTGTAGCCAGCCGGTCTAGGGAAGTGATTGTCCCTCTCTACTCGGCACTGGTGAGGCCGCATCTTGAGTACTGTGTTCAGTTCTGGGCCCCGCACTTCAAGAAAGATGTTGAGGTGTTGGAGCGAGTCCAGAGGAGGGCGACCAAGCTGGTGAAGGGTCTGGAGGGTCTGACCTACGAGGAACGGCTGAGGGAGCTGGGGTTGTTTAGCCTGGAGAAGAGGAGGCTCCGAGGTGACCTTATTGCAGTCTACAACTACCTGAAGGGAGGTTGTAGTGAAGTGGGAGTTGGCCTCTTCTCCCGGGCAACTAGCGATAGGACAAGAGGGCACAGCCTCAAGCTTCGCCAGGGGAGGTTCAGGTTGGACATCAGGAAGAATTTCTTTACAGAAAGGGTCATTAGACATTGGAATGGGCTGCCCAGGGAGGTGGTGGAGTCACCATCTCTGGATGTGTTTAAGAAAAGACTGGACATGGCACTTAGTGCCATGGTCTAGTTGACAGGGTGGTGTCAGGGCAACGGTTGGACTCGATGATCCCTGAGGTCTCTTCCAACCTGGTTGATTCTGTGATTCTGTGAAAACAGTACATATTAGTACAGTACCAGTGTGTCTTTTCAGCCGATACTGCATTTTACAAGCAGTTTTGATGGGAAGTTTCTAATGTGCACAGCAAAGACCGCTGGAAGTCTGCTCTTCTAATGACACAAATGAGCAACTATCCTAGCGTTCCTCTAGCAACTAACTTCATAGAAATACCATCACTCTGATTTTGCTCAATGTTATATTCCAGGGAAGAATAACGATTTACCTAAATATTATACTGGAGTTCTTTTGTGAACAAACTCTTAATAATATCTCAGAATCTACTCTTTATTAGAACTGATGCAGACAGGCATGCGGAGTGCTAGAGACAACTGTAATAATACTTATACCTTCAGAGATTTCATCAAGCCCTTGCAAGCTTGTTGAAAGTTGAGAGTAGTCCAGCTCTTGAAAAATTCCGCTATCTGTTCTTGACTGTTGACGAATTAGAGGTCCGCTCTCTTCCCTCCATCCAACCAGCGGCTGCTGCTCAGCATTCTCTTCCATGGCTTTTGTAAAACATGTACAGCAGGGACTGAACTTTTTCATGAGGTATTGGTTGATTTTAATGTCAAAACATAGTACCAGAATGTAACACCCGTATATCAATAGTAAGGATGCACTTTCATACCTAGAATGAAAAATAGAGTTTTACAAAACATGTAATATAAAGAACCCCAACTCTTTAACTTGTTAGAATGGTTGGCATAAGGAGAGAGAGAGAGAGAAAATTTGCATGAGTAGGAAAAGGAAAACACACAAAAGCATCTATCCGCAGTTGTATGGCTGTTCATGGAAGTTCATGAGTGTCTCTGTGTCTTTCAGCAGTTTGATTAATTCCCCTCCCCTGCAGAATTTTGTTTGTGTACTGTATAGCTGCATGTTTTCCAGGGGATCTTACTGATGAACATCTTCCTGATGTTTGTGAAATGAGTCTTCATGTGATGGTTAAAGAGAGGGATAGTATGTGCTATTTTGAGTTAGAAACTTCAGAGACTTAGTGCTGGACCTGACTGACTTGTTGAGGCAACAGGAGTTTCACTGTTGATGGAAGAGAGTTAAAGCAGACAAATGTTTTTCTTAACAGTGATGCTATTAAAGGAAGGGCTCAAAAGGAGTAAACTATGAAGACTAATTGTTCTGCCAAAACAGTTATGATAGAAATTGTGAAGTCTGTTCAGACAAACCTATGCAGATCAAACTTTATAAATATGCAGGGTTTGAACATTTAGGTAATATTCTTTACAAGCATTGTGACTTTCTGTGTTTTTTTTAAAGCCAACACGATGTTTATTTATGTTAGTGAATGGCAGTTCAGGCTACTTGAAGTTTGGGGTTTGTGTTTTATTTGTTTGTTTGTTTTTCAAAACACTGTCTCGCGCTAATCTCCAGTCAACGTGAATTCAGCACTACTTGTGCTCTTACCAGTAAATTCTGTTGTCAGATATCATCGCAACGACCGCCGCTACACTAATTGTATATGCCAGACAGTCTCTAAACAGCGGCCAACAGGATAGCCTCGAAACCTGCAGATCACAGATTCATTTACTTTTCTTAAACTTGTCTGTAATACTTTCACTAAGTGCTGTAAATGCTGCATCAATATGTTGTTTCTATATTATGTAAAAATTCAAGATTCTTAGGAATGACTTAAGTATGATATTTAACAAGTTAGTGTTTTTAAAAACTTTCATAGCAAGTTATCTTAAAACTGATTACATGCTGGTTTTGCTACTAAATAATAAAGTTGACAGTTGTCATAGTAAGTCTCTCTTGGCTTTTGTTGGCAAATCAGAAAGGATAACCATTTGGCTCTTAGGAGCAGAACTACCAAGGTTGATACATACCACGCTGGAAAACAGCCCACAAGCTGCAGAAATACCAAGAAGATTATAGACTGCTGATCCAAGGATGGTGCTGACACCGATATCTCCCTTTGTCACGAAGACTCCTACAAGGGAAATGACTCTCTGGTACGTTTCAGTTTGGCATGCAAGGAAAAGAATTCTAGATTGAGGAGTCAAAACGTATGTCTCTTACCTAGAAAAGCAGTGACAAGCTCTGGAGCAGAGCTTCCAGCAGCCATAAAAGTTGCTCCAGCAACATCCTGAGAGAGGCCAAGGCCTGAGGATAGAGCAAAAGAATTGCTTAAAAAGAAAGAAATACTTCAGTAGTGTGTACCCATTACTTGCATTAGTATATAATGTTAGAAACTACTACAGTTTAATAGAATGAACTTTGCTTACTTTCATGTAGTTAATGCATTTATTTGAATTGGTAAAATAATATATTGAAAACAGCCTCATTTATTGGGCTAGTTTATTTCTAACTTTATTACAGAAATTAAATACAAGAAAAGTACTGATAATACAAGAGAGTTGGGCATGATCTTAAAATGTAAAACAGACGTATGTATGCGGGCTTTAGCTCTGTTTCATATGGGTAATCATTGTGGGGAAATTCCTTGGACTCTAGTGTGATATTGCTTCATGATGCATGTCAAGTCTATCTATCTTCCAGGGAAATCCATGCTACTGTGTCTTCACATACCAGAAATAACTAGTTGAATTCAAACCAGTGCTGCGATCTTAAAATCAAATTTTCACTTCGTATGGACAGTGTAAGAGCCTATGTCTTGCTTGAATGAAATGAGATTTTTGTTCTGGTAAGTTTACTGTTGCTGAAATGTAACTCACTCTGTGGATCAAGTTCTGCACACTAAGAACAGGGACGTATGGCTAACTATGGAAAAATTCTGACATGCTTATTTATCATAAATAAAAAAATTATCAGCTCTACAGCAATGTTTAAGCTTACATTTTCTGCTAGTGTTCTGGTCTGGAGAATGTTTTCCAGTGTTCAGGGATGAGGTTCCCTGGGGAATTTTTTTAATACTTGGCAATGAAAAGCTGAACTCAGCCAAGACCATTGCTTTAATTCAGTGATCTGCTGAAGCCAGGGGAATTATTATAGGTTGATTAGATTTCATAGAACTGTTGTAACTGGTATTCCTTTCCCTCCTCTGTCATACCTTTAGTACGTAAACAGTAGCTCATCCTGATACTTGTTCACTACTTTGAGAGAAATACAGAAACTTCAGCAAGGTACTTAATTCCCATGTTTCAATATAGGGAGAGTTTTGGTTTCTTGGTTTGGTTCCCCCACGCCGCCTTTTTTTTTTTTTTTTACTTTTACTAGTAACCTGGACTTATGCTGCTCACGCAAAGTTATATTGTCAGTTTAGTTAATACTGAAGAAGTTTTAAGATTTTCCTCCAGGCACAAGGAAAGCGAACTTTAAATGAATGCCTGTGCAGAGTGTGATCAGAGTATGTTTTTTCAATATAATACTGATACATTGTATCATATTAATTATTGTATTGATAAGTCTTAACTAGGCACGGAGACTCTGAAATTTCTTTAGTTTTGTCTCCCGAGCACTCTCAACTTTGAAGCTTTTTTAAAGAGAATGTTCTACACCAAGCTGCTTAGTTTTACAGGAAAAAGATTAAGATGTTCACTTACATTCACTGATGATCTCTAGAGAAGGCAGGAAGTAATCATCGCACACAATGGACACGGCCAAAATCATGTAAAGTATAATTATGAAATAGATAACAATTCCTCCATCCTTTCTCTCCCGCGGTGTAAAAAATCCTTCAGGAAACTCCGATGAAGAAGGAAGCACACAAGCTGTCCTGTTTTCTGAAAATTGAGCACAAAGGTGTTACACATCCTAATACCTTTCCATTTTTCAGAGTGTAGGAGTTCTGAGGATTAGAACTATAACTGGAGGATGGCTTCGGTGAATTTCTCCTTTCGAAGAGATCTATTTTTCATTTAGGGACGAGGACAGCTGCAGCAACACCGCCAAAGCTGCAGCCTGTCATCCAAACGGTGCACACCTGGGGAGGGGGGGAGGACAGCTGGCGGGAGGTGCGGAGCAGAGCCGGGCAGCCCCGCCGCGGCCCCCCAGTCCCGCCGATCCCTACCTGCGTGCGCGGCCGGGCGCTGGGCCCGCGCTCCCCGCGGCAGCCGGGCCGCCAGCGACAGCAGCAGCAGCAGCAGCACGGCCCGCCCCGCGCGCCGCCGCGCGCCCGCCCGCATCTCGCCGTCGCCGCGCGGCTCTGAGCGCGAGCGGGCGGCGGCCGGCGCTAGGGCCGGGAGGGTCACGTGGGGGCGGCGGCCGTCCCCCCCCCGCCCCCGCCTCGTGGGCACCGGTCGCCCTCCCGCGGCGGGCCCTGCTGCTCCCCCTCAGGGGTGTCCGCGGGGGCCGTCAGCTCTGCGGGCCCCGTCCCCGGGGTCCCGCCAGCCCAGCCGCCGAGCTCAGCTCCGGCGGGCAGCGGGAGGGAGGGGGGTTCCCCTCCCTCAGGCTTGTGGGGGCCGCGGGCAGCACCTCCCGTGGCTGGCCCGTCTCCGAGGAGCCAGGTGGGGTGACGCGCTGCGGCTGCCGCCATCTCCCGCTTCGTGTTTGTGGGGAGAACACAAGGCTTTGGCCATCACGAGTGTGCTTGTGGTGCAAGCTCCTCACCGCGCTCCCCACACGCTGTGCGAGCGTTGGGAGAGGTAGAAGGTGAATTTGATCTTAGTCCTCTCTGTTTTCTGCTGTGACAATTTCTGTTTATTCCCACTGATGTACCAGCGTTCCCGTGCGGGGCTGTGCGAGCACCTGGCTCGACCTTTGCTGGGCCAGGAGATGTTCAGGCCGTTTAGGTGAACGGTTCAGCGAGAGCAAGGCTGAGACCTACCACACAATCCCCCCTCTCAGCCTCAGTTCACTGAACTTCTTTGTCTGGTGACCTTTTCACAATGAAGTCATGTGTATAATTGAGGATTAAATAGTAAAATGCAGTCTTTTAGCAAGATGGCTTTGTAAAGTCGTTCCCCCCGCTTCTCCCCAGTCACTGGTTTCTCAGAGTTGTGTTTCCGTCGAATCACTTATAGACAGGGCATTTTGAGGTGCCCGTGTTATCACTAATCATTTGTTAGGTACAGGGCTGATGCTTACATCGGTGAATATGAAGTGCAAACTGGAAAATACTGTTTTGCTTCGTTGCATCTAATCCCTCTAAACTCTTCTTGTTCCCTGCATCCGTAGTGTTTGGCTAATACGTGATCAGTCTCTCTCTAGGATACAGGAGGTGAGATAAGGGGAAAAAGTGGATATTTTTCTTCTGGATTGAATCAGAATCATATAGCTACCATTAGAACATGAACACTGGCTCTCAGAGAAAAATTTTCTGCAAGAACAAATTCTGCAGCAATTGCTGCTGCCTATTTCTGAGCCCTCCGTGGCCCAGAGTGCTTTTTACCAGAGCAAGAATGATTTTAATGGTCAAGATTTTTAGGGGTGACAACTAACTTTCAGAAATGACTTCTCTATGCTCTCTGAAAAGCAGACTGCAGCAGAGTTATGGCAGCTGCTGCTTCTCCTGCTTTACAGGAGAAAATAAATCGTTCTGGTCTTGAAAGATTTAAGGATTTTCTTCTGAATCACGCTTTCCACCCAAGTAGAACAGTATGAATTTTCCTGTCTAAAATGGTGGCTCTTTCCTTACCTAGGTCAACAGAAAGGGATTCGTTATCAAGGTAAACGGCATCCTTGCCACTGCCTCTTTTCCTTACAGCTTATCATTTGCCTACTCAAAAAACCTCAGCACAGTTTTCTCGTATCAGCTGCTTCATTTCAATTTAGATATTTTTTGATGGTGTGCTCTTTTTTTATTACTTTAAATTACTTACGAGCCTGCCATTCTGATGGGAATCAGTTCTCTGCTACAGCAACGTGCTTGCTGTGTAGTTAGGAAAGCTCAGGCATGTGATTTCAGGATTTGGAGGTTTCGCTATGCTCTGGTTTTGCTCTGTGTTCAAGCTCTAATTCCTTTACATAGGCACCTCCTCTCCATGCATAGCTGAAGCAAAGCCAGAGCTTTGATTTTAGTGAGGCTGAAGCCCACTGAGTTTGCTGAGAAGTTGTGAGTGAGGTTGCTCTGCTCACTCCCTCCCTGCCAAACACGTCCCTGGAGAGAGAAACAAACAGAAAAAAAACCCCCATAGTCTCCCAGCATGAGGAACCACGCGCTACGTATTGGCGTGCCTGACCCAGTGCAAAAATACTGACAACCAGAGTGTGTTTTGGCCTCAGCATGGCTGAGGTCTGGGCTGGGCTATTTCAGTCTAAGAGAGCATTCTGCAAAGCTGAGGTGGGACAACTAATAGTGCAGATTTAACGCGTGCTGCTACATTTTTTGGCTGCTGTTAAGATAAAGCCTTCCTCTCCTTAGTAGTAAGAATAATAGATACAGTTTTCAAAGCTTCTGAAGGAGAGAGAAGGGCAGCTGTTTGCTAGTCAGGTTGCTAACAGTAATGCTTTGCCACCCACGGGGATGTGCTGGAAGGCTCCTATGGCTGCCCAAGCACAAACCTCTTAAAGGGTGAGGTAGCATCAAACTGCAGCAGCTGTAGCTCTTTTGCCAGTGGCCCTATTTTGGTGTGAACTGGCTACTATACATCTGAATGCCCCATTCAGTTGAGGATAAGGAGTTAATTTTGCTGCCCCTTAAAGCAAAAGGAGGTTGGGCTGTCTAGAGGTCAGACTCCAGCTGTGTGCTATTTAGGGGTGAGGTGGGAGAAAACACTGGGACCAGCTGTTGTGTCTCCACACAGCAGGTACTCATTTTCTTGTGAGTAGGGTAAGACTTCAGTACTTCTGTACAAGTCCAAGAAGGAGCTTTTCTGTAAGCACTGAATTTGTTTAGTATTGTTTGAGGTTTTTCTCTCCCACTTTTTTTCCTAATGCCAGCAGACAGGACACGGATAGTGAGGAAAAAAGCAGGTGAGTTTATCAGAACTTAAGGGGAGCGTGAGTCCTTGATGGTAGGATCCAGTCCTCAGATAGAAAAGATATGGGGATGGCATGATGAATCCATGACTAGCTTAAAACAACAAAATTTTTTTGTGCGGGCTGGGCTCCAGCCTTGCTGGGGGAAGAAAAAGGAGGTAGAGATCCTAGTAAGGGATCTGCAGCTAGTTTAGGTAGAGGTGATCGTATGTACCTGTACAGGAATGCTGAGTTTCTCTGGCTTCCTTAACTATAAATGCACTTGCAATTTTTCTTCTAGCTCAAGCTGCAACCTACTGTTTCAAAGTTCAGTGTCTGTGTGATCCTTTCCTAGTGGTTTTGGGGGGTTTTAGTTGGTTGGTTGGGTTTGGTTTTTTTTTTGGCAGTGGTCTATAGAAAATGAGCCCAGTCTGGGTTTGGATGAGTGTGCTCGGATAGCCCCAGGGCTGACAGGAGTGCAGCTTGGTGTTAGCTGTACCCTAATGTTATGGCTCCTGTCCCAGTACATGACCCTGTGTACAGCTGTGCTTTTCTCCTGTGATGTTCCATTTATGCTCCCAGTCATAAGGCCTAATGTGCTGGGAAACAAAATAAGTGAAGACGTTTTCATCCTCAGAAAAAACCCAAAACAAACCCCCAAACCCCAACATTCTTGTGATAATCTAGTGTTATTGCTATTTGGCAGAAAAGAAGCTGAGGATGAAAAGGGAACTGACTACCTGGCCTATTGCTGTGCCGGGAGGCTGTGCTAGCACTGTTCAGAAGGTCGGTTTCCACACTCCTTTTCTTTTGTTCATGCTGCTCGTATAGCTTCTTTGGAGGCTAGAGTAACTATCTGTGTAAAATGGTGGTCTCTAAAGGAGCTGGTAGAATAAATTCTCTTACCCCGAGGTGCTCAGATATCACCCCAAGGTGGTGAGATAGATACTTTATTGTTGCAAAGTTAAATGAGTCTCTTCAGTGTAACTCCATTATTCTTCATTTAAAAGATAAATACACTGTCATTGTCAGACCAGATATTCCCCTTTGTCAGCATTTCATGGCTTACTTCCTGGATCTAGATAGATTGATGGTAGCTGTTTAATATTCTTTCCTCCATAACCAGCGATTTGAGTGTTGCCAACTCTCATGATGGCTGCTGTTTTTCTTAAAGCATCAGTTTGATGTACATTAGCCACACAAGAATCCTAGCTTGCTTTCTCTTTCTTTCAAATGAATAGTTGTAGAGAAAGCTTGAAAATGGGAATCTCAACATCTAAAGCTGGAGGCAAATAAACACATGACAATATTATTTTCTAGCTAATCTCATGACTTAAGGAAGGGGCGATAGGTTAATTCATGGTTTTAGAATGATGTCAAGGGGAAGGATTTTATTTCTGCCAAATGCTCTTGCTGTGAATACTGCTGAAGACCACTGGAAGATACAACTCCACTGCAATTCCTGGTGACAACCAGGAAAGCTGCTGATCTGTGAAGGAATGGTGTGTGGTAGCCAGCACAAGCCTGTGTGAGTCAAATTTATTCCAGGACTCTTGGCCTTTCTCTTCTGACCTTGCATGTGTGGTGAATGGTTTTTATTGACTCTAAGCTGTGAAGTTGTGAACAGTGTATGATTTTAGGTGGTCCATAATTACACTTCAGTGTTAATGCATCTGTGAGCTAAATGCAGGAAGCTTCCAGCTTTTCAGTTGTGCTGTCTGGCTGCCTCCAGCTGTATTTCAGTCACTAAGAGTGAGTGCCGAGGTTATTTTTGGCAGGCAGACCATGAAAGCATTCAGGTTACATAGTCAAGGGGAGGTAGGTGAGGGTGTTGTTTGAGGAGTTGTTTGAGGCTGCTCTCTTCTGTAGGGATTGCAGTTGTGGAATATTTTTCATGTAAGCTGTGGAGTAAAGTCACTCCCTGTGATAGCGTGGATCGTAGCCTGATGAAGGCATAGCTTGACTTAAGGCTACCCACAAGGTCAAAAAAGCTAGAAACTCCTTGGCAGGATTTTTTCCTTGCTTGTTCTCAAGTGAATGCCTGCTGAAAGGAGAGTGTGCTATTGTTAGTTGGGGAAGATTGAGTCTGTTCATTTTGGTGCCTGGGGATTTCTATTTTCCCAGTAATTCAAGTGTACAAATTTGTGCCTCCCATCTCCAGGCCCAAAGACCTCTCACTTCATCTACTCTCTCTTTGGTGAAGCTCTGCAGTAGTTTTCATGGTCTCAGCTTGTTCACTGGGTGGTTTAATCATCTGTTCAGGACATCAAAGGAATCTCTCAAGCTGAAAATGAAACATGTCACAGATTAAATGTTTTTAAGTTTTAAGTCAGTAAGAACTTCTCCAGTAGCATTTGAATGCTCCTCCATGTTAACTGCTTTCCTTTGGTTAAAAATCCTCATTAAGATAATTGGAATGTATCATAAATGTCAGTGCTTGTGGTATCACAAAACTGAATGTCTGATGGTGGTTTACTATCTAGACTGATCACATCAGAAAATCTTGCTGCAAAGGCTAGATACACCTATCTATACTGTTTCTATATAAATATACCTATATATACCAGGAGAGCAGGGCTGTTGCTAGCCAGTAATAATGCTGTAGAGAAGCTTCTTTGTATAGTTCTTATTTGGTATCTTGATGTACCCAGCACCTTTAGATACATCTTAAGGCTATGAAACTCAGAAGGCTTCACATAGTCTGAAAAGGATAGAAAATCGTGGATGCTCTGCAAATAGAGCCAGCATGCTTCAA
Source organism: Nyctibius grandis (assembly GCF_013368605.1). Lineage (NCBI taxonomy): Eukaryota > Metazoa > Chordata > Aves > Nyctibiiformes > Nyctibiidae > Nyctibius > Nyctibius grandis. The sequence goes on along the minus strand of NC_090668.1, from coordinate 15,394,617 downwards.
GCACGTAAGTCAGGTGTTTGTGTGCAGGATGGTCAAAGAATGGAGCAAAATGTTGAGGTTTGTGAGGGGAGTCCTATGGATAATAGTAACATTGCACCATGATCCCTTGAGGTTGTTCTGTTCCATCCCTCCAGCACTTTGTGTATAGACCAAATACACAACCATCTCTTCTATTTCTAATACACTATTATGTCAGTGGGGCAGGTAAATATACTGCAAAACATACGGGAGACTTCATACTGGCAGTGAGTGAGTCACATATTTATTTGATAAAAGCTTGGGGTTTTTTTGTTGTTTTTTTTCCCCCTCTCAACTATGCAAGGTCTTGTTTCTGTGGACAAAGGAGAACCAAAGAGCACAAAACTGCTTCCTTGCCTGCAGTTTCGAAGCTTGTCTTTTCCTGCCAGTTTCGTGCATCAAGGAGTTCTGGTCCCTCTCAATGACTTTTGCCTCCACTTGTTTTCTTTCCTCTTCCTGTTGACACAGACACTTCAACAAACACTTGTGCTTGTTCTTACACTGTTTACACGCTTGTTTTTCTTGCTCTTTCAAGTCTGTGTTTTCTATGACTTTTTTACTTTAGCTCTCACTCTGGCTGTCTTGAGGTTTGGCTTCATCCGCTGCCTGCCATCCTTTTCGTGTACTTATCTTGAACGTTTTGGAGATCAAGATGTGTGTTGGAGGCTGTGTGTCACAGTCTCTGTGGTTTCAGTGAGTCTGCTGGGTTTGTTAAAGTTTTGCTGTTGTTTTTCATTGTGATGCTATTGAAACAGTCTAGCCGCACTGGCAACTTTCAGCTGACCTTGAGTTTGCAAGTACTTAGGATTTTACATTCTACATAAATAAAATGGAAATTATTATTCTTATGATTATAATATTACTCATGGTTATTGCCTGCAAGTTCTGTAACCTCAGTGATATCTCAGGAGATAAAGCAAACTCTCAGTACATAAATGTCTGTATATAAACAACATCAAATCATGTTTTCTCCTGTGCAATTGCTTCTTTTCATGTATTCCTATAACTGAACAAGCATTAGAAAAATAATTATTATTGACATACTAGAGAAGAGACACATTTAATTCTATCTTAGAGGCTACCAAGTTGTTTCACTAGATAACATCAGCATGTACTAATGTTATTTACAGTGTAATAGGTGTTGTTGATTTGAGGATGTTTCTCTGTTTCAGAAATTGATTGTTAAAAGGCAGTGTGTTGCAAAATACTACTTGTGTATGTTGGGTTATGTTACTGTGCATCAGTCTAGAGGAGACTCCTTGCATTTTAAAGTACCTTCAGGTTTTGGTGCAGTATCTGTGATGCTAACCTTTTGTTACTTTGTGCATGTTGTGATACGCTCCTGGAAATTCTCGCTTCATCCCCTTACTCCTGTGCAGCCTTAAGGGTGAGGCCAGCAGGGAGAAAAAACAGATTAGTTGCTTTTTGGCTGTGCTTTTGCTGAGTGGAAAAGTGGGGAGTGGAGAACAGTTTTCTCAGCAGATGGAGCGGGGGCCTTTGTGGCAGCCTGGCTAGACAGTGAAGCGTGAGCCTGTTGTGTCTTCTGCAACAAAGGGGGGCCACAACAAATTGAAAAGCAGAAACTTCCGGTAAAACATAGCTGGATGGCTGCATGCCAAAAAGATGGTCTAGATGGCTAGCTCTGTGAACATGGAGTTCATGAAAACTGGCTGAATTCAACTGGAACTGCTTGACAAATTGGTTCTCCCAGTTTATACTTTGGGTAGAGTCCATGTAAATTATATCCAGACTAATATGCAAGTTATACATGTGTGCAGAATCCTGCCTTTCCTCTGGAAACACTGTAAGCTTTACATGAGGATGAAGGAAGAAAATAAATTCTGTGCTTCTGTTGAGGAGATGACAGAACTATTACTGCTCAAACTGAGCAGTGCAGACAACTGAAGCATAAAATTCCTGCAGACTCTGAGAATGTGTCTCTTTAGAGAGCTTTGGTGCAGTCCCCCACTGCTTCCTCATGAGATATCTCATCACCAGAAATGCAGCTGGTGTTTTGTCAGAGGACTTAGCTTCTCCCAGGCTTGCATAAAGTGCTGGTGAGTTACTACTGATTATTCCTTCACAACGCTAACTTTAAAAAGCTCCACTGTGAAATGGAGAATATTTAAAACCTCACATATCAAATAGTAATTCTGTCATTGCTGTATATGTTGGAACATAACATTTTTAATATTCTAAGGCAACTTTTAAGTTTTTCTCAGACCTTAAAAAATAAACATATTGATGTCTTAATTGCTAGCACAGAATATAAAGATAATACTGTATCTTTCACAAGAAGCATGTTGTGCTGACAGGAACCGATGTGATAGAACTGAAACTTTTTCCCCTCAGGATAAAACAATTATTATATCCTTATGTCACTAAAACTTGTTTCTCATAGTCTCACATATCATGAACTCTCTTAAGGTTTTCTCATCCATTTTAAAAGATTCTAGCTTATGCATCTGTTCCCTTGCCACTAGAAGCATCATTTCATTGTGGTCAGTTGTCACTAATAAACATAACCAGCAGCCCTGGAGACAATGTGCACAGTATATGCAAGTTTACACGAATTTCTTCCATGGACCATTCTCCTTGCAAGCAGGGGATGGAAATGGCAGCCAGGTCTCCAGCTGCTGTCCTGTTCCTGCTTTCCAAGAAAGCTGTTTCAGTACTGACTGTTTTACTGATAAACAATTCCTGGCTTACCTTTTCCTGGATCATTTTTAGATGTTCCCATCCACTGCCAAAGATTTCTCAGCTAGAGCTTAACTGAATGAATAGCTGATTCAGCATAACAGGCTGGAAGCCACCAGCAGGGATTAAAAAATGGTGGGGAAATAAGGAAGCAGGTCAGCTAGAAATGGAATAGATACTCTGTTGATGACAACTGGTGAATCCAGTGGATATGCTTTCAGATGCTTTGTCTCTAATCTATTATGTCCACCCCTGACTCTCTGCACTCTCAACTTGAATGAGAATAGCTGGTTCAGAGGTCATTATAAATGTAAAGCTAGTATTTTCCTTTCTCAAGTCTGTTGCTGCTGAATTTCATTTGCCACACTGAGAAATTTGTAGTTAAATGGACAGGTTTTTTTCACCCTATTTTCCCATCTGTTTGAGGAGAAGCAGTGGTGACAGCTTCAGCTTTGAGAACTATCTCCACACTTTCCCCAACTATATAATTTCCTTTATCTGGAAATACACTTTTATTTGTTAGTGTTTGAAGAGCTTGGGCTGGGCTGGGCCAAGACTGTGTGGAGCCTCTCATTGTGCTTGTCTGGTGTTTACGCCCACTGAAGCCAAGGCAATGTCACTTGGAATCAAGGAGTAGCTTTAGGTGGGTTCTTGTGTTTTCCTGTGAAAACTTTGAGAGATCAAATACAATCCTCTGGTCAGTGTGAAGGAGGAAGCAGTGTCTCCTAGAGAAGAGCTGAATGTGTACCTATGCGCTCCCTTGGAATTTAGGGACACGGACCTGAATTCTCCTAATGAATGAAGTGTAGAAGAGTATTTGGCAATATTCAGCTGTCCCAGAACTGGTCATTTTCCAGGCAGTGGAAACTGCTACTTTTTTGTTTTGTTGTTTTGTTTTGCCTTTTTTTTTTTAATTCCCTACTATGCTTATTTCGATTCTGGGGAGGAGTGGTATATTTATGTATGCTTTATGTAAATAAAGAGTGTGGCCTTCCCCTTCACCGCCACCTTTTCTCTTGAAGTGACCATTGAGTGTGCCCACTCTGATTCTTCTACTCAGTTTAACAGTTCCTAGTTTTGGAGACCCTTCTAATTCAAGGTGAGGGACACTGTCCTTACAGCATGAACTATGTATTCTTTGGTTCCCTTCTGGGATCTGTTTAAAGCTGTCTCCTCCTGAGGGACTTCCTTGAACTTTTTTTCTAGTTTAATCTCCTACCTGTCTAATGAGTTGATGCTCTTGGTAAGATATCTTGCACAATGTCTAACCTTCAAGACAGGACAAACAATTGACAATGCAAGACTCAAGGCTTTTAAAAGCCCTGCTTGGAAATGCTTTTTTCGTATGCTTTCTGATTTAAATATTTCTTTCAATTTTACAGAAGCAATAAAGAAAATTATGCAAATTTAATCAGGCTTTAAAAATGTTCAGTTTAATTGTCCTTGAGATACTGAGTACTGGATCTGCTTAATGGGATACCTGCTGTCCAAAAAATTGAATGTGTTATAGACTCCAGTCCAGTTTCATAACTGTGGGTGTTTGACCTTTGGATACTTGAGGGTATCCTACCTGCTTTCCATCTGCTGCCTTGAAATAGGTCCTGCTATGTCTGCTAGACTCACATGAGTGTCTTGGGTGCTCTAAGGATCCTCTGCTAATCAAGATACTTAAAGTTTAGGCATCTGAGTTGAGCACTTAAGTTATTGTCATTATTTGAGGTGTTTTTTGTTGTTTTTTTAAAAGGTAATTATTTTTATTCTCCTCCCCGTTCTGATGAGCAGAGGAGCACTATGGATAGGACCTTGTTTGCAGCAAAAAATTGTTCTTGTGAACTGCTGTCATCTGCTGGAGCCATGAGCTCATTTCTGTGCAAATCAGCTTATTGCTGTGAAGTTGTGCCAGCTCTGACCAAACCACAAAGGGATTATTAAATATTATAAAAAGTTCCAGTGAATTCCTGCATCCCTCTTTACTGTGCTCCCAGGTTCTAAACATTAAAAGCCAGACGCAGGTCGGATCCAGTAGCTCTAGATAACTTCAGCGGTTCTCTTGGAGCAGAGGCAGAGCAGTGAGGCTTAGAGAAGAGAAAGCACTATTGCAAACTTGCACAAACAAAAATGTTCTTGCTTTTGACTTCCAGCACAGTTTAGAACACTTTTTTCCCCCCTCCCTTTGTTAAAGTTCTGCATTTGGGAATGTTACACATTTTTCTGACTGAACTAGAAAACAGAAATATGCTTGTGTCTGCACCCAAATCTGGGGCCAAGCAGACTGTGACTCTTGGCTGATTGAAATATAAATCCCAGTGTCTGGAAAATCCAGATCTAAATACAGCCCTAAAGGCCAATCAGTGCAGAATTCATAGCACCAGAGTCCTGGGGCGGGGGGGAGGGAGAAAAAATATCGTCGTTTCCGTAGTTGCTAAAAACTGATGGAAAATGTAGAAAGCATTTTTTAAAAGTCTCAGACAATGCTCTTACTAAGGTATTTCCTGAATCTATAGTGAAACAAAATAGTTTAAAGCTTAGTCTGTCAGCCTTCTTGTGCTGGCAGGACAGTGAAGACAGCAAAGTAAATCCATATGCTTATGTAATGAACAAGGAGGGGTACAAAAAAAGATGTGGTGACCACTCACTGACTTGCTATCTTGCATGCATTTGACTTTGATTTTAATAAGAGCATGATTACTTCTTATTGTCTTTGTTATATATCAAGAGGATACATTCGTGTGTTTCTATTTGCATAACCTACTGTGCAAGGCAGCACTACTCTGTTCGCATGCTTCCCTCCTGTTAGTGCTAGTGTTATATACTATAACATCTCATGCATTTCAGTTATGTGGTTATGTAGTGCTTTGCTTGGGCAGTATATTTAGCAAATTGTGTAGTCAAATGATTATGTTAGACTGAGTGGTTTACGTCTAGTACACAAATAATTATGACACTAAACTTACTATGTATGAGCTGGAGCCATAGCTGATTTCAGTGACAGATGGAAAACTCCACTGAACCTTTTATTGGCCATATGCCATTCCTGAGTGTTGGCCAACAACAAGATATGTTGCTAATATATAATGATTTAAACAGTAAAAAGAGCAGCTGCACTTTGATTTTTGGTGCCTTTACTACAGGTTTTCCTGGAGCTTTTGAGTATCTACTGCCGCTTTCTAATGCAAAGCTGTCACTTCTAGTCTGTGAGAATAGACTTTATCTTCCCCACGCTATCTGTGGTAGAATTTTATATTTTGATACTTATAACTAAAGCTCTCCTTTGCCTTTTATTGCATTATTAAGTTGAGAGCATAAAAATCTCCCTGCAATATGGGGCTGGCAATGGCTTGTAAGAAGCTGGCTCTGTTGTGTAGTACCGCAACAGAGCTTTTTTTAGGCTGTCAGTAAGTCTTATGTTTTATGGCCTGCCTGAGGACTGGGAGACCAGCATTCCTCCAGCTGTTCAGAGAAGACAACTTTCAAAGCATAGTTCATTGAGAGGAGCCGCATGTGTTGTTCATCATATTACCAGGACAGTGTTTGCAAATGTGAGTACGTGAATATAAACTGCAATCATTATCTATGCAGAACATGTCATAGTGTTTCTACTACTGCTGGCGGAGTAGAAAACTTGCTGCCATGCAACACTTTGACCTTCATTCCTCCTAAAGAGGGTTTCACTGTGTTGTCCTTTGTCAATCTGCTCACTCTGATATCCATCCAGAGAAAAACAAGATTGGAATCTGGAAAGCAGAACTATTCTGGCCCTGGGCCCAGCAGCAAAGAGCATGGTAAGGGAGGTACATGACAAGGAAGCACATTCCAACAGAACTTCATATATGTATTTCTGGAGAAAAAGAACACTTTGTTTTATAGAATTTGTATTATGCAAGCTTGCATACAGATAAAACTGCTGAACATTTGACTGTCCTGGGCAGCATCAATCTGTACTGCATTGAGAAGTACTCTAGAGGTTTCTAGGATGTGTTTGACTGACCCTGTTGGTCATCATGTTGCTTCTGTGCCAAGGGAGGCATGAAGTGGTCATTGCATAAAGTGTTTTTCATTGCAGAAGGCAAGCAGGGAGGGAAGAGAGCAGTTAAGACCTGTATGCTTCTTGCATCTCCTTGGAAATGGGTAAGAAATGAGATTAATGTTGCTCTCCCCTTTCTGTGACAGCTCATATGGAGACAGTTACAAGGACTCAACTGGGTGTCTGCAACCATGGTTTGGTTCCTGACGGGCTCATGGGACATGCTGTTGGTTAGACTGGCATGCACACTCTAGCCTTGGTGTGCATGAGGGCAGGATTTCCCATTAGCTGGCTGTGGCTGAGCTCTGCCCTGTATGGCTGGACTGCCTCTGGGTCTCAAGCCTAGTTGCTAATATTCTGTTTTGATGCTGTCTGCAGTGCTTATATGCTCTTGCATTGTATCAAAGACTACCTTTCTCATCTGCCTATGTGTGTTGCCTTCTGTTGCTAGAGACGTTGTTCCCATTAGGGCAAGCGAAATGTTTTATCCATGCAAAGCCTAAAAGATTGATTTATTTCTTCACCTAATAGTAAAAAGTAACCAAAGGAAGCGCCTCTCTCCATTTACCGCATCTTTGACCTTTCTTTGTGGTGTTTGCATGCCAGCTGACTCCGGTTCTTGGAGGTTGGATTGGTCGTTGACTGCTGCATCCTCTGAAAGTGTCAGTCTACTGGCCTTGCTCATCCCTTCCTTTAACAGACCAATGTTTTGTTATGTTTGTTTGTTTATTTATCTTGTATCTTTTTCTTTTGCTTTGGAAATGCAGCCATGTAACTGCTGGCTGCAGGCAGGTTGTTTCTTCACAACTAATAGCCTGTCTGTTATAGTTTGAATGTTTGTTGGGATGCTCCTTATCTAGGTCATAGTTTTTCTTTCCTGTCAGATTCCTCCTACACCCCTCTTTGATCTTACCTACAGCAAGCTATCTGTCTCAAACAGTCAAGCGGAGCTATGCAAAATATTCCTAAAGCGATACAGATATTTCCCACTTTGTCATGTCTTGTAGAGCATTGGGCCCATGTGAAACCCATATCAGTCACAGGGATAGAAAACAGTGTAATTTTTATTTGTATTGAAATCCAGAAATAAAAGATAGATCTAATTTTGAGAGAGGTTGTTTGTAGTTGTCTGTGTTATTAATCTGAAATTGTACCTACTGGGGAAATTTTCCCAGTGATGTGGATGCCCTTAGTGTATCATCTGTGAGCTGCATGCTCTTTCAGAGTGTCCTGTGCATGTTTTTATCTTGCACAACTAGTGCCTGACACCTTGTGCACCTGTGCAGCACAGGCCAACCACCCTTCTCCATTTCTGACTATGTTTTTACACATTTTTGATGCCACCTTCCTCTGGTGTCTTGTGATAAATCAAGCTGAGTCTAGTACATATGTAGAACAGCTGCCCTGTTCTTTGCTGGATGGTAGGGGTTTTTTTGTGATCTTTTTTCCAGGGTTGAGAGAATCTCTTTCCCAGGTGTTTGTGGTTAGGTGCAAGCTGTTGATCATAGAGCACTTGTGCTTTCTTTATGTTGTACAATTCCCTAATGCCCATTAATGTCTCTGACTGCATCACCTGCCCTCTTTGTAACATTTGCTGGTATCAGTGTATGTTGGTCTAAAAACTAGTTAAATGAGGTAGTATCCTTTGCTAGAAGGAAATACATAGTAGCTTATATTTTGAGAGTTTAAAAGCTACAGCTATTTTCAGATAACTTATGTCCACACAGATTACCCAGAACTGAGGGGGAAAAAAGGGGTATTTTAAAAGCTGTTGGGAAGATTAGTGAAGGTTGTTTTCCCCTCTCCCCAAGTCATTGCCATGTACTTCCCATTGATGTTTACAGGGAGTTGTGTGTGCAGTCAAACAGGAAAGAATCAGATAATGGAAAATGATTATGGAAGCAATAAAGTTCTACAGTTTCCTTTTTTCTCAATAAATTTGTTCTTGCTTCATATAAAAAATAGAAATGCTTTTTCTGTCTGACAGGTGTCCTGTGGGTAGTGTTTAGCCAGGGTTAGCAATGTCTCCTCATGATGTTATTGCATAGCAAGACCAGTGATTTACAAGTGCAAGATAAGGGTCCTGGGCACCATCATTGTGAAGTATTAAGCAATTAAAAGTGTGATGATTCTTGAGATGACATGTATAAAAATGAAAGCACTTTGCTAGAAAGCAGGACTTGCTGCTGTCAGCTGGTGATTAGTATTTGCTGTCTTAAAGGCCCAAGGTTATTGCAGTCTTGTCTCTTCCAACGCAGCAAGCTCTCGGTGTGATGGGCATGACGCATGCTTGGCTGAGTGCGGTGGCAGCAATTGCTGTTCATCTGGTGCTCATGCAGAATGAGTGTGTCAAGATCTTCAGCCAGATCTTGTTGAGCAGTCATGCCAAGCATGTCTTTAAAATCCAGTGGTGGGAGTAGAGACTTACGAGAGGTAAAGCAACAGTATATGGTGAATGTTTCTGTAACTGTAATTAGTGTACTTTGACTTTCATAAGATGGGAAGAGTTTTCTGTATTGAAGATTTGTGATGACTTGGAGAGGGGTGAAAAATAATTCATGCTATTCTTTGTGACACTTCTACATCATTGTGATTTCTAGGGTTTGTGCTATTAGCAGCCTTCGCTTGGCAGATGAATGGTGGGAAGCGGATCTCTGAAGCTGTGCTGTGTAGTAGCCATTTGGTGTTTGCTTCAGGCACACATGTATTATCTTGTTTATTCCTGAGCAGATCTGTTTTGTCCTTGCCTTTCAGCAGCTCACCCTACTGTTTCCTTGTGTGTTTTGTTATACAACTGCTACACATATCTATGCTGTGTGAGTCTGTACGTGTGTGCAGGTGGATGCTTCACAGCTATCTGGAGACAGTGACAATGCAAAGCACAGAGAGCAGTGAGATGAACAAATGCACCATTGCTGGATGGGACCCAGGAGCATAGTTAGTTGGCTCTGCTAATGCCCGGCTGGATGAGTTTAGCAATTCCCTCCCATATCCGTGGCCTTCAAAACGAGGAGAGTGTGAATGTTCTGTGTAGGGGTAAAAAATTGCAGCATCTAAAGATAAGTGTTACTTGAGAAGTTATTTTCTTGATTATGCTGTACATGGCAAACAAAACAGGAGCAAATGATCAAGTGTTTTCTAATAGCTTTTACAGGAGATGGCATCTGTTGAAGTCCAGGTGGATTTATTAGTGGAGTAACCCTGTCTCCCTGCTCGCTGCTGTCACATGCTGCCTCATTCTGCATTCCCTACTGGAGTGCATACAAGTGCAGTGTGCAAATGATATTTAATTATTGTTAACAGTTTTAAGGAAAAAATTAAGTTCTTAGTTCCATACCAATACTGATGATAGATACACTTATATAGATACAGACAGTTATACCTATAAATTTTTGTAGAGATAGAATATACATAGTGAATAAAAAAGATGATCAGATTATGAGATTCGTGCATTCAAATACCTTACTTTGATTTTCTTCTCCTGCACTGAATTTGATATGCTATATAATTAAAATATTTCATGAGAGAAAATTTTACAAACCAAATCCTGGTGACCTTTAGTTGCTAATCTCAAAGCTGCCAACAGAGATCCAGATGCTTGGGAGCTGTATCCAACTGCAGACAAATCTCAGGTGCAAGCAGAGTAGTTATTAATCAGCAGCTGTGCTTGTGAACATTTTTAGTTACTCCATTTTTTTTGCTGAAGTAGTAAAAAAATCAGAGTTTTTAACCATATTGGATTAACAGAGATAACAAAGCATTTTTTTTGAGTTTGGACAATAATATGATGTATAAGCTGACTAGTGTGGGAATACTGCTATCCTCTGTTGCGTGGAATCTTACACTACACGCGTATATCAGACTGACATTATGAGAACATCCACCTTTAACTAAAGCGATAGGTCCTGTGCATTTGCAGCAGAAAGAACCACGCTCTGATGTTGTACCAAGTTCTGAAGGGACGTAATATACTCTGTTCATAAAATACTTAAGTTTCTAGGTCATTGTGGATGTAGCAATTCATCTGTGTGTGTAAACGATACTTACTACCATAATACTCTGTCTGAAATAGACACAATCACAGCCAGATACTCTTAAATATTTTGTTCTCAGGTAACTAGCTTGTTTGAATAGACAGTAAGGTTGTGCATGTAAAACAGACGATGTTTTTCTGAGGTTTCTGTTTGCTCCAGGTATATCTCTACCATTGCATACTCAAATACGTAGTCAAGACGTTTGGAGAATTTAAGAGCTCTCAGAAAGCAAATGTTCCATCAAAACTAATGTTCTCCTCCTGCTGGTGACAGTACCTCAGGATATCAAAATGAATGGCAGAAATTAAAGCAAAACAGCATTTATTTGACCAACAGTGTTGAACATCAACATGAAATAAATTAGAACTTGTGTCTGCTTAAGACTTTTCTTTATATTTTTGATTTGTACAATTTTTCTATCCTTTTCCTCTGTTGACTTTGAAAGCACTGGTTATTTATTAGCAGAATGTGATTACATACCTATCTGCAGGGTTTAAGATGAAAATTGAAACCTTGCAATAATTTGGCTAAAAACTACTAGAGCATTCACCCAGCTGTCAACATTTTAAGAGAAACCATATTAAGCAAAAACAAGCTGTAGCTGTTTAACTGATATCTAAACAGAGTCAGCATAGCTACCTGGGTAGGTGACACTTTGGCTGACTTAATTTGCTGGCTATGGATATGAATTATTAGCAAAATGCAATTTAGTGACAGCTTACACACTGTGAGCCATGGACTCTTCAGTCCACATGTGCAGCTTGTATTATAGCCAAATTAGATACATTTATAATTCATTCTCTCTCTCTCCCTCCCTCCCTCTCTCTCACACTCTCTCACTTTCTATTCTGTACAATCTGTATTTGTAACTTAGATGGACGAGGGCTTTGTTAGTTACATGTCCAGGTGAGCATCACTTGCTATCACCTTATGGATTCCTTATAGATGTAATTGGCTAAGAACTGATTAAAAACTCATGGCAGAAATAAATAGCAGCAGCAGTAGGGTTACCTAAAATGTGACTGTAGGTTGTTTAAATGGTGGGCTTTACCTTTGGAAAAAAAACATCCTGTTTTGATGTGGATGACTAAGTGTTGCTACTTCCCAGTTGGCCAGTGCAGTGGATATGTGCCAGAACTTGACTGATACTCTTTCTGGGTCCTAAAGGCAATTCATTTTTAAGGCAGAAGCAGTCAGTAGTATTGGTAAGTAATTATTTTGCTTTATTTGCATTTCTTTTCCCTTGTTATATAAATTGTAATAGTTGAATGGCTGTTGATACCTTTAAATCTATTGAAAACACTGTATTCTGAGAATCTTGCTTTGAAAGTGTGTGCAGCCTTGGTGAGTTGCATATTACAGAATTATCTTGTTTGGTTTCTGTTGCCTGCGGTATGTGTGTCTTATATAAATATTTACAATAGACATATGGACAAGTTTTCTTCTTTTGTAAAGTTGAACAAAAAGCCGAAGTGGTACCAGTGCACTTAGTTACCTACATCGTAGTTGTGTATGTTTGAGGAAAGAGTTTCACTCTATTACAAGGTCTTACCTGAGTTTGAAAAACTGCTTTCTGGTCAGGGAGACTTGAGCATCCAAGCAGGAGAAAGGAGTTGTAAAGCTTTGTGTTGTGTGTAGTGGTCTTGTTTTTCTTTTCTTTTTGCTTTTTTTTTTAAATTGAAAACTCATGCATGCTTGGTATTGAGCTTAGTAACTAGCAATGTAAATGCTGGTCTGTTCTCTTGCATGCTTCAAATTGTCCCTCTGAAATGTTACATACTGAGTGCTATAAACATATGGTAATTTACTTAGAAGCACTTACTGTATTTTGTTTCAAAACACCAGCTGAATCTGCAATGTTTCGTAAACATCTTTGTCTTTTTCTCAAATAATCTCTAATGCTGTATCAAATATTTTAATATTTGGAAATTAATTCTGAACTGGACAGAAAGTCTTGTAGCAATGGAGCATAAACATCCTTTTTCTGTTGCACAACATTTCTTTTTAAGTTCTTGACACACCCCTGTTTTAATGTGATGTGGAGAAAACAGCAGTGAAGCCTGTTAAATGATTCATTTGCATCTGAAGCCCAGATTTGAGAGAATGAGGGGGGGGAAAAGGCAGGAATCAAGAGATTCGCTATCAGTGGCTAAGCAGTCCAAGGAACTAGTTGTTCTCACTGCTGGTGTCCATTTCTGAAAGCAGCTCAGATGGCTTTAACCCCTCCAGACAGTGTGGAATTAGAGGCGGTTTCAAACAACAAATGTGGATTCAGGTGTTAACTGTGAGATTACAATCCTAGAGCTCAGGGGTGGTATATATCATGTCTTCACTTCATTCCGCCATTAATGTGTGGTGATATATCTCATGTCTGAATGAGTGACTGAGCCTTGCTTTTTTTTCTGCCTAAAAAGTACTTGTACTATTCAAACTCAAATTTAGTTTCATCTTGGTTCTGGTTGAGATTACACTACAGGCTGTTTTGTTTAGAGATTTTAAAAATAGGCCTTAATCCTGCAATGTGATGCAGAGGAGTTTGTAGTTGAGCTTATTCAGAGCTTTGCGAGGAACTCTAAATCTGTTGCACTGCCAGATCCATATTTTGTGTATTTCTTAGTCATGTTAAGGTGCATTTTCTATTAGAATTTCTTGTATATATGTCTGCCTTTCTTATTTCTAAATTATCCCGCATCAAAGAGAAAGACTTGCCTATATATAGGTGTATATATATTTTTAGATATATTTAAAGAAAATGTCTTTTATTTGATGGTGACTTCTGAATAGATAGATTCTGTTCTTAAAGGGATGTTTAAAAGGAACAAATCATGTAATTCCGTATCTTTAGCTTCTTTTAGAACTGTTGTACTTAGTTGTGCTTTTGCTGGGTTTCTTTGTCTTATCTGTGGCTAGAAGTTCAAGAATCTCATATTTTGATTGCTTCTGGGTCTTCCACTCAAGATCAGTGAAAGCGTCTCCTTGAGTGGTGGGCTGATGCCAAATGCCTCAGTTATTGTTCAAGGTGTGTAGTGTTGATAGTGCTCATGCCTGACTGTTGTCAGGGTTGAAGTTGAGCCTCATCTTGCTTAGCTTGGCCTCTCTATTGTGTCTTTGGCTTTGTGATTTTTGGCTTGATTTGTTTTGTTTCATTTTCTTCGCTTTATTCCAGAGAGGATCTGTATTTGTTGAGCCTTTTGCTCAGCTTTTGTCAACCTTGACTCAAGTTTTGAGACGGAAGGGGGCTATTTTAACTCAAATCCTGACAGCTGAGAGTCACTGCAGTGTCTGTTTTCTGGTGACTGTCCTTGGTGACTTAAGACTTTTATTGCCCTGTCAGGAAGACAGTAGGGGCTTTCACTGCATTTGCAGTTTTATTAAGCAAGACTTTCTTGGAAGATGTTTCTGGCATGGGAAAAAATTTTTGTCTTTAGAAAACAAAACTTCCTTTTCCTAGAAAGTTTGTCTTTGTTCCACTGAATCACTTGCCTACCCTCTCATGGTAAGTAGCCAAAAGACCAGTACTGCCTTTCTTGTATATCATGTTCTTTCTTCCACCCACCTTCAAGCCTCCTTTCTGGCAGAGGATTTTGCTCAGCTTTTAACAAGATAGTCTTAATTAAGTTGCCTGCAATTTCACCAGCAGTGAGAAAAGTATTTATAAACATTGATTTAAAGTTTTACTCATTGGTGTGCTGCAAACAATGTCTTACTGAGGTAACTTCTTTCTGGATTTATTTGACTAGTGTACAGTCAATTGCTGAGGTGCTATGTAATTAGCAAGAACTAAACTAAGTATGTCAAGCTTATGCTAGACTGTAAAGTACTTTGTGAAAATGAATTCAGATAGACAAGGGGAAAACATTCCTGAAAGATGTGGAAAATAAGGATGGGAAGTGGTCCATATGTCCCCAGCAGCAATCCTCTTCCATGTCTAAGAAGGCAACCTTGGAAGATGTTTAAGCCCTTTTACTAATGGCAGACTTGCAGGTTACTGGCTCAGACTAAATGTCCTCTTATCCAAGCTGCTTCTTGAACCCAAAATTTCCCTGGTTTTGTTTAATGCTTCTCTTTCTGGAGGTGGCTGGATTCAGTCTCCCTCTGCAGCCTGAAGTGTCCACTACCAAGTCATAAAACCAGCTGCTGTTCGCTGACACAAGGCTGACTGCTGTGGCTTCTGTGTGCCCGAACAAAGAGCTGCAGCATTTTAGATGTCATTGCCCTGCAGTGATTTGCTACTGTCCCTCTGCTAGAGGTTACCTTCCTGCAGCAGAGCTGGTGTAAGAGAATGCAGCCATTCCCTTTCACAGTCCAGCACCTTAGAACAATTAACTTTTAGATCAAACTAATCCACATCCATGTGTTTCACACAGGGGTGTATGTGGTGTTCTGTGAACTATAGTGTAAGGATAAAGGGTTGGAACAGCGAGGTCCACCTTAAAGCAGCTCCCACCCATACCGAATCAAATGGTGCCCATAGGCTGTGTGGTTGTAGAGAAACAGGATCACTACCATAGTAAGGCACTTGGGAGGCGCTAGTACTACAGTTGTGTTGCTTAGGATACTTGCAAGGTCATTTAGCATTTTGGGTACCCAGAGAAAGCACAACTTTGCATTGCAGTCAAATTATAGTCCTTTCTGCATGATATTCAAAGGATGCTTCCATAAACATACACTGAAGTGTGTGACTGACAAAACCCTGGCTCCCCAGGAGCTTGTTAACAGTAATCTCAGCCCCCATCCAGTGTGCATTGTGTGGTCCCTTGGCTTCTCTTACCTGGCAGGATTTGAGATTCACAAGAATTCCTCCATTTCTGGACCATGTGAGAGCAGAATTCCTGCTGGTTTCAATACCTTACTCATTCATAAAAAGTGGACCTGGCAGGGAGATTCGAAGTATGGTGGGAAATGCATACATGTGTCTGTGATTAAAACAGACTCCATATTCTGGAAGTCATCCAGCCAGCAGGCTAGGATCTGGTGAGTTTTGTAATTCCCCTCCTACAGCTCTGCACTCCCCCTCCAAAGCAGCCTGCTAACATGGTGCAGTAGGCTGCATCCTAAAGTAGTACAACTCAAAACATAGCAGCTGAATGAAGGTAGGGTTATGCAGCATTATTTTTCAAGCCTGGCACCTTTGACAATGCTTTCGAGAGAAAGAGTTTCATAATTCAAGTCAGTTTTTCAAGGCAAAGGCTGCTTACCCATGGGCTGTGTGTGGTCTACCGGGGTAATTAATCTGGCCAGCTTCCCAGGATAATTTGGAAGAGGTCTGTAGGCAAAACAAGTCGTTCTTTAGCTGGAGTAGCCTGCTCCTAGCTATCTCCTTTCTTCTGTTCTTCCCCCTTATCACATTATTGTGTGTGAGAAGTATATTTGTTTGTGATGAGGGAGGGAAGACTGAAGAACGTGGCCCTGCATTTAATGTCATGTAATGGCTGGGCAAAACTGGACTGGGTTAGTCAGGAGACTTCTGATGTTCTTCTGACTACTTGCAAGCAACAGGGCTTAAATAGGATGTGCTCCAAATCTTCACAGCTCTTCCAAAATGGCAGGGAAACAGTGAACGTATAACTGGGGTAAATGCATTTTGTCTGTCAATGGGGAGCAGGAAATTTATTCAGATGAGTGCTATTTACCTGCACAGGATGAGTGTTTTCTCTAACAGCAACACATCTGCTCCTTAGACATGCAGAAACACCTTCCAGGTGTGGGCAGAAACTAAGCCTGACCCAGCAGTGTCTTCCCATGGTATCTCTGCTGGTATTTCCCTAGGAGTGGCAGTTTTCAAACCAAAGAATAGTTTTACTTTATCCCCTTAATTTTCTAGACTCTCTAGACAACAAAGACTGTTACCTTCCTGCTTGGGAAAGGTGTTATTCTACTCGGCTCTCAGGAGCCAGAAAGGTGAGCTGGGGTAGGAGCAGTGTAGATGAGGTATTCCCATTGCAGTAGTGGGAGTCCAAGGAAAGTCTCTTCCCTCTTTTTCTCTCCAGTTCCCTTTATTGTCCAATATACAGTGCAGTTTCTTCCTGTGTGCAGATGAGAGCGCAGGTTCTTTGATACTGCTTCCCCATGTATGGTTGTTCTGTCTTCTGCAAATTCTGGAAAATAATAAACCCTCGAGCTGGACAAAACAAACTCCAGCAAAGGAATTTCGTCTACTGTATCAATAGAGAGGGAATTGTGCATCTAAGGAAGAGGTCACACTTAATCAGAGATCTCGTCTTAAATTACTTGTTCCTAACTGTCATGAAGCTCTGCAAACTCCCTCTCTTTCTAAATTGCCCGAAGTGGAGGCTACAGCCAGCTTGTGTGCCTTGAAGACTGGGTCACAAACCTGTAATGTTGGCTGGCTTAACCCATCTGATTTTTTAAATCTTCCCCCCCTGCTCCCCATACTTGTATGCAATGATGCCTACTCCCTGTTTCAGCCCAAGCCACTGGCTACCAGAGTCTTAGGGCGCGGTTTGCAGTTGGCATCTGCTCTGTTCTCACTAGAGGCATATGGCTGTGATCCTAAAGCTTCCTCTGGGCAGGTTCTGAGTGGTGCAGACACTTTGCATGTGGATCCATACCGTACCCTAAACGAAGTCTCCCTCTCTGTGTGTAGAGAAGCCTCTCCCACTTCCTCTGGATGCCCTCTCACCAGCTGGCCTGCTGCTAGTTATGGGCTGTTCAGCTCATGCAAATCTAGTTAATTATTTATTCAGAATTAAAGTGGTTATAATTTGATCGAGTTCCCTTCGCAAGTATGTTAATACTTTAGTTCTGATTGAGAGTGTTTGCAGAGGGTCTCTGTTCAATGATTCAATTTTGAAAGCTAATTCAAGTTAATGTTCTTCAGCACGTGTTGTTCCTCCCTTCCTGTCCTGTATACTTGCTCAGGATTTTAATTCTCGCAATATGGGAAAAGCCTGAAATCATGAACCTTAGCCTGGGACAGCAAAAGCAAAAAAGGCTTAAGAGAGTAGTGAGAAAATGGTTTTGCTAACCCCATATTCACCTCCTGATATTGGATAAATTGCATGTCTGTGGACCCATCTGGCACTGCAGGGGAGTAATATCCTTTATGACAAAGACATTTTACTTAAGGTTTTCTTCCAGCTCTGGACCAGAAGGGGGAAATTGATTTAGCTGCTGATGTTAGAAACCGAAATCAAGGAGTGTTGAGACAGAGCGCAAGCTGCACTGTGACACATTCTGTGTATTCAGACTAGAAACAGGATCCTTTCCCTATTGCAGTGATCTCCTCTTCACATCTGTTGCTCCCTTCTTACTCAGACACATGCAAAGTCACATGTGCTGTGCTGACAGCACTGCAACTGTTCTCCTGGAATCAAAGGACTCCTCATATGAGCTCCTCTGCTTTTGCTGTAAATGCCAGCCCACAGGAGACAAAGCTCTGGACTTGTGTCATCCCAAGAAGAAGCATTTAGAAGAAAAAAGTTTTTTTTCTGAAAGCGTTTGGGAAGAGTATCCTAAGGGGAAATATCTTTTTCTTCTCTTAATGCCAATCTGACTTGCTTTTGTAGCTGGCAGTAGTTTCTATGAAGCTAGTATTTTGGAGTGAAAGGACAAAGAACGTTGTGAAGTTTGTTTTAAACCCTTTGCCTCACATGGGGAAGTGGGACACAGTAACTAGGTTGTGCCTGTTGTATACCTGATGTGTAAAATGATAACAGCTTGTTCATAAAGTGCCAGAGGCTGTAGTCCGTTCGTAAGTAGAAAACTAGGACTCAAAAATACTATATTTTGAGGTTGCACTCAGTGGTTATTCCTTTAAGAGTCACCCTCATGTTACAGCGTTCGTGGATACTTCATAGCTCCCTGGCAAACAACTTCTCTTTTTGCTCTGATTTGGTGGTTGGAAGCTCCCTGCGGAGCAGGAGGGCTGCACAGCCAACGATCATGTCTGCACTGAACTGCTAGATAAAGGGTCTTGTTTTAATTTCTTTTTGCTCATTGGGGTTTATGTAGCTCACGTGGTTTCTTCTCTCCAGTAACCAACATCCACAGTGTTCATCACAGTAGTGTATCAACGCTTCTTTCTGGGGAGTAGTAGGCCTGCCAAAACCCTGACAGAAGCATGTTTTCCTGGGGTAAGTGCTTCATATGAACCAAAATGTCTTGCCAAATTAGGTTGATTAGGGACATTGTTTTGGAAGAAAATTAGAAAAAAATCTGGTGATGTCATTCCCATTTCACCTTTTGGGAATGGAAAGTTATTTCTTTTGGGTTTTTTTTTCTCTCCCTCTCTCTCCTACATTGGAAGCGGCTTTTAATTTTACAGCTTTTTTGTGCATGTACAGCATATAGCTGAAGTGAAAAACAGACATTTAGATTGAGTTGTAATAATTTTACGGGAAACTCTTTCATAAATTTCCATTCAGATTTGGCAGAAAGCTGAAGGTTTGAAAGTTCAGAACCTTTCATGAAACCAAACCTCTGTTCTTCACACAGCTTTCATGCTTGTCCCTACAGTGGCTTCCACCTAGATTATTGCAGTATACTGCAGTGAGAAATACATGTGCAGATCAGCAAAGGCTTCAGCCTGGTGTGAAGTGTCTGGTCCTCTCCATATGAACACCTGTATTTTCACTGGTGTGATGCTGAAGTTTGGCAATGACGATTAACTGATAATATGATCCTGTTGCTTGCTGATGACTCTGTCAAAATTATTGACTGTCATGCTTGGAGTATGAACGAATCATTAAGTGATTATTTTGAGCAATCATATGAAATTAAGAAATCCCTAACCTCTGTGATACAGGCTCATTCAAATCATCTGTCAGTGCAGTGCTACAAGTGCACCACAGGAGAACGCATCTAAAAGAGGAACTGAAGCTGACTTTCTGTACTGTTAAAGTCTGTGAAATTTTGTCTCTTGAAGCTTAGACTTAGCTTGTGAAAGTAGTTTCACACGCCGTGAAAGTGGAACTCGTTCCATGACTATTATGGGAGCTACATTGATGGGTAACTGTTAGTACTCGTATTTCTCTCTTTTTATCTGAAGAAGAAATCTCTCAGTTTTTTTCTTCATAGGTTGTAACTTCTCCCAAAACTTCACAGGAACAAAATACGCACAAAAGCAGACGTGATTCTTCATGCCTGCTGTCACAAATACTCCCCTGAAAAATTGTAATGGGAAGGATCAAGATTGGTGCATTTATTAGGAGAAGCAGCTTGCTAGCAGCAAAACATGATGTGGAACCTCCTCCTTCCCGAGGCTGATAGTTCACATGCAATTGCACATCTATACTCTCTGAGGGATTTAAAAAAAGCTCTCAAAAGGCCAAAATACCCATTATGAAGCTATCAGGCTGGAAAGCTGCCATTTATTAGATTAATATGAGCCTGGTCAATTTTTCAAAACATACATAATAAAAAGAACAATGCTTAGTGTTTTGGGTTTTCAGGGTGCTTTCAGCCATTCAGGAAGTCATCCTCAGAGATACAAAAGATGTGCTTAAGCAGAATTTGGAAAGCATTTAATTCAGTATTTATTTAGTCATTGTAGGAACCGCTAAGACACTAGTTCTCAAACATTTTTAACTTTCTTCCTTTCTCCTTGCCCTCACTGTCATCCTCATTTGAGACTTGTAAACACAGTGGAAGTTGCCCAACTGATCAAGCGCTGCAGAGCCACTGCGAGAAGGTGGCAGGGCAGAGGGTGCTGTGGTTGATAGGACTGGCTGGGAAAGAAGGTACTCTGCAGAAGAGGGATGATATATGCTTGTCCTGAGTGTTGCTCCTCATCCACCTTGGCCTGATTCCCCGTCTCTGGGCAGTCTGGAGTGGCCTCCCAGGCTTGCCTGAGCCAAAACTACTCTGCTGTCACTCTTGCTTTAGACCACTCACTTTCTTCATTTTCCAGTTTTATTTTCACCTAGGACTAAGGGACAGGTGGTGAGGCAGGCAGCCACTCTGCCACATGAGGTCAGGAGGGACTCAGAGGGCCACCAAGCCAGGAGGTGCATGGGTGGAAAAAGCAGAAAAGGGGCTTGAGGTGGTGCCTTCCCCTCTAGATGTTCCCTGTACTTCCTGCTGCCTTTTGTCTTCTCAGCTGCTTCATCTCCTGGCTTGGCTGTGCTGCCTTCTTCCACGTACAGCCCAGGTCTGCTACTTCTATTGTTTCAGCCTGAGAACAAAAGTTGCGTGAGAACTGTGCTTTGGCCATGGCTGTGCGAGTGCAGGAGTGCCCAGCAGGGAGCGGAGCTGTAGAGGTGGACTGACCTTCCATTGCAGCACACAGGGGAATGAAAAATAACTGAACTATGTCAAATGACGTCTGGTACAAAACACGCTTTGCTTTAACAATTGCCCTTATTTTGGCCTTAATGGATTAGGAGAAAAACTGTCAGGGTATTGGAATAGGAAGTTAAGGACCTGAAACGTGGAAAATGATGCTTCAGGTGACAATGAGAAAGGGCATTCAGAGTGTTAACACAACTTTTAGACTGGTTGGTGAGTTGCTTCATTCTTTGTATTCTTTTCAGCTTATAAAATGATACAGAGATTAAAGATTACCATACTCCTTTCTCACAGTTTTAGCCATTTAATATAAACACATTACAGATGAATCAGGAGTGTTGCTTTGCCTCAGAAAGTTGGCAACATGAGAAGTTTTTATGAAATTTTCCTTACATGTTTAGAATAGCAATAAACATGCAGTATTTCATCCTGTTTTAATGGTCTAGATGTGGCTGCCTGGAAATACAACCCCCTGGGAAAATCTCACATTGCTAAATGTGTTTTCGTTCTCTATCAGACCCTTTCTCTTTCCAGCCCTCTCCCCCCAGTTTTTCATTGAATGGAAAGTAATTGTAGAGACGTTCAGTATTTTCATTTTACTAATGTAAAATCATAAATATAATCTTACAGTTTTGGTACCACTGAAAATCAAATCACTGGAACAAAATAACATAAAAAATTCTTGCTTCAGTACTCATCAGGGGAGTTCAGTCATTGAACTATTCTTGCAAAATGTTTAGATGTTTGGTAAAATGACTTTTCCCACAGAGAATGTGGTTCTAACTTACTTTGGTTTTCTAAGACTAGTGCTAGCCAGCAGCAATCCTATTGATTTTGCCTAAGATCTGGAGTACAGTTTAAAGGAAAAGCTTCAGTGTGTTTACATGTTTGTGCATTTCTAAGAATGATGTTTTATGTAACTTCATGGACCTTATCAGCAAGAAAGAATAGGGAAACTGAAGCGAATTTGTGCTACTGAGTGGAGTGATATATAGAACAACGACAACAACAAAATTACATATTGATAGCCTTGGCAGATGTGGTTTTTTTTTTTTTACTGGATTGTTGTTGTAGCCAAAATTCATGCTTTTATGCATCATGATAGTTGAAACCAGTTAATAATTTGGCATTCTGAGTGATAAGGAGAAAGAGAATTGATGTGTAATAGCAAAAATGAGCAGTCTTGGATCTTAGCTGGTGGTAGTATTTTTTTTTTATCCCTGGTGTAGGTTACAGATTCCGGTCCATTCATTCTTTAAACTTATTTTTTATTGCTAGTATATCTTTATGCCTTCTTTTTCTTTTAATTTGAAGACTTAGAGCAATACTTTTACTGTCTATATATGAGCATTTCTTTCAAATATGCCCTGATGTAAAACGCTGAGAGGGTTAGCTTTGGCTTTTTTCTTTACCTACTGTGTACTTTTTCTGACATGTTAGATTAACTTTCAGCCGCAGGCCAATCTGTCAAAGAAACAGGGAATGTCTCCTGCTATGACAGATTTGCCAGAGGCTGAGGTTTGAAACAAGCTGGGTATTGCTTCTTACACAAAAGTAATTTCTCCCTACTGAAGAGAGCTATCACTGAATCAGCTGAACAGAAGCCTCTGACTTGCATTACTAGGTTCTGATCAGAGAATCTGCAACAGGCATTTTTTTTAATAAACTTATATGCCACAAAGGAGCTCTGGCAGTATAACTGTGGGAGAACTTTCAGCAATATAAGGTCAAAATAATTTCCTCAAGGATATCAGGAATCCAATATATATTTTAAAAACTTTCCTTGGTTGACTTCAGTATTGTTATCATGTTGGATGACTATACTGCTGCAAAGATAGACCCATAGGTCAGACTTTAACGTACAGGCAGGACCTACACTATCATCCTAGCATCTGCTCCAGAAGTAACCACCCCACTCCTTAAACCTGACTCAATTTACTGTATGAGCCGAATGAAATTGTGCCCTCCATATCCCAATTGTCCTGCCTTGGCTGTAGTGCTGAGGGGCTAGAAGATGCTGTGCATCCTGAGCTTCGCTTTGCAGCACAGCTTCTTCCAAGGGGATATCGATAGCCAGCTCTCGAAGCAAGTCCAACTGTGTAACAAAGCCTGGGACTTTTGCAGAAATGGCTAAACAAGAATATCTATTACAGGCATCCCTTAAGAGGCAATCTAGACAATTGCACAACAGCTACACTGCTGCTGGGCAGCTCGCGAGGTGAAATGAAGTCACGGTTCATTCAGTCGGGGCTCCTTTTGCAGCGGACTGCTGTTTCTCTCTTCAGGACTGGCTGGCAGAAGGCGTGTGACTGTCACAGGGAGTGTTATGAGAGAAAAGGGAGGATTGGGCTGGGAGCCCTCACTGCCTCTTTTGCCTTCTGTTATGTGAGTATTCGAACACCGTGAGCAGCACACTGTATAAACTGGGAAGGTGCATCAGCCTTTTGTTTTACCAGATTTTAGTACCCCTTACATGCGAGCCAGGCTCTAGGATAGTATAAGACCGTTTTATTTGGCTTGATGAAGGAATTAATAGGTATCCTCCTCAGGCGTGTGTCATAAGAAAGAACTGACTTAGATATGCATAATGGATGCCTTCTGGCATTGGAATAACTGAAGTTATGCCCATTTCCAGAGACTAATTTAAGTGAGTACAGCTGTAATAGGTTATGCCAGCCAAAGATCTGGCCCAATTAAATTGGAATGATAAACCATGCTAATTTTAACACTTTCTCCAGAAATGCATGACTCTGCCTTTTTACCTACTGATCACAAAGTTTATAAGCTGCTGCTTGTAATTTAAATTCCCCTTTATAATATGGAACCCCTATTTGGATTTTACTTAATAATATATATTTGTAAATGTTGTGAACAGTAAATAGGTGATGATATTAATTTATATTATCATAGTTCCCAGAGATTCCAGTTTCCCCTTACAGCTGTATGAAAACACAACGGCAGTTCAGAGGGCTGTGGGGGAGGTAGGAAGTATATAGCTCAATACTATTTCTTCACTAAGGTCCTTGCTGCCAGGTAGAGTCCCTGGGTGCATTTTAAGAAGAAAACGCTGCTCATCTGTTGACATGGGGTGGGCTTCTGAGGAATGAGAAAGCCTAGAAGCTTGCAGGTTTAAAAGTTCAAGGAACACCAAAACCAGGTTTTGTATCTACCTGAAGATGCAGAGAATGAAGTTTCATGTGGGTTAGGGATCTCCTCCACCCGGCTCCCCACCTGGGCCCCTGTGATGTGACTGGATGTCATAGAAGAAGTACAGGAAAAAAGGATGTCTCTTGGCTTTTCTTTTTGAGATGACCAAAATATAAGCAATAGAAATAAGCAAGAGAATGTTTTCTCCCTGAAAGCTGGGTTCAGCTTTGGTACCTTGTGGTATTGCTGGTGATATAAAAATACAGTGAATTCCGGGACAAAATAATGGGAGAAAGGAGACAGAAATGTTTTCAACCTACAGGAAACAACTGCTGGAAGATCATAGCAAGAGACTTTCTTTGACAGAATCATGTAGGGCTGTTTAGTTTTGAAAGTGTGCAGGGCTTTAGTGACAACTGTATAGGAACGTGTTTGTAAAAGAGATGTCATAGGAAACGCGTGGCAGCTTGTTTTGAGAGTGTGCCACCAGATACGGAGGGAAGAGGGGCTTCACACTGGAATGGCTTTGAAGGCAGATGACTTTGGACACAGAAGGCCCCTAAAAAGTCTTAGAATGTACAGCATTTGCCCTTTGCTTTTTCTTTTTTTTTTTTTTTAACAGCTATTTTGCAAGTCCTGACAAAGACGACTGAATTTTAATGCTTATCCAGAACAATTTTATTTTAATCTTAAACAATAAGAAAAAGAAATTTATGAGCACATAAACAGGGAGGATCTGCTCCAGAATCTCTCAGGAAGGATGCTGAAGTTCTGGGTTTGACACAACAGGGAGAGTTTTTCATCCAAAGTAACACTAATAATTTATACTTCTTGGCATTTGTCCAATTTTGCTTTGTCTTATTACTTCAGAGTAGGGGAAAAGTGATCAAACTTGATGGATAATGAGATTAGGGAAGAGCTTTTCTAGCTACAAACAGCCCACTCTGATCTAGCAGAAAATTTACTTTAGACTAAGACTCAAAGGAGAAGATAAAGAAAACCTTTCTGGGTTGCAGTTTTGCTTGGGAGTTCTAGTGCTGTATCAGTCAGTTGTATCCTAGCCATACTATCAGTTTGGAAAAGAGGGAATTTTAGAGTATTTCACTGGATTGGGTTGATGGAGGGATTAACCTCTACCCCCCATTTAATTAACTTGAGGCAATGTCTAATACTGTTTTGTGGACCTTGGTCCAGGTCCTACAAATTCCAGATTTATTTGCTTTGTGGACATGGGGTGGCAGGTTACAGGTGCTATTTCTTGCTGGAGGTGGTGAAAATCAGTGTTAAAATGCCTTAATTTGAATCGTAATGCTACACACTCCAAAGGCAGTGGTGTATCTAAGGAGGAGGAAAAGAGAGACACAAAGGAAACACTTATCATAGAAATTTGTTTTCTAAAAGTAGATATTAAAGCACCTTTATGGTTATACTGCCATCAGAACAGGAGAGATACAGCTAGCCATTGGTACTGTGAATCTACCCTATTCATCCTGCTGGAGATTATCTGCAAATGGCCTTTTAATCTTTTTATAGACTTAGTCATCATCAGAATTAATCAACAGATAAGTTATACTGACATGGTTTAGTCTAAATTCTTTGTGGTGACTTCTGCTTTACAAATAATTAATTACTTGCGGCAAATACTGATTGCTGTTGGTTGAACAGGGCACCTGATGTCTGCTTGTGGACTCGAAGGCACCTTACTCATCTGCAGACATTCAGTGTGGCTGCACCACTTATGTGCAGATTCCAGCACACAGTAGAGGTGCCATTGTGATTTTATTCTCCTGAATGTCTCTAGGACCAAAGCCTTAGATCTTCAAACAGGCTGAGTGGAAAAGGTTGCAAAAACTAACAAACAGATGTTGACGGTGGGGGCTTTTGTGACTGTTCTGCCTGCTGCTCTCACTGGTATGCTGTGGAGTGTCAGGTGACTAAATTAAACTTTTGATGTGCTGTGATACCCTTGACTGGGCTTTTTAATAGTGTTTGTTTGCTTACTTGCTAATTTGCAAGGTCTGGTAATTTGCGATTGGCCTCCTAGTCATTAGCGTGAATTAGTGCGCTTCTATTATATCAGAGGGACAAGCAAGTCAATAAGAAAAAGAGAAGCATCCCACATTAGTGAAGCTATAGGAAAATGGCTTGAATCTCTTTGCACTCTTTAGTGTGGTACTTATACCTCGAAACTATTTTATATAGGATTAGTTCTTAGTTCATTCCCTTGCATGTAAATAACTCTCCAAAAAAAGACAAGTCTCTCCTAGTCTTTAGTGAAGGTGATCTCTTGTTATTGTTTGTTTGAATACCTCCATTGTGGGCCTTTTGTCATTTTTCTGAAGGTGTAAGAAATGTGTCATCTATGTAGCATCTGCACAATGTTTGCTGAAAATTAAGCTGGTTTAGAGCATTATATTTCAAATCTGTCACAGCAATTTCAGTGGTGATGTTCTTTCATTTTCACCAAATTATTCTGAGGTTTTTATGTGCTGGGTTTTTTTGAGAGAAAAGAGACGGGGAGTTCTATCTCTTGACAAAGTCCTTAAAACATCCAGTTTGAAACTCAGTAATGTTATTGTCTTACGAATCCTATCTGGCTTTTCAAAAACACCAGTGGACAACTCTTCATGTGTCCCATCATCAAGCCATTCCTACCTGACCCTTTGCATGAAAGGATGATCTTTCACTCACAAATATAGTGATGAGACCTTTCAGAGAAATTTCTTTTCTAGCACTTCCTAGTTTTCCTTGGAGATCCTGGAAAGGTCATTTGTTGTCATAAACTTTAAAAGAAAAGTGTTGTTTAAAAGCAAGACATTAAGTAATCATTCTGTATGATTTTTAACTGGTTTATAAAATAAAGATCTCCGAAGCTTCAACCCATGAATGCATACTGAATAAACTAGACACACCCAGGTATGTCAGAAGTCAGTCCTCTATTGCTGGAAGTCAAGAGAATAGTTGCTATTTTTTTCTCTCAACAACAAGAGTAATTTATGGGATGATTCCCTGGACTCTGTTTATTCTGTAAGAAAAGAGGGCAAAGGAATAGAACTATGCATCTGAGGAACAGAATCACCAAAATTAGATGTTGTTGTTGTGTTGAAATCATTGCTGCCAATGAAATTGTATTTGTTAGTGAAATTTTTTTTTTACTGTTCAGAACCCTCTAATTGCAGGCTGTGCTTCTGAGGCTGGTGACAGACAAGGTTATCCAGTGCTTGGAGTTGGTTTCCCTTTCCATCTGTCACTAGATCCTCTGTTCCTATAGATGCCAGATGAATATTTCTTCCTCATTTTCTATCTCCTTTTATTCTGTAATATGCTGATGCATAGTTTCATATTTAAAATTCCTAATATGATATAAAAGCAGCTCGAATACAGAATACATTTTATTCAGAAGCAACTTTATTTTCTTTTATTGTTCAACTGACCAATGAAGAAGATGGTAAGGTGAATTTCTGCAGGGACACTTTAAGTTTACCTGGAGATACAGGCAGGTTCCTCTCCTTCCCCTCTAAGGTTGGTTATGGGCTGATTTACACAAGTTTTACTGGTCTGATTTTTGGTTTTACAGTTTAAGGTTCCCCTTTATTCATGGATCATTGACAGAAGTAGGATGGGTTGTACTGAATACAGGTCATTTTGTGCCAGTTTAAAACTGTGAACACCTGGGAATGGAAGGGGATGAGTTGCAATCTACTGTTAAAAATTGCACTGGAAAATGTTTTTGTTTTAGTGAGAGTTATCTGATATACTTAGCTGAGAGATTTTTCTGTTTCTGAATGAGGTAGACAGTTTCATTGCTGCCATATGTCTTAGCCTCTTCTTATCTTAGCTTTATTATACAGGCTCCATTATCACAGAATCTAAATGATGCACGCTTACTAATGGACTGTTTTTACCATTTGTCTGCGAGGCCATTATAAAGATGGAAAACAGGATCACTTGACTGGTTAAGGGCCATGTTTGGATCACCTAATAGGAGTGTCTCGTTTAGGTATGCCAATTAATACTGAATTTAAATGCAGGAAAGCAGTTGGTGATTGAAACTGCCAGCCCTAGACTCTCTGCAGGCAGTAACAAACGGGGGAGCCAAGGTCTGGAGGTCCCAGGTAGAAGGTTGATGGAAAAACCTTCAGTACGTGATCTGAGCAGTGCCTCAGCCTCAGTCTCAGCCACCTGATCTCTTGATGGAGCAGAGACTTGAACCTGAGTACATGTCTGTGAATGTCAGAACATCCATCTTGTCTAGTAAGGACCCTTTGTGTCTGGCTTCATTTTGTAATATCAAACAGGAGAATGGAGTTGTCTGGTTATGTTGTCCTAACAAGGTGCAGGTGTTTCTTACTGTAGTGACATGCATATATTATGTTTTGGTTTTCCAGATCATGACCGAAATGTTGTGCTGATGTTTTTCTCTGGCTGTCCCCAAAACTGCAGGTTGACCTATTAGGATGACAAAGGATTGTCAATTTCATTAATTTATTTTTTTTATTATAGAAAAAAAAATCAATGTGGCCTATGCTAGTCAGAGGACACGTTTCACAAGAGACTGCCAGAAATGACCAGGCTTTCACTAAGCTTAAGGGGAAGCTGGCCTAGATTACGGTGGATGTCACAGAGCTTTTGATTCCTCACTGCAAAAGGCAATCAAGGCAGCCCAGAGCACCGGGGAACAGAAATGCTTCATATTTCTGAATTAAACTATTTTACGTATGCCTTCAGGAAGAAGATGGGTGAAAATTCACCCTCACAATGGCAGTCTGACATGGAACGAGGCATGCTGAATTGCCGCACTGCTTGTGTTTGCAGTGTGGGTTTGTTTTTTTTTTTGTGGTGGGGTGGGGCAGAAGGGATGAGCAGCATTGTCAGATCCAATCAGCCCTTAACCTAACTAAACTCGACAAGTGTATAGGCATGTGTGTATATGTATGTATAAAATGTATGTATACATAAAATTATTGTTCCACTCCTGTTTGTAGACATTATGGCACTTCCTGCTGCACCACTTCAATAAAACTACTGTAATATTTACCCAAGTACGTGTATTATCTGTTTTGTTCTTCTCCTTGTGTGGCTTCTCTGTGAACTTTTCTAGTCTGCGTTTCTTTGTTCCATCAGCCTACACCCATCCTGGCACTTTCTTTGTCCTTTAAAAAAATATATTGGAAATGATTTCATTAAAATGTAGTCCTGTCCAGTCTGTAAATACCCTGTCCTTCTAATGTGCTGGTATCTCACAGGTTGGTCTGAACAGGCTTTGTAAACAGCACGTCTGCTGCTGTTCAGTGGGTTCAGAGCACAGTGCTGCTTCGACTGCCCTACAGGTAGGCTTAGAATAATTTTCTCTATTTGGACCAAATATATTAACATTTGAATTTATATTATTCTGTACGTATCACCTAAAAAGATGAGAGGAAAGACCATCCTTGGAGAAATAGTGTGAAACTCCTGTGCAACATTTATGCCAACTTTTGGTTTCTTCTTAGTTTAACTCGGATTTACCAGCCGTTGTAGGTATGTTGTTTGGGTAACGCCTGAGGCAAGGTTTGATGGTGTGGAGAGGATTAGGGGAATATATGCTTCCCTGTTCTGTATCTTAAGAAGATGGCATCTATCCTGTGGGGTTCTTCAGGAAACTTACATGCAAGCAAAGCTACTTTTGTTTTTTTATGACTATTTTTAATTCAAAGGTGAACTGCAGTAATGGCCTTGGCAGAGAAATAGTTTATATATTTTTTTTTTTTTCCAAATACATACCTATGCTTTTTTTCAAACTCTACATTATCCCTGATGGTCTGGTTGAGTGGTATTTTAACTACTCAAAAGCTATATTTACTGTTCAAGGACTGTGATACTGATGCATGTGATATGTTATGCCAGTCATGTCACCTGTAGTCACTAAATTTTAATGCACTTTTCAAATTTGTTTAGTAGTGGCCAAGGGTGTTGCAAGTCCTAGTTAATATTTGCAGAGTATTTCCAGGTTCTGAATCCCAGGATGGCAATGTAAATGCCTCCTGAATAGGACATCTGTGACCCTTAACTCCCTGGACCGTATCAGAAACATTTGAGAAGACTCTTCATTTCTTCAGAGCTTGTGAATCCAAGTATGTATTAAACCCTGAAGACTGAGGAAGCTGTTGTGAAGGAACCAAACTAAAACTTTGTTCCCCAGCCAAGGACAGTTTAACGTTCGTATTAGCACGTTTTAGACAATGGATGGCTTGATGTCTGAGGTCATAAATTTTTTAAAGTAGCCATCCTGTGTCACGTTTCTTTTTGATCTGCACTTAAATTTTCATTTACTTTTATATGTTGCTGGCTGAGGGCCACTAGTTTTCTGTCATGAGAAATGGTTGCTGAATTAGATTTGCTTTTTTTCCCAGCTCTAAAGAGATGTGCATTATCAAGGCAGGTGTTTGGTTCAGAATAAGAGAGGAGATGGTTCTGTAGGCAATACACTTAGCAAAGTAATGCCATAAATAGGTCTTGTGTCAGTGTTTGCTGTAATGTCTTGATATGTGTCATCATGAATTATATATTATTTCAGATTTATCACTTCTTCCACTGATAAGGGACATTGCTTCTTTGAGTGAGTTTTTTTCATGGCTTGAAAGATTTACTGATACATTGAAATTCCCTGTATTGGAGATTCACATGAACTTTGGAAACTTGAGATAAGAACTATAAATCTGCTATAAACTAGGAAGCCATTTTTCAAAGTATGTATTTATTGACACAGTTTGTACTAGCTTATTCTTCTGTTTCTCATTTGTGTGCATCAGAAGACGTTTTCTTTTCAACAGTAGGAACAAAAAGTGAAAAACTTCATGTGGCTTGTACAACATACAGGTAATTTGTCAGCAAGGTAGTAGTCTTCATTAGAGCATCACCAGGTATTGCCTCAAAGGGGTAATTGGGGAAAGGGTATTCTCCTATAAGTGTCCCGAGTACTGCTTTCAGGTTTTGTTCTTTTGAAATGCTATGCCGTTGGGGGTGTTTTTAAATACATGTCTAGACATAAGTCCTTATTTTGGAGCTCTAAAGTAATGTTACTAAAAATTCTGGGCTAGACAGCTTCATTTAATTAAAGTTCTTTATACAAAGGTGGCTTCACTTAGGCACATTTGAGAATAAGATCACTTAGTGCATGGCGTAAGGGCAGCAGGCAGGGAAGCCACTATTGAGCTTTCATCAAAAAACCCCAAATCTACCTCTTAGATGGAGGGAGACATAGCATATCCTTGATCTAACCTGCATGGGAGAGCACCTGGGAGAGTATTAGACTGTGCGACATGCCACTGGATCCTCAATAGCAAAATTGTACCCAAGGAGGATACACATATAAGCCAGACTCTGAGCTCCAGACCTTGAGCAGATTCATGCAAGGAGATTATCAAAGTTGTGTAAAATTATTTTTCTTTTCTAGCATTAGTAGGTTTTTAATCATTGTAAAGCTACTGATAATTATATACCTGAACTTGATTTTTGAAATCTTAAACTTTTCAAAAATCTTTAACAAAGATTGGGCTGTGGAAATGAACGAATGAAGAATATCTCATTTCTAGCAGCTGTTTTTCTCTGATCCCAATTGAGTTGCATTTTTTTGCCTCCTTCTGGGTCCTTTTATTTTGTGAAATATTGACACACAAATTGATATTGAAATTTCATAAAAGAATTTTGTAACAAGCAGCTTAGATACAGAACCTGTCTTCTGTTCAGGTCTGCTTTCATCCTATTTTATGGTTCAACTGAGTTAAAGATAAGACTCGATAACTTCCCCTGGGGACCTATTAGGTCCAGCTGGAGACTTCTCAGTATTGCTTCCCTGCCTTTTACCCAAGGGCAGATTAGGGGCTGGTTTACCCCTTTTTACTGATATAACTATGAAGTGAATAATACAGTTTCACTTTTACCACAGCAGAGGTGCTGTGTATTTCTGTGACTTCATCTGCTGTGTTACTTTTGGCCACTGAAAAATGTGGCAAGGTAGTGTTTTAACTTTGTTCCTATTGCCAAAATGAAAGATCTTTCTGACAATATCAGCCTGAAGACACAACCCCAGTATTAAAGCAGTAAGTCTCCCTCTTCATGCCTCTCCCTCTCCCCCAAGCACTCAATCAGCTGACATGGGCATTATAGACAAACTTATTAAAACTTGAAGTCACACTGCAAAATGCACATACAGAACAGAGAGATTCCCCATTACAATTGTGGGATAATTCAGATAAGTCATCTTTGATCCAGTTGTACAGTGGGGAGGGATGAGTAGAAATGCACTGTGTGTGAGTGGCAAAGAATACTCAAATTTGGCGGCTGTTAGTATGAAGAAAAAGAATGTAAGAATACTTCCCCCACCCCCAGCTGTATCCAGAGCTTAAAATCCAAAGCTTTCAGATTCTGGCTGTTTGTCTATGAGACTTTTAAGGCAAATCGGTACTGATTAACTATTGAAGCAATCTAAAACAAGACAGCATTGCTTCCTGTGCTTTCTAGTTACTAAAGACCTGACTTCAGCAGCAGCAGCAGATTCCTTGGCATCTGTGCAGACTGTCCAAGGAAAGCACCAATAACTCTAAGCTGCCTCTGTTTTGCTTGGGAGCAGCCTCCCTGAATGCATCTTGATAATTTTCAGAGCCAAGCTAGCTCCTGCCTGGCAAGTTTGGCATCTGTGCATTCCCCCACAAATGCAAGGTTAATGCTGTGCATTGGTGTGTCTTGTGGGCTGTTGCAGTGCCTCTGAAGTCCAGGGCTGTCTCTGCATGTAGATCTCATTCAACTCCAGCAGCCTCTTTCTTCTGTAATGTTTAGGGTTGCATTGAGTTTTGTTTTTCTCCGAATAACTTCACTGTCTGTTGAGACTTCCTAACTGTGCTTCTGAAGTTTGGATGAACGAAGGTTTTCTGATTTTAGTGTCAGTCTCCCTTGTACTTCAGAAGACGCCAGACTGCAAGGGAGAGACTGAATCTTGGACAGTCATGACCAAGCATCCAGTTTGCTACTCAGTTGGGAATGAGCGGTAAGCTCTTAGTAATGGGACATCATTACATGGAAAAATGCTGATGCCATCTTTTACTACAATAATAACACTTAGATGGTGCCATGTTATTAAATTGTACTAAATGATAGACAGAATAAAGAAGTTTTGATATTTTAGTGTCTTTCATTGAACTTACAAAGCAAGAACGGTTAAGCTCTTTGGAGCTTTAGATCACACACTGACCGGCTGCTGGGATCAAGAGGAATTGATTTTTGGCTACAGTAGGTGCCGTAAGAAGCAAACAAGGATGTTTTCTTTCTACAATTGGTTATAAAGGATGAAAGCACTCAGTGATGTACAGCAATGAATTGGACCAGTGATGAATTCTTATGTCTGTCTGAATATGTGGTGTGTGTAGAAATGGGAGTGAAAGAAAATCTCTTTCTTTGAGGGAGTGGTGAGGGGGGTTGTTTTGTTTTGCTGCAGATCTAAACCTAGGTGAATTTACCGGGTTATCTTTTCAGATGGTCTTCTCCGAGACATCCCATCTCAGACTGAGAATAAGTCAAAGCTGATTTTACTCTTTCTGTCAGACTTTTTGACTGTAATTCTGGCAGGAGACTCATGCAGACACAGTGGTCTGTCTGCATAGAGCTGCTTGCAATATCAGGACCTGTATTTTTTCATTTTGTCTTCCATAATTGGAAATAAATCCTCTAGACTGAAAATAGAATGTATTGCTTGTTGCATATGGGGGAAAATCTGGCCAATATAATAGTGTTGTATTTTTATATTTGCTGAGATGAATTGATTCACTTTCTTGCATTTCATTTTCAGAGCTGCATTCCAGCTCTGCTCAGCTGGACAAGATGAGGAGAATGGCATCCAAGTAGGAATTTTCTTACCCAAATCTGTAAGCTGTTTTCAGCATTGCTGATGTGCAAGCTGCTGGTTTGTTCCAACACAGTATAGGTGAGTTTAAATTAAGAAAACTATTACTGAATTTTTAAAGGCAGAATTTGTTATCCTAAGTTTTAGTGTGTTCTATTTCTGTGCATCAAGCCTGATTCTTCTTTGACTTCATGCCAATGTAACTGGCAGCTTCACTGAATCCAGGGTTCATCCATCAGTAATTAGTTTGATGAGAATCAGCAAAGTGTCTGTTTTTCCCCTACTGCAATGCATATGTTCACCTTGCTAGTGTATTAATAGCACTGATGAATTTGTCTGGATCTTGATAAATGCAGTGAGATAAAGGTTGTGTACGAGTATAAAAACCCCACAACTGCTGTAGGCTTAATCTCTTTGCCAAGCAAGGTATAATTTGCATGTGTAGCCCACTGGCATGAATGTATTTTAGGTAGTCTACTGTGTCTGATACAGAAGGTGTGAATTATTATAGCCACTAGAAATGAGCCTTAGTGCTTTATTCAAGTTGGTGCATGACATGCTTTTAGGTATGGACATCCCTACTGTGCCGCATGTGGGTGGCAGTTGTCTGTTGATGTCAGATACTTTTATAAGCAGCCTGGAGAGGAGTACACTGAAGTGTGGGACCAGAAATGTATTTTATTGAATGTTACTTCAACTTTTGCAGTAGTGAACTGAAACCAGTGAACACAAGGTGAGCATGTTGCAAACTGATGTCCTGGTATTTGTGCAGACCGTCCCGGGGATGCACCCATGGGGAGCATCTACAGGATGCTCTAAGCATCTGCAGGATTCAGAGTAGAGCTGGCTGCTCTTTGCCCAGCTCAGCATGCAGGCAGGCAATCTTTTCCACATGTCTGTCTCCCTGCAGGGATGCTGATAATGCTGTTAGTCTCTGGAGTGCTTGTAAAGTCCAGGTTGCCTTTGCAGGTAGGTCTCATTCAACCTTAGGAGTCTCTGCCCCCATAAAAATTAGGACTAGGGCTAGGTTTGTTTGCTTCTTAAAATGAGGACTTGGAGCACAAGATGTGGCTGTTGTAGCAGACCAAACTCCAGTGGCTGTCCTAGCTCAATCATTATTTACACAGAAGAGAGTAATTTGGCTGTGTTAGTTTGAAACAGGCAATGTGGGAAGAAGGTACCCTCTGCATTTGTAGATTACTTGTTTTATTTTCTTTTACTGTGATGATGGTCGCTAGTGTTATGTAAAATATCAATTAATCAGACAGAACCCACAGGAGTCAGGGAAGCTCAAAGCACAGCTACTTTCAAGAGACCCCCTAATGCCTTAAGGGAGTAAAGTTTGGCAGATATTGTAGGTTTGCTGTGTCCCTAGTCAAAAAGTTGTGCTGGTTGGCATGCTGATGGAAGTGTTGTCGAATAAACATAATACAGTATTTGCATTCTGATTTTAAAAAATGGAAAAGTAAAATACACTGTTCAGAAAAAAAGGCTCTTATAAAAGGAACTGTTTTTTTCCCCTAAGACTTCCTGTTTTGTTTGGTTTTGTGTTTACTACTAGTATTGCATGACCATGGGAACATAAACTTGTAAACTATCTGGACCCAAGAGGTGAGACTTTCCATGTTTCCCTGAGAGCTCTGTAAAATTGAGTCCTTCCAAATGTGTTCCCTGGGTATGGTAGCTACGTGCCAAACCCCTGATTCTGTGCGAACCATGGTAATGGACTGCTTTCCTCCTCAGTCGTGTGAAGGGTTTTTTGTATTGTTTCAAGCCTCTCCTAAAATATTTTCTCAGTTTACCCTTTCTTGAGCTTTTGTTATAAAGAACTATACTTATAACCCTGCCATGGAACTAAGAACAAGCATCGTAAAGCTAAAAATGTTAATTTCTGTAACTTGCAAGCCAAAAGCACAGCCCTGTGAGGTATTTTGACCTCTCTGAATGTTGACATGATGGTCTTAGATCAGGATTCATGGACTTATTTACAAGGGTAACTTTAATCTTTGCATCATGGGAGTGGAAGGGTCATGCTGTGAGGATTCAAAGAGGTCTTGTATTTCCTGCAGTGGGTCCTTGCACACCAAAGGCTACAAAGCAAGACCTCTTGTTTTTTTTCCTGTGTAGAAGGCGCTGGTTTATGTGCTGTATTACTCCCTGAACAATAGGAACAATGAAAGAAGGTTAAGAAACAGGCTGAGGTGTCCCTGGCGAGTGCCATGCAGCGCTGGGTGTCCGGCCTGCCGGGGGCGGGGGTGTTTGGTGCCGCCGCGGGCCCCGCGGTGCGTCCGGCGCCTTCCGGCGCTCGCACCTGAAGGTGGCAGCATCTTCCTGCGCGATGGGCTCTGGTGCCCGGTGCCCGGGTCTCCAGTGCGACTGGGAAACTGAACATTAAAAGCGAGATCTTCCCACCCCCTTTTTAAGGTAAACAGCCTCCTTTACGACGATGTAAATGTGAGGCAGGGCTTGTTTGACACCTCCATCAGACTGGCTTGTTCTTTCTCCATTCGCTTTAAACATGGCTTCTCCCTTTGGTTCTGGGTCATTTTTTCTCCTTGTATTTTAATCCACTCAGCTCTCAGACTTCCCAAGTTTAAGGTCTGTTTGCAGGCAGAAGCAGGGACTTGGAGAAGGGCTCTCTGAAAAGCTGTATTGGCAGCTTGGTAAGGAAGAACAGTTAATGGATATTGAGAAAACTATACATAATTTCTACTCCTGTTCAAATACATGAAACCTGAAAAGGTCCAAAATAGCTGGAAACAAATCAAGTAATGTTTTGACTTTTAACAATGTCATTCTGATTTCCTTAGGATCTTTGTTCTCTGAATTAAGACTGTTAGAAGAGAGACATTATTATCAACTTGAATAATAAATGTGTTGCATTAATATGTGAATATTAATAAGAGCAATTTAATAAAAAGAGTCTTAAATTTGTTCCAGCAAGATAAAAACCCAACAGAGCAATAGCAAAACAGTGGGAGAAATCAGAATAGTAAGAGAACTAGTTCTAGAAAATACTGAGAGAAGAGCGAGGCTTTTTTTTTTTTTTTTAAAAAAATCTAACGACATTATCTACTATTAAACTTAGGCTGCTTTTTCATTAAAACATCAAGTCAGATCTCTAGCTTGTCTTGAGGGAGAGTC
Organism: Nyctibius grandis; assembly: GCF_013368605.1. Classification (NCBI taxonomy): domain Eukaryota; kingdom Metazoa; phylum Chordata; class Aves; order Nyctibiiformes; family Nyctibiidae; genus Nyctibius; species Nyctibius grandis. The sequence continues at coordinate 15,357,428 of NC_090668.1, read as the reverse complement.
CATAACACTTGTACCATCAGGGCACACTCTCATAAGGATCATCTTCCAGCAAAGACACAGTGCAACTGCTGCTGTGCCTCATCGCTGGGTGTTTAAATCCGAGTCTGCAAGAGGACTGAGTGTAGGCAATGGCCAGAGACAGGGGGGATGGAAAGATGCTCGCATGACCACTCACAATAAGCCCAATCAGCCAAGGAAGAGATGGAAGCAGGTGTCTGACGTCTCTTGTATTGCTTTTCTCTGCCCAGGGATTCCTGTTTCATGGAGGATTCACAGCTACACAATTAGAGCAGCCTTCCAGTGCATGGAGCAGCTAGAGACGTACTCAGTCTACTGGGTTTCTCTACTGGTGGTAGGTGAAGTCGCTGTTCCAGAAGGACACAAGCAATATTGCGTTGGATAATACTGTAGCTTTATCTGCCTGGCTGCTGTCCAGTAACTGCTGCTTATCTCGGCAATGATATCAGAAATGCATCTTTGGACTTGCCCGTTGCATTGGAAAGTGAGGCCCATGTGTGTTCTCTGTACCTGCATCAGAGATTCTATCATACGTACTAAGTATTTTTTTCAAAAGGAATGTGAACAGTACCCTTTTCTTGTGCAAAGGATCCATAATACTCCTCTACAGCTTATATTCTGTTAGATGAAACTAAGAAATGCCACAATCTTCCTTTAAAATAGTATGGAAAGATCAAAATTCAAAATATATTGTTCACGCTATCAGGAAATAGCAGTTTGTTTGTGACAGTGACACAGATTCAGCCGGCAAAATTCAAGTGTCATGCCTGCTAGGAAGCTGAATGGTACACAACAATACACTAGTTGTGGATAGGAGGCATTTTTTTCTAATGCAACTCAGTCTAGACTGTAACAGATTTGAAATTTGGCTTCGGATACCAGCTGTAGAATCCTTGGGAGGGTGATTAAAATAGGAGGTCCCTCACCATCCGTGTATTTAAAGCCTCTTATTCTAATGTCTTCAAACACACTATGAAAATGTTCTGCTGTAGTCTTCGTGTTCAGTTACCATCATCTGTCCAGTTCCGCACCTCTTGTGCATGTAACTTTGACGTGAATTACCAGAATTATCCTGTGTGTGCACACATCCTTGTTAAAATGTGTGGGTCAGTGCTGCTGTCTCCTCTGCTAACAGCACTGACTCTCATCTATATCAACTGCCCTCTCTAGAAATTGAAATAATACCCCTGGCCAGTTTTATTGTTGTGCCTAGAAAGTACATGACACATGAGGATGTGTCCTGCCACAAAGAATTGACATCAAAGTTAACACAATACCATATGCAGCATTTGAGGGTTTGCTTTGCTCTGTGTTTGCAAGACATTTTTTTCTCGTACATAGACTGATTGTTGGTATCATCTCTTCCAGAACAGAAAAGGAACTGAGAGGTACTCGTTTTCCTGTTTGGTGGTGAGGTGAGTGTAAAGGTGCTTGACAAGATGAAACTCTCTCCTGTCATGTTAGTACAGTTGTCAAAAGCTAACCCCTCTAGGCACCTTAACAACTCCCTAACGAAAATGGAGCTGGAGAGCCTGGTCTCCTCCTTGGTCTTATAGTAATACTGTAGTGATGCATCTGTTCACTGCGTAACTGTGTGAAGACACCCAATAGTGGGACTCCATAGGGTTAGCTGCAGTTTGTCATGATCTGATTCAGGCTAGAAAGCAGGAACATACATTACTATGGATTAATTCCTAGTTATCTTTAACAGCGAAAATCCTTCGTTATTTGTCTACTAGAATTGGAGAATCTGCAAGGCTTATATTCAACCTCTCTTATCTTGATTCTTCAAAGCTCTCAGTACCTCCTGGAACAGCATTACATGTGCATGCAGATAAGTCTTGAAGGATTACTATAGTTATTAGCTGTGGTTATTTGAACATTGCTGTTCATGTCTAGTTCCTTTGTATCACATATGCTGAGCAGAGAGCAAAAGATGCAACTGTTTGGTGATGAAAAGAATAAAGGCTGGGGGAGAATGATACTGTACTCTTCCCCTCCCAGCCCTTTTCAGTCCACTTTTGTAATTTGTTATACTCTCAGCATCAGTGTTTTGTCACAGGGATGTAAAGTAGGAACAGCCAGACCAGGGTTCCTGATGGAATCTAGTCCTTTGCTGCCATAGGCCACCGTATCATGTAATCCTCTCAATGAAGCCATCAAGTTCCGTCTTGCCCATCTTGCCACCTTTGACTTCTCTGCTTCTCTTTTGATGTCTAGAATTCACCTAGGCTTCCTTTGCTAATTATGCGTAGCAACATGTCTGCACATACAAACAAAGATAATACACAAAACACGGGTTTTAGCATGGGATAAGGCTTGTCTTCCACAAATTCAAGTTAAAGGAGAAAAATGCTATTCTTGCTATGACTATTGAGATGTGAGGATGGGCCAGACCCTTTGATGAAGCTGATGCTACCCTGCTTTTGGTGTGTTTTGGTCTCAGAATTGCTACTACAAAAGTGGTGAATATATTTGAAATAGAAGCATCTTGTGGAAAATCTCATATTATTTCCTTCTTTACTAATTATACCTAATTGTTTTTTTGAACACAATGTGATACAATACTCTATTCAGTAATTTAGTTATTGTTATCGATCAACTGTCATGTGAATTAATTCTGAATTATGATTTCTTGATAAAATCCAGATGAATGTTCAATTCCTTTTCACTTACATTTAGGTATATAACATATGACACTAATTTCTCTGTCCGGCTACAGAACTGGTACAATGAAAGTCTGTTTTGGTGCCTCTCCAGTTTGCTACAGAGATCAGAACTGGGATGTGGAGACCCATTTCTTGTGGATTGTTTTCTTTCAGAAGGTAAAATCTCAAAGTGGTCTTGACTGAAGAGTTTTTCACCAGAAAATCCCAACTCGGCAATGATAAGCGTGGAACTGTGATGGTTCCATCAGTGTTTGACAGGAAGTCAGGCTTTGTTGGTAGGGAAACATTTGTGTCTTTCACAACTAGAGTGTAGTTAACATGAAACCAATACTGAAATGTTTTGGGATAAGTCCCAGGTTGTGACTCCTGGGAGTTGGAAGTGGAATTGTGGCAGATTCTTCTTCAACAGTTTCTCCTTATATGACTCTGCTGAATGTGAAGCAGGGCCAAACTGGCACTCAATTAATTCTGCAGACCCTATTTTACTGTAGATTTTTTTGGGGGGGGATTGTATACATTTAGGTTTATATGATACATAAATGTTCAATTGGAAGTGAGTCCAAGATGGTGCTGAACACTTTTTTGTTTTGTCCTTTCTGGCTTCTGTGATTAGTGAAGTTAACACAGCATCTTTTGGGTTTAGGTCCTTAAGATTCAGATAGAGATATAAAAATATTTTTCATACAACGCTTTCCCCAAGGTTCTTTAGTACCCATGACGTTAGTCATGAAGGCTGGGATTTTTCAAAGAACATAAAACCCCCGAAAAACAACTCCCTAAAACAAAAACAATCCCCAAATTTTCCAATACCACTGACCTTTTGTGGAAACCAGGAACTAGGAAGTATTTCCATAGCTTAAATAATGGACTATATTACAGTCTGCGGTACATACATAGTGAATACATACATTGTTATTTTTATTTGGGGAATTGTTCTGATTTCAAGAAGTTGATGCCTTATCTAAATAATAGGATTGCATGTTCAAGGCTGCATGAGAAAATAGTGAACAGTGACATGTGTCTTTATTTTTGCATTCAGCTTACTTTTCTACCATGATCAAAATTGCAGTAAATTGAAATACTGCTGCTAAGTCACAGCAGAGTCAAAACAGAGTGTCATTTTGGTTATTCAGTGGCCTGCTTTCTTAACAATGTGCTATGATGGTAAAAGAATTTATGGGATCTAAATATTTAAACAGCATTTCACCAGAGAAAAACTGGGAAAGTTACAGTAATAGTTTCTGTATCTTCCGTTGCTATTCTGTTTAGATTGAAAGAGCAGGTCACTTAATGGTATAACATAATATCAGACGCCCTGTTTCCTCAATAACAAAATGGGGATAATACTGCAAAGGACTGTGGTGTGGTGATTCATCTTTATAAAGTTCTACAGAAACGGTAGGCGTTATTAGCATCCCGTGTGATTACAGTGACAGGATGATATGGTAGTTTGTCTAAATAGGTATTAAGTGGTACTGAAAGTCTCTCAAAAAACCTGTGCCTTCTGGATTTCCAGACATCACAGATTTAGAACAGTTTGGATAAACATCTGGACTGAACAGAACTCTGTCTCTTTTAAAGGTTACCTTAAATGACAGATGAAGGAACTTTATATTGTGATAACCTTCTATCTGAAGGATCTCAAAGTACTACAGGAATCAATGTGCGAACTATATATCGATTATAGCAGCTCTGTCAAGTTAGGGCACTGTTCGGCAGAACACAGTGAAACAAAACAACATGTGATAGAAATCAAAATGGAAAAACAAAACGTTAAACTCAAAATGCTGGGAGAATGTAGGCAGAGAGAAAGTAATCGTCAGCTGGGACCTGGCAGGAAACTGGGAGGTGTAGCTTCTTTTCCCACACAGTGTACCATGTGAATTGGGGTCTGAACTTAAAGGCTTGGAAATGCCTTTATGGTTTGTGTGAAAAATTGCAACTCCAGCGACAAGCAATTTGCTGGGATGCAGGTTAAATAATGTTTCATATAGAAGGATCACAACTGCCTGTTTGTCAGCATAACATCACAAACCCCATGCATTTTAAACTGTTACATTGCTGAGAAAAAAGTGCTGCTTACCAGATTGTGTGGAGCACTTACAGTAGCAATGTCTTTGGAAGGTGCTCCCTTCCTCAACCTTACTCAGCTTGACTGAGCTGAGATTGCTGTACATGTCTGATAACACTTACATTAAAAAAAATAAAAATAGATGTTCCACAAATATATTTCATCTCAAAAAAAAGTCAAGCATGGAGAAACATTGACTTTAAAAAGTTTCTTCTTTTACTTTTGACCTTGTGCAACTGCCTGGTTTTGAGTCTTTATGCTCTCCAGCAGAGAATTGATGTAGCTCATCTGAACCAGCAAAAGCTGCTTCTCATCCTGCCTTGTTGCTCTGATAAAGACATTGGTGAGAGCAGTCTTAACCAGACTATTGCTTCCAGTTTTCTCATCTTCTAGCAAAACAATGAAGCTTGAGAAATTATGCTTTCTGCTTTTCAGCTACAGAAACCTATTTGTGCTCAACAACATGTCAGAAGATTTGCTGTAAATCTTAACTATTGAAAATGAATGTCCAGGGTTTAATATTTTATAAACAGTGGAGCTGCTTGCAGAGATGGAAATGATGGAAGTTCTGTGTACATTTGCATGATTTTTATCTAATTATCACAGCCAGGCTGTCACCAGACTGTTTGTATCTTAGTTCTCTGTCTGGTACACGGGACACATGACTGACTAGTGATTTACACTGTGCTATGCTAAAATTCCTACAATTTAAAAGCTGATCAGTGAAAGCTGATTGTGCTGAATCAGTCAAAATGGTACACTGGTTCCCATTTAATGGATTTGCTGAAATTAATTATTTAAATGTCCAATGATTCTCTTTCCATCTTCAGAATAATCTGTTTTCAAGTGGTCCTAAATGAACATAACACATGTTTTCCTCCCTCCCCCTTTTAAATATTTCACCAAGTTTTTCTGTCACTGTGATAATTAAAGAAATTGATAATATGTCTTTAGAGGAAGGTCAAAGGGCCCTAAAGGGCAGTATCTGTTCTTTTCAATCACTGCTTAGCATTTGCCAATAAATAAAGAAATGCTTCTTAAAGTCAGGAAAAGGATTAATCTACATATACTAGCTATTGTGTGAGTACCTATCATCTGGCATAGGATCTTGTGCTTAGCCTGTCTTAAGGCTGTGGCCCAGTTCCAAAAGTTTGAAGTCCTGTGGATCTGTTTGGAACTTGGTTCCTAAAAACTTTATGAATCTAAGATTTTGTTAGCGAGCTAGAAAGGCATCATCAGAAAAGTGTTTAATGAATTTAGGTGATTAAAGAATGCTCAATAGTCCAAGGTTGTAAATAAGTAAATGCAAATGCAGAAACATCCCCAGAACTCTAAAGGCAGTTCTTAAGACCTGTAGTGCTCAAGGAAGTAAACCTGGGATGATATTCTTATGGCTAATAACCTGAAATTGCAAGCCTGACCCACATTTTTATGTATGCCTCCTCCACAGCAGAGATAAGTGATGTTGTCTGATAGTATTCAACTCTGGAGAGACTATGTAGGACTTGTCTGATGGTTTGAGAAGAAACTTCAGGTGTAACTGAAGGATTTCTTCTTGTTTCATTAGTGTCAGGGTCAAGCATGAGGCTCAAAGGAGGCTGAACACTCTGCCTTTTCAGGAGATAACACGTAGAAATAGGTTGATTTCATAAGACTTAAAAGAAGAAACCTAAGCATGCCTGCTGCTGATGGTAATGGCTCCTTCTCTGGTGATTTGAAGACAACCAGGAGCCTTTGAACTAAGAACCATAATTTATTATGAATCATCTTACATTAGATGAATAAAGAACAATTTGCAGACTCACAAGCCAGAGTCTGTCCTGTTGCTGGAACATAACCTCAAAACAATATTCTGTATGTTAGTTTTATCTAGGGGTATTACAAAAAGGATAAGCCTCAGAGAACTCTGTGCTTGAAGGGTGCAACACTGAACTAAAGAAGTATTTGTATTCAGTCAGTACAAACAGGAGATAAGCATGGCCTCATAATCCTGTCTTCATAGTTGTAAAGCAAACAAATGCATTATTAAAAATATCCAATAACACGTTATTTTGTAAAAATTCCTTTATAGTACTATTTCTTAATATAGGCTGCAGTCATTGTGTCCCCTTTTTTCACTCCCATATATTGCTTTAACTCAAAGCATGCAGTATTAAATTTTCTTCCAAAAAATCAAGGTTGTGGGGTAGGCTTTTTCCCCTTCCTCACTTGTAGAAAACAAATGCTTTAAGAAGTAGAAACTACCTGACCAATTTGTTAACGCCTTTTTGAAATGCTTCAATGGCATTTCGAAATTTTTACTTTACAACTTACAGTTTGTTACTACCTGGAACATGTTACAGACTAGACCTACTCTGAGCAGTTTTACATGAGTTACAGCATCAATGGGTGTGCCGGGTTTTTTGAAACCCAAGTAAAAGTTTGCTGCCTCACTGTGTCATGTCCTTGTTCATTGTGTTCAGGTCTTCCCCACGTGCCCAGTCTAACTTCATATAACTGTTCACAAGCCTCTTTCCAGATTATCTGTTTAGATCTGTGTGTGGTGTAATTTGGATAAATGAACTTAAAATCAGGTGAGGTGAGGTGAATTTATTTGTAAGCCTGTACATGTGAAAAATCCCAGTTGTTGGGCCTTAGAAGGTTTAACAGAAAACAACTAAAACTGTCAGTATGTTTAGTTAATCTTTAGAATTACACACCAAATAGACTTTGAAGGAATATGGGTAATAAAATCATTTTTTGTGAATACAAATATCTATCTCACTCAAGCAAGCCTGATGACTTTTCAGTATGACCATCTTTAAAGATTTTCCTAAGAACTAGAGGGCCACTCCTGAGCTGGATCATGCCAGCCCCTCACTTCAGTGCTTAGTTTGCAAGGACCAGATGGTGGCAAGCTGCAAATGGATATTTCTGCAGCTGAAATATGTGTCCCCTTGGCAGACTCAAGAGACACTGGTTCTGGCAGATTTAGACTTGTCTCTGGCTATTTAGCACCGTTGTACAGTTAATGGGCTGTTGGACAATTTTGTCAAACTTGCTATTTTCTGGTGACTCGTTTATAGTTCTGGGAAAGGAGCACACGGTTAGCCATTTGTGAATAATTGGAAATCCTCTTGAGATCTCAGGAAAAACATTCATTGTTAAATAGGGCTGATTCGCCTGTTTATTTAGGTATCCTAGATAGAATCTCAATACCGACCTGTGACTGCTCCATATATTTCTCCAAATTGGATTTTGCCTTTGTGTGCGCGTCTAATGAGTTTTAAGAGGCCAGGGTCTTAATTACTGTTCTTATGCCTAGTTTACCATACGATTATAGTTGATGTTAATTAAAATGGGGACTGCAAACGCAAAAGGGAGATCTACAGGTTTTATGTGCTCACATGTACATTTTTGTGTGCATTCACAGGTGTACAAATATGAAACCTTTGTCATAAGCTGCATTTATATTTTACTTCTGGTCAATTCACTGATCTGCTTACTGATCTCCTGGACAAAATTCTTGACCAGCCCCAAACAGCGTCAAACCGAAGTAAAACCTAACTTATCCTCCAGTTACTGGCCTAAATATAAATCCTCTGTGAGAAACATATTTCTACTGTCTATGAGGCTTGTAGATAAGAACAGTGTCATTGAGAAGAGGTGTGATCCAGCTATCCAGTAGGACAGACCTCACTTTTTTTTCACACTGCAATACCCTGATACAATTACAGTCATTCTGTATGGACTGTTAGAAGTTATTTTGGATAGTTCTGCCATGAACTAGGAAGTTAAAACCTTCATCTTCCTCTAAGACTTGCATTATGATTGCCCAGCTTTGCAGACGGAAATGCATACAAATAGCACTGATAACAGTTTTAAGACACATGGCCCATGCTGAATGCACAATGATATAACATTAAGGATATGTGTTGTCTCTGGATGAGGATGATATGAATGACTTGCGTGCGTCTTCCTAAGCCTGTATAATGGGGGTCTGAAATACGGATAACATCATGTAAACAGATAGATGTAATACATAGCCGCACAGAAAAATATGTGCTTGAGAGAGATTGTCCAGTGGTTGGGAAAACACAATTTATATTTTCAAACTGAATTGTTTTAAATGTCTAGATGATCCTGGGATTGGTATTCTGTGTAGCACACTGGCATTTTGCTGTATTTTCCTCTCTCAATATAGTTTAATCTGTATTAAAGCACTGTGCTGTCACAACTTTCATAAATTATTACACAGCCAGCCAATAGAAATTACATAAATACTGCAAATATAATCGTCTGTTCTTAGCAGAAAGTCTTAAAGGACTTCTAAACTAGTTACAACAGAAAGTGGTAATCCTTCTATTAAAACTTTCTTACCATGTTATAAGTTTGCTGTTATGCAACATTTTTCACTTTGTCAGCTGAAAACTGTTTTTCCAAAAGTAATCTAGACCTTGCTTTGCTGAGATGGAAATAAAGGGAAGTTTGTCTTGACTAAGTGCTCTGTTTTCCTGTGACTCTGAGCAAGTAGTAGTTAGAATGAAACATTGGAAACAACAGTAATTTACTAATCAGAAGAAAAATGGTTGTTACTGAAACATACCCCATGTTTACTGCAAAATTGATTTAAAGCACATTTTAAAATAACAGCTCAAGAAAAATAGGCTCACAGTGGGCTCCAAATTCTAAATGCAGAATTTGCATATATATGATTAAGTGCTACAGAATGGACTTTGCTCATTATGGTCTCTTAAGGGCAGAAAAGATAGCAAGGAATGTGTTGTTGAATTAAGATGCCTTTGGAAGTCTGAGGAGTGCTGAGGTCCTGATCAGGCTTTTCATTGCCCTTGTGGAAGGTGCTGAAGCAAAGAAAATGCTGGAAATAAACTTAAATTCTAGGATATCTTCACCCAAGCCCTAGACCGTGCTTTTACTGGATTTTTAATCACCACAGTACTAAAAAGTAATTAGCTTAAATCACCACTTGTACCCTCACAAAATAAAGACGAGAAGGGAAGAATTATCCAGTGCTAGTGCTTTTCTTGGAACAAAATGGATTAAACATGGCTGTTAATCTAGAGGTAAACTGAGGAACACAGTCCACTATCCAGGAGAATGAATAGCTGAAGGAATGAGATCAAATAAAACCCTAAGCAAAGAGAAATATTTTAGTGTGCACTCCTCTGCAAAGCTTGTGAAAAAGGAAGTAGGGGCAGCTTTAAACAGCATTGGCAGAGTGGAGCCTAAAGCAGTGTGCCGTGCTGGGTATGGCACTGGGCTGCAGCAGGGTCTTTGGGGGAGAGACAAAGAGAGAGCTTGATTAATCCATACCATGAATTGTACACCCCTAGATCAGCAACAGTTGACAAAATTTGAGCACAAGAGTAACAGAAAGGGGAGATAAGTTGATTTACTTTTCTCACCTGTGAAGTGAGTTATATATAGGGGTGGGCTTCACTTTGACAGACCTGATGGTAGAGAAAAAACAACTGAAAGTTGTTGCTGGGAGCCAGTTTCCAAAGAAAATTAATTTCAAAAGCTTGTGTGGCAAACAGCAAAAGTTATCATGAGTAGTCTTCTCCCGTTTTGAGCTCATGTACATCCTGCTTTTATACCTGTATGTACTTCATGTTGTAATAAATATTCAAAGATTGCTTTACAGCGGTTGCAGCCAAGTTGATGCTGGTTATTCCAGATGGAAAGATCATTGCATCTCAAGGTACTGTAACAAAAGACTTGGCAGTTCATAAGTAGTGTTCCTGCTGGGAGCAGGTGTCTTCAGTTTGACAGGATTGCACTTTATCCATGAGTGCTTGAAATGCACTATAGCTGGTAGCAGGTCAAACAGGTCTGCATTTTTAAAGAGAGTGTTGTAAGACTTTGGTAATGAGCTTGAGGTAGTGAACAATGACATGCAAAACTAATTACCTGTTTACTAACATCACAATAATTCAGCCATTTGTCTTGACTGGAGCCGTGCTGAGCCTCGACTCCTTCTGCCAAGCCTACTTTCCAGCCATTGAGTGATTGTATGTGAACTGTTTTGCTAGAAAGTGCCAAGAAGAGAAGAAAAAAGAAGGAAAAGGCAATTCATTTAACTGCTACAACCTAGGTTTTAATTTACTGACCACATATGAGATTTAGGGATTAGATTTGCTTATATGCAAGCCATGTCTCTGTGGGAGCAGTGTGTTTTCACTGAAGAGCGTAAACCGGACACCCAACAGAAGAGTTAATTATCTGAGTGCTAATGTTCTCAGTCAAATATGTAATGCATCATAAGTATTAGCAATGAAATGCTGGCTGGCAGTAGGTAAAATCAAATTACCTCTAGAAGTTTTATTGTTGAAATGTGATTACCACACTTTGCAAAGATCCAGGTTACAAACAGATGCCCAAGAACAGGGGGCCTGCAAAGCTGTGATGAATTTCTCGCTGGGAATCACACACAAACTTCTTTCAGTTCCTGCAACTATGTGTGTGTGACCGTGGGCTACAGTAGTTAGGGTTAGATCGGCAACCTCATATGGTTCTCTGACCTGGTGAACTCCATAGTTGTCCCACTATAAAACAACAAAAAGTCATTTTAAAGAAGTTAAAAGAGAGTGTAAAAGGCTGGCATTTTTGTCTTTATTCAGCAGACTCTTTGGCCGCACTAGTTTATAGTTCATAAATCAGAACTTCTGTGTGATTTGGTTGATCTAGATATGCTGCCTTTCTTTGGCTGTGTCAAGGGTTTAACCTTCTAAAATTCAGCATAAAATTAACCCCTGAAGTAAACTGTATTTCAAACTGCTAGGATGTAGTCAGCAAATAGCTGCGCAGCACGTTGCTATCTGCTTGGTTTCCCACCCCGCTGAAATAGGAGGATCTCTTTCTTGTGGCTTCAGTGGACATTAAGTCAGATGTTAATTTTGCTATGAGTGGGAATGTTGTGTTATAACCACTGAAAGTGAAATGATGGATTATACTTAGGGCTAGCAACTGGGCAAAAGTCACCAACTAAAGGCAAGGAAAATGTTTCATAGATAGAAATATTTGAGTTTGTTTGCCTAATTATGTACTGAAGTGTGTGTGTGTCCAAGGGAAGCATTCTGAAAGATTAGTACCTGTCTCAGAAATGAAAATTCCTTTCTTCCTTGCATAGTAATAATACTCAAAAAGAGTACTTGAGGCTCAACAGCAAAAGAACTAGGGGACTCTGGGGTGTTCTACCTGAATTCTATTTCTAGCCTTTCTTATTTGTAAAGACTTCATCTTTTACAAATCAGTCTCCTGAATTATTTAACATGTATTTTATGCAAATAGCTTAAGAATACTGAACAAGGAAGCATTTCTCTCACGTGACCCAAGTATAGCAGATAAGGTGTGTGATTTGGAACTAGGTTTTACAACAGGTGTCAGTACCTGAAGTTGGATTTAAATAAAAAGAAAAAACTCTGATCCAGCTCAGTTGCCACCTGGCCCTAGAGCTGCCTCAGTTCCGTGAATATGTTTTTAGTACTGGCATTCCTGAGCTGCTTGAAATGCACTGTAAACATCTAGAAAGCTCCAAATCAGAGCAGTCTACTGCCTAAGACTTATGAAAATGTGATCAGGAGCAGCCGGTGGAATTCCTCCATCTGTCTCCCCTGAGCAGCCTCCTTTGGCCGATGTTTGTAGCACGTGTAGCGTGCAGTGAGAGTGCTGGGCTCTCTGCTGAGCATGCTGTCTGTGCACTCAGGAAGTCAGTAGAGTTCTTGATCAGGCTAAGAGAGCTGTTCATGGGAGTATTTTCTAATTGGTCTCAGGTACCATCTGCAATGATAGCTGAACCAAGGTGGTGATAGTGGGGAGGGCAGTAACAGCAGCTGCGAGCAGTAACCTCACCCGTGATGCAGCGGGATCCAGAAAAGGATGTCTGTGTATGGTCTAATTTGTTACGCAAAGTAACAGAGCATAAGGGTACGGATGGTGTCTTGGTATTAGGATTAGGGAAACTTTAGTTGCAGTTCCTACTTGGGGATTTTATGTAATGACCCATTATAATGTTGGTGGTCTTTTTGTCTTTTTTTAATTAGGTCTTGTTGAGATGGAAGATGGCATTCGGTGTTGCAAGAGCATTCTGAGCTGTGGATCACAAGCAGACATTTAACTTCAGTTTCACTCCTGAAGAAAGCTTTCCTGGATTTCAGGTGCCTTCCTATCCTCTCCATTTCCTTTTTGCTAGTACTATGCAGTTTCTGGTTGAGTGTGCTGAAGTGTTCCCTGTTTAGTGTAGTGGTTCTTCTGAAACCCACGTTTGTCCCCATACACAGTCCAGGAGACATGCCTTCTTCCTAGCACAGCAGCTAATTAAGTTAATGGTGTTGCTAAAGAAATGTTCATGGAACCACATACTTGGGCCCAAGCAGAACAACCAGTTTCTGCTACACCCACAAACACCTGGGTCTTATGCCTAAGAAAATAAGGGAAGGAGGAACAGTAAAGGCTTTTCTTCCTCTGATTTTCTTTAAATTCCAAGCAAGCTGTCTGCAGCCCTCTGTAGAACTCAAAACAAGTTCATTAATTTAGATTAAGTTTTGGTTATGACTGGGCTGCTTAGGCTGGAAATGACATTTTCACATCCAAGCGGGGTCTGACAAATGAGACTATTAAGAACAACTTTCAGGAAGTGATCACTGTTGCTGTTGGAGATATCACAGGTACTGAGTCCCCAGTTTGGAGAAATTTACTTGTATGTCTTGAGTCTGCAGAATTTTCCTGGAAATGTACCAACAACAGAATTTCTTGTGAGATTTCTCTTATATCCTGGCAAGCTTCTTTCCTGGAGTGTGTTTGCAGGCCCCACAGGAAGAAGCTGATGAGAACAGTAAGAAAATCTCAGGAAAAAATAGACATGTAAACTCTGAGATTAATTCTGGGGGAAGAAGTGGGTTGAGGTTAGTTTATTAACCTGATTCAGTCATTCATACACTTATAATTCTGTCTAGAAAAGGGCCAAATAAGAGTCAGTTATCTGAAACTGCAAAGGGTATTCCGTCTAGGTTCAATGAATTTCAGATCTGTTTTAGTCTGCAGAATCACAGCTTAGCTGATAAGCTTTTTGCAAAATCTAAATGGTTTGCCTGTACCAGCTGTACTCCTCATCTTGGGCTTTGCAAAGACATTTGAAATTTTCTGTGTGCTGCAAATCTGGTAAAAAATAATTTCTGATGTTTCTGATTTGAGTGGGAGACAGGAACTGAATGGTACACTAAAACACAATACGTAATTTTCATCAGTGAAAAGTAGTGAGTCCTTCAGTTCTAGTGGATAGACCTAAGGAAGTAAGATATATGGATTGCTAGAAGGGATGACTAAATAAATATTCATAGCAGTCTAATGTAAAACACATGCATGATCCGATGCTTACAGACATGCAAAGCACAGATTTCCTTTTGTTCTGAATGAAAGTGTTTCAAAGGAAACAAAACTATAGGAAGTGAGCTGTAACATTTAGGAAAGACAAGATACATGGGGAAACAAGATGGAGAAAGGTGGTCTTAAGGTAAGCTTAGTAGCTATTTGAAAACATTAGAGTTGGGGAGGAGACAGGAAAAAATGAAACATCAATTATGCCATTTATGTTTTAGTACCTGTGGTAGATACCCCAAGCACAACAGTACGGAGATGAGATTCAGATGAGCCAAAGGTAATTAGCATTCAGTCCATTGGTAAGGAAGTGAGCACTGACTATGGGATCAGCCCAACAGAGGCCAATATTGTACTGCTGATTAGGTGGGGGAAAGCACCAGGGCTGAAACCACCTGCAATTCTTAAACAGAAAAAGGCATAACTCAATGCCTGCTACGTGAGAACATGGAACAATTACAGTAACGGTGCTCAGTCCCATTAACTGGAACTCATGTGGGGCTCAGCCATATGAGGAAAACATTCATAGACTTCAGAGTGAGTGCAGGGGTGCTGGGAATCTTGTGATCATGTACAGTGCAGGAGCTAAGGAAATCCAGCATGGAGATTAAATGATGGATGTAGTTTAGGAGCATTTGGGAGCTGCAGAATGTCATGCTGAGAGGCAGCGATGTGATGATAATCTCACCCTATGAAACCGACTACTTAGCAAAAAGGGTAAGTGAATAAGGGCTTACCTGAAATGATTGAATCTTGGTAAAGCTGATTCTTATAAGCAGAATGTAGAATTAGGAGTGTAAAATATTCATAAGGAGGACCTTATGGAGTGGTGGTGTCACAATTCAGAAGCATTTGCAGTACTTTTGCAATGCCATTCAGAGGTGAGATGTGTGACGGATTGTACCACAGGAATGGCTGTTTTTACAGTGAAACAAAAAACATACCTGAAGAAAGGTTCAGCTCTAAGGTGTGTCCTGCATTTGCTTCACAGTTGTTGAACACCAGGCTCCCAGTTTGCATGGAGAATTAATTCCTGAAACCTCCTCTTAGGTCATCTGCACCAAGGTTCAGGTGTGACACAGAAGAAAAATACTAGATCCTGATACTGATCTGGAGCCAGTTCAAGTCAAAATTGCATGTCTTTCCATTGTTGTACTTCTGGGTTTGGATCAGACCCAAGTGTAAGGAAGTTGAGGGCATGAAACAAAACCAGCATGGTGATGTGGATCCCATTTTGTAGATTGTTACAAGCTGAAGAAAATTCAGTTCAAAAATAGACCTAGAATGTGTACATACAAGTCTAAGTTCCTACTCAAGGGACTTATTTAAGCAGATGTGTTTTCTTTGAGAGGAAAATGCACTGGGTCCAGGTGAACTAATAGTCAAGGCTTGTCTTTGGTAGCTGAAGATGTTTGTAACTTGACACTGAATGACAATTGTGAAAATTGTCCTCTTTTTTGTTCAAGTGCGTGAAAACCAACCCCTTAACTTTGGGATGTTTGAAAGATGGAATAGGATCAAGTTGAGTATAGCTCCATCAAGAGCTCATGACTATGGCAAAGAGGTTTTGACTGATTTGTGTAGTCCAGTGTTAGATACTCTATAAATGTGCCTAGTGTGTAAAGGGTGGTTGGTTGGTGGGGTACAGTTATGGGGTTGGTCTGGATTTGGGGGAAGAATCTGACCACCCCCTCTTGCATATCGAAGGAAGCACTACAAGGCAATAGATAAATCACTTCTGGCTGCTTCACTTTATTTTTTTCCGGTCTTATTCCTAATGTATATTAAAATTATATCAGATCTGAGGAATGGAAATAGTAGTCAGAGTATGATTTGAATGTTAATAGAATTTTAGTTTTCTCTGCACTTTTCTCGCATAAGTGTTCTTTGCAAGGATTGCAAATAAGGGAAATATGACCCTGCCTTTTGTTGTGCATGTGTATTTTAAGACTTCTAACACGTAACAAAACAAAAGAAGGTGGCTTTACTTTAGGTGTGAACATGAATTGTATTTACTAAATATTCTGAAGAAACAAGTTCAAACAGGACGAAAACACGTAAGGGCACCAGAGACATTCTGATCAAGAAAGATAGCCTTAATCAGAGATCTGTCCTCGTGCTCAGAGAACAGTGAGAAAGCAGTCTTGATTTTTCTTACCATCACAATACGTCAAGGGCAGTGAGCACACTTTGCCTCTTGATTTTTACAGGCAATGCTGACATGAGCGGAATATTATTAGAGAGAACTGGAATATTATTAGCATATATATATATTTCCAAATCTTAAGTTTGATTTCTGTTTGGAAATCCAGTGCAGAATGCTACATGTTTATTAGCAGCACAAGCTTATTGAGAGCCAAAATGTAACGGACAGATCCTGCTTCTCAGAGGCTTTGTACACTAGAGGCAGAGACAATCCTTCACGAAGGAGGAAAGATGATGCAAAGCTGTCAGCTGTACATAAAAATTACCCCCAAATTGCAGAGAGCAGATGGCTGTTAATGGCAAGTGTTTTTAACATAGCTTTATTGTCCCGTATTGGGACATTAACTTGTCTCTCTGTTTTTTAAAAAAAGTCACTTTGTAAAAATGACACCTTGGCATGACTTGTATTTTTCCTGTTTGGTTTCCATGTCATGTTTTGCTCAGATATGCTTGCCCAATTTTCTGCAGTTGATGTGCTCAGCAAGCCATTAGTGTATATTCTTTCTGTTTCATACATTCTCAGTGATTAGTAAGAAAAAACAACTGTTTTTTGAAGGACTGCGATGAGTAATTGTTTTTCTTTATTGGACTGATTCTGACTGCAAAGTAAGAATAAATGCTGCCTGTTTCCACATGCTAAGCTGCTATTTACAGGACTAAATACACAACACCAAACTTGCTTGGACTAGCAAATGTGATAACAGAAGAAATACAGAGAAAAATGCATATGGAACACCCTCAGCTTTTCTGTTTTGTTAACTGCAGGTTGAAAGCTAGCTTTTGGGCGATTAAACTTTTCATTTGGTTATAAAGTGATAGACATCTTGCTGAACCCAAGCATGCTGCTACAAGCACAGGAAGAGTGTTTATTTAAAGCAGACACAAAAGATTGCACAAAGAGACCCTTAAACAAAACACAAATGTCAGCAAAACTAAGCAAAGTAATCATGCACAATTTAAGACAGATAGAGGCAGGCAGTAAACTGATGACAGATCCTGAATAATCCTTTAGAAAAGAGTCACCCTGGTGAGCTGGGAAATCTGTTTGTTTGTTGCAGTTTCTTATCTTTTCCCTACAGGAAATCTAGGAAACCTCCGTGTTACAGCCAGTGCCTTCACCGGGGTGGGCCTGACGCTGGTTAGTTGATCTGTGGGCAGCAGTGTCACCCCAGCAGTGCAGTGCTTAGGTGTGTGTTCCCTGGAGATTTCAGACGAAAGAGGTGCAGCCCAGCTGGGGTGCTGGAGTCGGTGCAGTGAGGAGCCTGGCTAGCTTTGCCTTCTTCACTGTTGATTTGTGCTGCTGGTGTCTAAGCTGGCTTGTGTATTTCAGTGCTATGTTACAGGCTGCCCATTAGGAAGGGCTGCGGGTCCCTCCAAGAAGTGGGGTGATGGCTAAGACACTCAGCTTGTGCTGGAGCTTTTTACTACTGTGGTTATGCTACAGAGGTTTTTGTTCTGAGCTGTCATGAGCAGAGGAGCCTTGTGGCAACCTTGTGAAGTCACTGAGACACTGGGAACCAGAAGATCTTAGCCAGGGCTCTGCCCTTCCCTTTCTGTATGGGAAAATCATCTAACCTTTCTGTGACTTGATTTTCCTCCTAAGTGAAGGAGTGATGGTATTCGTTATGAGACCTGCAGATTAGAAACACTATGCAAATACCCAGTTCTACTTTTTGTGTGGAGTTTTGGACCTGGGAAAAGCCACATAGCTGGTGATTACTCTGTAATCAATTCTTCTCTGTTATGAATAAAATGGTAGTCAGCTTCTTGAAAATCATCCAGCTTCCCTCTTCCTGCCAGTCTCAGCTTCTATTCTTCTCTTCAGAGCCCTTGGCACAGTCATTAACCACACCAGAGCTTCACCAGTTGCAACATGCAGCTCCTCTTGAGTTGGAGTGAGAGGAAAGGCTCCAAGGAGGTAGCAGGCAGGAAGAGAGTAGTCACTGCAGAGGACAAAAAACTAATAACAAAACAATACACAAATCTTCTCCCCCCCCTTTTTTTTTAAATTATTTAAGAAAATGGAGGAGAATGGATGGAAGGAGAAGAGGTGAAGGAGTGTGAGATTGAGAGAGATACTTTGGTAGTTGTTTCAAGAATTGGTGCAAAGCAATTCGTGGGGAATAGGAAAGAGGCATTTCTTGGTCAAACAGTCTCTGAGGGGCATTACCAGTAAAGAGCTGGGAATTAGAAAATTAATTGGAACATTAAGGCCACTGAGAAATCCTCTGGACTGAGGTCACATTAGCCTCATTTCCAGAAAAGCAGCTCATCTTGAGCTCATTCTGCCTGGATGGAAAAAACAAATCTTTCAGATAATTAACAAGAAATATTTTTTTTTTTTTGTTAACCTAAGGCTTATCTTCTTTTGTGTTTTCATTGCCAAATTTCAGTTCCAGCAAGTAGCTGACATGGAAGGATAACAGCTATGTTGCATCGTATTGAGACTGAATTTCATAAAGCAAGATGAAGGCAATGATCAGTGTGTTTCCTTGTTCTGCACTAGAAATAATTGTACAGCTGTCAAATTCTCACTCAGGAAAACAGATCCAGGACACTGCAGCAGTGAATGTGTATTGGCCAGTAAAACAGCTGTCAAATTCTCAGAAAACAAGCCCATACAGTGCAGGAATAGATCTCAGTAGGCTGGGATAACTCAATTTGTATGGGCACCTTTGTATTTTCTGCTGCTTTGAAATCATCTGCTTCTATTTCATTGATCAGTAGAAGCGGCTGATTTGTGTTTTCCATATATAGGCATGAAGTTGCTCCATGCAACCTGTATAACAACAGGAAGGTATCTGTAATGGCACCAATGACCCAAATAATGTAACTTTCAAAGGACTGTTCTTGTACTCCTCTAATATTGGCATTTTTAATTAAATGTCTTCTTTTTACAAGTCAGTTACTGAATTGCAATTGTGAAGCAGGTACTGTTGAAACAAGTGCTGAAAACTGATCAAAATAGAAGGTTGGAAATAGTTGCACACACAAATGCTTTGGTTCCAGAGCTTTAAATCAAATTAAATGAGGGATCAAATTTTCCAGTCACTAAATTCAGTGGAAAGCTCTGTGAGACCTATGCTGCTGTATGGATTTTAGAATCATTAAGAAGCCTAATTCTTCTAACACAGTATAATCTTTTTCCTTTCATTATGCGGTACCACAGCTAGCAGCGATTTTTTACTGGCTTTACCTACAATGATTGGAGTTTTATTTATTTTTCCAATAGTGTTGTAGCTGCACATTTTGTCTTACTCTTTGGAATACCTGGTCAGTTTAAGTATTTGAAAAGTATGATTTTGAACCAGTGGAGTGTTTACTTACGCTCTGACTATGATCTTTATGTACTTTACAAATATTGTTTTGATACAGCTCAGGATATGGCCAGGTTTCTTTTTGTGGATCAGATTTGAAGGATCCCCTTATTTGTATCCATAAAAGTATTCTTTTCATACCAAATGGGATTCTGTGGTTTCTAATGAGTAATCAAGTCAGCATTTCATTGAGCTGTTGCTTCCTAAGAAGATTTTGCAGTTGACAAAAATTTTACTGACCAGCATAAAAAGAAAATAGCAACAAAGTATAAATCCTTTTCCATATAAAGAAGCTTCTACATTAACCTGATATCATGCATTTAATTTTTTGTAGTCTAGCAGTAACAAAGAGCCCTGGTTCTTGACCACAACCCCCAGTGTCAGGTGGTGTACAAGCTCAAGGGAGGATGTGACAAGAGGCAGATGCAAGGTACAGGTTGGGTAATGGAAGGACTCAGGAAAACTGTGTCAGGCTGTACAATATACAGTGATGGCAGCTTGTCAGCTGTTTAACCATGGTTAAAGCCATGAATCTTTTGATATTAAGGCTATAAGGACAGGAGATAGTTGGTGCTTAAATATATAAGTAGTGTAATACCATTGTGTATAATATATGGGTACTGTTTATTTTTCAAATATATCTAAATCGGGCTTTAAAATGTAAAGTAGAAACAAAATTCATTATCAGGTTGGAAGAGAAAAAATACAAAGATGGTAGCTTTCTGTAGATGTCAATTGCCAGTCATTCAGGATGAACTCTGAAGCAGCTTTTGCTGCCTGGGGTAAAGCACACCGTGCATGTAATTTAAAGGTTCTGGTTAGTATGTTGTTCTTTACAGTAAATAATACAGAGCCTACTCTGAACTGTAAAACAAGGAACAACACTTGTTAGGTGTATGCCAAGCTAGTTTCTGTCAGATGGCAGCAAGAATGTGGCTATTCAGGTCTTGCCTGAGACTTCAGCTAAATTCAGGCCACAGAGTTCCAACTGTTGGGATCCTGTTCTGCCAGAGCCAATTAGATTCCCTGTTCTCTTTGGATTGAAAACGTCCCAATGGATTGAAAACGATTTTTATCAAAATAAACCTCAGGAAACTGTATCCAGCTGCTAATGTGCAATTTAAAAAGAATAAGAAGCTATGGTTATATATCAGTATCTTTACTAGGTCATTTACTGACTCCACACCTGAAATTCTGTGAGTGAAATGAATTTTCTGCAACTTTTTCAGTGGATTTTAGCTCAGACTCTGCAGTAGGTTTCAAACTCTGTCTGCTTTTATTAGCTCAGTCTTCCTGCCCATGAAGTAATTGTCTGAAGGAGGTGACCGAGGCTATAAAATACTAATCTCACTTTTTGAACTATGAATATTTTAGCATAACAAATGATGTTATTCCAGTTTAATTCAGCAGGAAGTTGGAAACAGAAGTCAAATTTCAGGTGATGTGCATGAATAGGTTGCATACAAAAAAAGATCAGTAATTGTGTACATGGATTTGAGTTCATGGCAAACGTTTGTTGTATGCAATTTAGGTAAAGCAGGACAAATTATTCTAAAATTCTAAAAATAGAATAATAATAAAATTCTAGAAATGTAATTATTCTATTCTATAATTCTAAGAATTCTAAAAAAGTGAGCCAAATTAATTATTGCTGCTTATTGCTGCAGTAGGTGTACTGCATGTTGGATCACTTGAGACAAAAGCGATACTAGTTAGTGCAGTTCCTGTTTTCTCAAAGGAATAATTGCCAAACTCCTTTGTTGAGTTGTAACACCTGAGTATACTTGATCCAGCTTAATTATCTCTTTAGACAAATTAAAAGCTTTACAGCTAGTTTATGTAGCTTGGGCCTGTGAGGTAAGCTTTGCAATAATAACCTGTGATGTTACTTAAAGCATTAGATGTTTTTTGTATGGAAAAATCAGGGCTTAGAAAATATTGCTTAGACCTTTTATAAAGCTTTCATTGGAACAAAAGGATAATGTCCTTCCCCACTCAGACATTTTAGGGGGGAGTTTTCCTGCCTGCTGTTGTTTGAATGCCTGTGTCATTTATAGAAAAAACCACAAAATATAGTCAATGAAAGTGCAATGGTAACAACAGGGAACGATCCATTTCATGTTTAATAAGCAACACCTTCCCTTAGGGTTAAATATTGTATTGTTGGAATTAATTTTATAAAAACACCCTCTCTTGACTGCTGTTCTAAGTGTACCTTAAAAGACCCCAGAACCTTACATGACAGAATTTTCTGCGTGAACCTTAAAATAGAGTATTTTCTATGCAAAATACTCTTAAATTTATAGGCAGTGTTATTTTCTTGCAACTGCTTGGTACTGAAGGACAAAGTCACTCTGGAAACATATTGCTGAGGTCACTTCTCTGAAACAGAAAATACCAGGGTTGCTACTGATGTGAACTTGTTGCTTACGTGATTGCACAAGCTGCTTGTCAGGAGCAAAGCAGGAAAAGGCCCTGCCTCAAAGAACTTGTAGTCAGGACAAAGAAAAGGAAAATGTTAGAGTGCAGCAGGGCTGCAGATAACACACAAAGGTGATCGTGGATCGCGTCCAGTCTAGCACCTCATTTACAGGGCAGTTGTGTCCTCTGAATGTTTCAATAGAAGTCTGATTTTTTTTTTTTTGCACAAGTTTAAATTAATTCTCTAAATAATTTTATACAAGAACTTTGGACATTAGTGTAGCAGCTACACTGATTTTTAACCTGCCTGAGGGATTTACAGAGTGGAGCTAGCTGGGAACTTTCTGACAAAACAGTTTTCCATCAGAAAAGGCAGGTTCATTGATACCAAAATATTTTGCAAAAGCATCAGATTTAGTGACTTTCTGCAAAGACATGGGATGGGTTCTGACAGGCTTCATGCCTGATTTCATGGCTCCTGGCGAGCTGTGAGGTCTGTGGCTGTAGGATAGCCTTGACATGCTGGATGCCTCTGGAGATCCCTGATGACCTGGCATATGCCACCGGTGCTTTGAGGGCTTCTGGGCAGCATGCCACACAACTGGAAGTGTAGGAGCCATGATTCCCAAGCTCTGGGATTTCTTGCTCTCTTATGGCTCCCAGGGCTTCAAGCTCCTCCTTGTCAGTTCACTGGGGCTGATGACGGAGGGAGAACCCAGCAGCACTTGGAGTCATTGCTGAGCCAGGAGTCTTGGAGATGGGGAGCTGGTGCTTTCAGGCTCAACTCTGTTCTGAAATTATGTAAATGAAGCACTGATTATTTCTAAGAGATCACTTAAAAAGTTCCCTTCTGTGGGAAATGTCAGTATCTGTATCGCACAGGGGAGTGCAATGTCTGTCTCCCCTGCCACTTGCATGGGGAATTACCTGGCAGACAGGACGACAACCACCTTGTGTCTCCCAGACCTTAGGCTGCATCGGGGCTGCACTGCAGGTACTCGAGGCAATAGCCTGCTGCTCAGGGCAGCTGCAGGCAATGCCTCAGACCAGATTCAGTGTATTGCGTATCACAAGGAAGCAACTGGCTCCACTGACATTGAAATGGCAGTTATATTTGTAATATTTTGGTTCCACAGAGAAGTCTTTATGTGGGAGTACCGTGCATATATTACCTGCGTGTGTACAAACAAGCAAAACTTAAAGACATACATTAACCTATATAAATGTCACTTTCAGCACAATATAGGATCCGCAGATCCTTCAGGCAGATGTCAACATCAGACGAGTTGTGACAGTTTCTTTGTTATGTATTGCATCTGTTCCTGATACACTTACGTTGTCATGAGGAATAGTTATGATATGGATTCTGAAGTGGTCTTTCTAAAACCTCAGTATTTTGAGGAACCTAAATAATTGTGTTGTCTCAGATGCTGTGGAGCACCGTAAAACTACAGGCTTGAGTGCACAGAAGGACAAGGGTGAATTTCAGTAGTTGAAGGCCCTTGAGACTCCTGGAGGGTAAAACCAGTCATTTGATCTGTGTTGTGAGTCTATGTAACGTGCAGGATTGTGTGCCTTCATGTGAGCGTACGCTTCAGAATGGCATTTGGTTTTACTATGCAAAATTGTAGACACGTGTAAGTGGCCACAGGGGGAGATTTTCGGAAATAAAAATGCCAGCAAAGTTAACCCATGCTTGCTGACTTCTGGATCATGGATCATCAGTGAAAGTTAAATTCCTGGCTGCCATTTGGTGCCTTTGGCAGTCTCCCTATAGATTTCTAGCAGTTCACATTTTGATGTTTGCTAAGAATGCTCAAGGGTTTGCCTATTTCTGCTGATGTGAAATCATGGGAGTCAGAGATGCAGAGGTAAAATAGGAGAAGAGTCAAATGAATGTTGATTGCTTCTGCGAATTAATTCCGCACTGCCTTTCTGAAGGTTCAGTGCATATTAGCTGCACTGCAGTGGCATGACAGACTGGTAAATATCACTTACTGAGCCCATCATTCATTGTGGAACAGGACCTGGACCATGCAAATTGGATGATGCTGTGTTTGAAAACCAGACAGCCCATAATTTTAATCTGTTAAAAAGGATTATGAATGACATCGATGAAATACAGTGTCAATTCTTTGCAGGATGCCTTTTCTCTGCAACAGCAGCTGGAAGCACAGCCCACCAGCAGGCACTGAATGCCTACTCTGAGGCTTTCACCAACTTTGATCTCCTTTCAGGACTGAGCCTAAAACAATGTCCCATTGGAAACCAAAGAGGCAGAACTACTTTGCCATGCAGAGAGTAAAACCTTCCCACACATGTGTTTATTAATGTGAACAAGCTAATACAGCTGTATTAACATCATAATGTTCAGGAGCCTTTAAGCTGCCAACAAACTTGTTTGAAGACAGTCCAGTGCTCCCTGGACACACTTGACTCACTGTTCCTTTTTGTAGAAAAGTCACTGTTACAATGTTGGAAGACGATATTCAGTAGTTTCTACTTTAATTGATAGATGTTTTTAAATAATTCAAATATGATTTCTTACAAACAAGTAGGGAGAAAATTCAGTTCAAAGCCACCATTTTCTCCTTACCATGGAAGGATGACACACTTTTCCTAATAAGCAGGCTTGATAAGATGTGTTAAAGGTGCCTGCAAGCTGTGTAGTGTTAGATTTACTTCCTTTTGGAAAGAGCTGAAGCTAAGTTGTGCATGCATTTGACTAGGTTAGTCAAAATCTGTTTTGTAGAATTTGAGGAAACACTTGAAGCATAAGTATTGAGTGCACCTAGCAATAATGCCTCTTTCTTGGTTTCTTGTTATCTGTATCTTTAAAAATGTGATATACTTGTGTTTGAAATCAGATTAAAAAGATAAAAAAAAAAAAGAAGCAAAAAGTGCCTGAATAAGAAGCAGAGTCCAAGTTCCCTGGTTTTCCCTTAATTAATCTTGTGTTCCCTAAACTGTACTCTGGGCTTGCAGGCGCTCCATCGAAGTGGAGTGTTTCTAAGGTCAGGAGTACCCAAGTCAGTGCCATAGAAATTGACATGAGCTCTGTATCACTGTGATACGCTCCTGTCCCTTGCAGGGATTTGGGGATAGACAGTTATTAAGTGTGACTAGGAATTGAAATTTAAGGAGTGATCAGTTCAATGGCTACTTTTTCCTAGAGGCATGGTGTGTAGTTGGTTGACCTAGGCAAAGAAAAAGCAAAAACCACCCTGAATTTCAAAGTACAGAATTTCTATGGTGACTAAATCCTATTCAAAAGCTCCTGGATAATGAAAAGATATGCTTCCATTGCCAATCTGCTGTATTAATAGTAGTCTAATCCTATCCATAAAGATACCTTTCCAAATTAATTTAATTAGGTATGAAAATACTGACTGCTCCATCACCGCATTTAAGATCCTTTCTTGCAAACCTTAACTCACATAAATATGTCATTCAAATCCATGTGACTACTGAGCCTGAGTAAGCCTTATGCATGAGGAAAATTTTTCTGGGTAAGACCTGTAATTGTGTTTGACTGGGAGGTATTGCCAAGATTTCTAAGTGTGGAGTACTAGTACGACATGAAACACATACAGATAACTTGTTTCCAAAAATACCTGTTGTGGGTGTTTTATTTGAAGTGGGAACACCAGTAAATATGACCTGAGGGAACTTATATCTATTTTTATGTGGGTTACTCTAGCAGAAATCAAGCACTTGTTATATAGCACACAGAAACC
Organism: Nyctibius grandis; assembly: GCF_013368605.1. Classification (NCBI taxonomy): domain Eukaryota; kingdom Metazoa; phylum Chordata; class Aves; order Nyctibiiformes; family Nyctibiidae; genus Nyctibius; species Nyctibius grandis. The sequence continues at coordinate 15,331,615 of NC_090668.1, read as the reverse complement.
TCTTCAGCCACCTGCTTCTCTGACGCATAATTGTCCATTCATGTGCAGATCTGAGGGTTTTCATGCTTTTTTACAATTGCATCATTTTCAACTTTTTTGTAACTCTGGGTCATGTAACTTTAACAATACTCAGACTGAGAAACCCTCATTCAGCCTCTTTTGCTCCAAGCGTTGTTGGGGTCCTGGCTGCCTTTTAATTTGGTTTATCCAGCTGACAGTCCTGAGGCTGGGACCTGGCACAATTAAATAGTCCAGTGGACCTTCTTTGAAGGTGCTTCATAGCTAAACCGACAAGGCAGACTAAGGGAATGAGAAGATCTGTTCGTATGACTGGTTCTTGTGGAACAGGCAATGGAACAGCCACGTTGCACAATATTTGGGAAGGCTGATTAGCCATGCCCAGACATCATGTTAACATGACTGTTGTTTTTAGGATCTAAGATAGCTGTAAATGAGTTACGCAGACATTGAGTCATGTTTCTCTGCTTGGCTCCACCTTGTGCTGTGCAGACATGCCTGGTATTGCAATGAAGAGTTGCCTACCCCACATCATGCAGCGTGGCTCTACCTCTGAGAGCACCTGGCTCTCCTGTTCAGCCAGGTGCCGTACCTGCTCGACGTCGCATCTCCATCAGCGCCTCATGCTGCAGTTTATCATAACCAACTTGTGGTGAGCACTCCACCGAACTTCTTGCCTTTTGTCAGAACCCTGAATGGTGTTTAAATGTTGTGCTAATATTCTTTGCAGCGGAGACAAGTTCTTAAAACAGCTTGTGAAGGGGATTATCCAGGTTGTGTCTGTTCCTCTAGTCTACCTCACCATGCTGTTTGGGATGGCTCAGTTTTTAATATTATTGCATAACTTCCAAGATTAATGAAAAAAAACTCAGCAAAATGCATCTTCAAACACAAATTGCATTATTCCTGGATTTGGCAAATCCCCTCTGTCCACACAGTATTCCCGCGATCAGTGATAAGACTAGCTCAACATACAGATTTAAGAGCAGAGAACAAAATAGACATTGTGGCAGCTATCTCAGTGAGAGACATAAAAGTTCAAGTATTATCAGCCCTGGCTTATCTGCAGTACAGCATGCAAGCATCCAATTGCTAGTTTTTTTTCTGACTGATACGTGTCATGTATTGCATCATTTTAATTGCTAACACTCAGGCATCTGCACTTGCCTTCCAAGAGGCAAATAGCAGAACCAGCTCCAGGCCTTGGAAGAACAGGCCACTGCCTGCTTCATCAACCTGCAGCTGCCTGCCAGGTCTGCCTGGGGATGAGGAGATGATGATCAGCTGTTTTGGCTTGTGCAGCCCTTCCTGCCTGCGCAGGGAAGGGATGGAAGGAGTGGCAAGGTGGGGAGCAGTTTTACTGCAGCAAGAGCAGTTCCTTTCTGTAGCAGTTGCCATCACCTTCCACCTCAGCAATGGCAGGGAGAGTGAGCCCTTCCCTTTATGGCTGTTCTGCAGCCCCCGGCCCTTCCTCTTCCACTTCTTCTGTCCTATAAGATCAGGTGCCCCATTGTCTCCTCTCATCCGCAGTGACCCAAGAAGGGGGTGGGGGCCTATGGAAGTCTTGCCCGTCTGAGAACTTTTATCTAGACAGCCTGTCTTCTGAACAAAAATAAGTTTTTCACAATTGTGTTATTACTTTAAAAGGTATTTTCTGCTGGCTTGTCTCTCGCAGTTAAATTTGACTTTACCATCTCACCATCTTCTCACCATTTTTAGTTGCATTCTCTGTTTAGGAGCTCTTTTTGTTTTCTTTCAGCTTGATATTTTACTCTTATCAAGAAGCACAAAGATGAAGGAAGGCCATGTTTGCTGTAAAGCCACTGACAGAACTGGGTTTTCCAGAAATAACTGATTATAATAAATTTTATTTCTGGGTAGGAATAATGACACCTCCACATTTTTCTCTCAGGAATATATTAACTATTTCCCCTGGAATTACTAAACATGGTGTGGCAGGTTGACATGTCCAGCTGCCAGCTGCCCACCCAGCTGCTCTCTCATTACCCATCTCAACAGGACAGGGGAGAAAATAAGGTGTAAAAGCTCATGGTTTGAGAGAAAGACAGAGAGATGACTTACTAATTACCCTCACAGGCAGAACACACTTGATTTGGGGAAAATTAATTTAATCTATTACAAATTAAAATAGAGTTGGTTGGTGAGAAATCAACCTCTGCGGGCTGCAGCCCCACAGGATAAACCCGCTCCAGCAAGGGGTCTCCAGGGAAATCCCTGCTCCCCTGCCTGGAGCTCCTCCTGACCCCGGTGCTGGCAGGGCTGTTCCTCACACTGTTCCCCTCACAGCCTCTGTGGGGTTTTGCCCGCTCTTAAATACGTTTCCCCGGAGGCGCCACCAGCTCCTGAGGGGCTCAGCTGTGCCCAGCAGTTGGGAACCGGCGGGAACTGGCTGGAACCAGCTGTGTCCAGCGCGGGGCAGCCCCACCCGCCCCTCACAGAGCCGCCCCTGCAGCCCCCAGCTACCGAAACCTGGGCACGGACACCCAACGCACGAGAATGCTGGAGAACTGTGTCTGAAATGGCGAATGCCAAACTCTAGAGGTATCTGGTCATTAACTAAGTTTGTTTTGGGGACTCCTACCTACATCTGTGGAAATCTGGTCTTCATGACCGTCTCCCAGAACGGCGACTTGTAGCCAGCTAACTGCAGTACTGGGGAGCTGAGGGAAAGGTGGACTGAGCGAAGGGTGGGAGGGCGGCTGCAGGGACCCCACGTGCGGGACCCCCAACCTCTGGGGGAATGTCCTTTTGGCAGAGAGGTTTTCACCGTGCAGGCTTTTAGCAACTCTTCCTTGTCTCGGTGAGTGTGAACGTGCTGATGTGAAAGTGTGTGGATGAGCTTTTTAGTTTTACTAAAGGCTCTTAAAAACACTCTGCAGAAAATAAGGTGGCACAATGTCAGTGACCTTCATGCTGAAGACAGAGTTTCCCAGTTTTGAGGTAATTACCCTGTTCTGGAAGCTCCTGAGGGGTTTACGGCATGCTCTGGTGGTGTTCAGAGAGTTTCTGCACATGCACTGCTGTTAATTCCTTTGAGATTTGAAGCAATACCTGGGGTTATCTGAACTTACAATTTCTTTTTGTCTATAGGTTCTTCCAACTAAATACCCACATCTTATTCCAGGTTGTGCAGCCTTAGGTCCTACTACTGGGTCTTCTTTTGCAGTTTTCATCCCCACTGCTGACTTCAGGGCAGCTGTGATAGGAGATCTTTTACCTTCCTCTGCAGCTTGTGAGCCTCCTTTGTGTTACAGACCCATCACTGGCAAGCCAGGGGCTCTGTAGGAAGCACACCAAAGAGGGCTTTGGGGCTTTCTGCCTTTTTATTAAAACCTGCAGGTTGGGATGCTGCAAAATCTCCAGTCAGAAGTGGAGAGGGTGGGAGGGAGCGACAGAGCAGCAGGCAGCCATCTGTCAAACGCGTGTGGTTAGTCCAACAATCAGATGTCACCGCTGAAGCGGGTGAAACAGCCCTCTTGGCAGCAAGTCCGGCTTGACTTTGTTGAACTTGTGAGTGGGGTCTCAAACTGCTGGCAAGGTCAGCAGTAAATGTGTCACTAGGCATAGAGCTTGCTCTGGGTGGACCAATGGTCACTCCCTCACTGGGATGAGCCACGCTGACCTGTGCTCATTGCCCAATATTGCTTGGAGAAAACAGCTACAAAGCAGCATAGTTATGAACAGTGCATCACTGCAAGGTGGTTATAAACTTCCTGAATGCGATGACAGTGAAGAACCTTTTGGTATGCTGGTTTCTGCTCTGGTTATGTTTCTGAAACACCGGCTGAGCAACCAGAGGGATACTGAGGGCATAATGCAGCCATGGTGCATTTTCCCTCCCGTTGCTGTGCCTGCTTCTTTGATTTTTTGCTGCATTGGATTTATCAAAAACCTTGTTTCCTCAAGTGCAGCAAAGAAGTGCACGCCTTCATGTGCACAGGGGAGCTCAGTAGTCAAATGCACATACCATACATCAGGGAGCCTGCTTTATAGCCAGAACATACAAAAAACACAGCATATAGAGAGTATTTGAACACTGAGGTGGCTGTGAAAGATTGCTTACTCATCTGGGTACTTACTCTTTCTCTTGCCTCTCTGTCTTATCAGAATTAATCTCTTGCTTGCTCAGTTTCACTTTTATTGTGTCACTTTCTTACCACCTCCTGCCTCCCCCTTTCCCTTCTCTGAATGTATCACATGTTTTGTTTTCTATAAACTAAAGCATTGCCCTCACCTGAATTTGCATGCCCTTGCTTGACATTTTGGACTTGGATAAGGAACTTGTATCCTGCAGAGGTGAAATGCTGGGATGTTACAAACTGTTATTGCTGTTCCCTACCTTACGTGAGTCGTAAGCTGAGTTTTAAAGGTGGTCCTTTCACTGGTGTGGATGCATGGTCTGTTCTCAGTTCTGGCACAGATGTCCATGAGAACAACTAATTCATGGTCACACTCTTAAAAGAGCTCTCTGCTTTTTCTTTAGCCACTTAAATCTGGTAGCTGGCTGTATCCAGCAACCACAATAGAAGCTTTGAATCCTTTTGAAAAATTTCCTTTTAATACTTACCTTTTTCATGGAGGCATTATGAGGCAGTTGGAAATGGCAGCTACAATAATTATGAACTAATATAAATAATGGCATCTTCAAAGTCCTGAAATAAATTTATACAGTTCAGCAAGGTTCCCTCTCGTAGCCATTCATTGTGAGAGTATTAAAACTTAAATGACTTAAGAGACTGTTATGAAGGCAGAGCAAAAAGCAGCATTTTTCAAAACAGGAAGTAGAGCAGAACAATTACTATTTAATGATACTGGAATTGGAAAATGTATGATGAAGCAGGAGTGTCAAGTTTACTGCGCAGATTGCTACTAGGGTAGGATGCTTTTTGGCAGAGTCTACCCAATTTCTGGTTTTCTGCTTGTACATCTATCCTGGTGATATGAAAGGATTCCAGTAAAAGCTAATCCAGTTCTTGGAATCCCCCATCTCTCCCCCCCCATTACCAATCTAAGCCTTGTTCACGGCACTGCTTCAGTTTTTCCGCGTCAAGGCCAGCAAGATGGTTCTCTTGACATATCAGAATGCTGCAGCCCTTTACAGGCTAGTTACTGCTATGGGATGGTCCTCATTAGGTGGAATAACACAGAGGTTGTCGCTGCATTGCAGCATATCCTCTGACAATGCTGCCTTCACTTAAGCAGCCTTTTACTGCTTTGAAGATCATTATATCAAATATCAGTCAAACCAATATCAAAATTTCTTAGCACAATTAGCGACTGGAAAGACAGCACAGGACCCCAACTCCCACAAGTCTGAAACATCTTTATGTATTTGCCAATAACCTCATCCAAATCGACATCAAGAGTGGCTTCATCTGAATCACACATCTCTTATTTTTCTTGTATTTTCTCTTCCTGTAACCTAAAACTCCAAATGTAAATTTTGCCTGCAGTAAGGTATGTTATACCAAGTGCTTTATTTAAAGATTGCTCATTTTCCATGGTAGTTTTGAAAAACAAATCTATTTTGAAATTCTTCTGCATATACTAGCTTATACGATCTGCATCTCTCTATACTTACTGTCCTTTCACCTGGGGCATTTACATGGAAAGAAATTTTCTATTCCTTAAGAGCGCATCTATAGCATCTTCCAGTCTCCTATCTAAAGTTATAATCCTTTGCATATGACATTGCAGTTTGGTGTGCAGATGATGATGACGTCTCCAGCAGAGGCCTGGCTTCAATTGGGGAATCAATGCCATGAGCAGATGAGGTCTTAGACGACAGCTATTCAGCTTGAGTGGGAATTTTTATAATAAAGATTGACAGATGAGAAAATACAGAGATTTAGGGTATGTGGTGTATAAGCCAAAAAATTCTATTTGCAGGCAAAGTGTACCATGATTATTCATTCCTTCTTGAAACTTTTGTAGGTTAAAAAATGCTCTATGTCAAAGTGAAATGGATTTTGAATATTTTAAGTGTGCTAAATTGTTCAGGCAAGCACTGAACAGTGATGTTCCTCTTCACTTCTTCACTGACACTGCCCTACCCGATTAACAATGCAGGTAATATAACCGCTGGGATTTTTCCCTTTTGCATGGCCAGTGCTTTTGGCCCTCTTGCCTCTTTGTTGCAGCTTTTATTTAGTGGATCTTTTTCCATTTACACTTTAGTCTGAGTTCTTGTAGCTCTGTGGTTTTCCTGAACAGCATTTTGTAGTCCAGATATTTACAAAATTTTCCTAGAGGTTCAATGTGTTCTTTAAAATTCATAGCCTGCTTAGATCTGGTGGAAGCCTTGGGGGAAAAAAAAAGTGTTTGTCAGGTTTACTTTCAGGAGAGCAAAGACTTGCAGTGAACATTATTGTGGGGTTGAAATGTAAATGTCCATTTCCTCTCTATAATCCCTTGCAAGAAATTGAACTGTCCTTTACATCAGCTTTTGCCTGGGTATATAGTACTTGGGAATTTACCATCTCTCGGGAGAGAATTGCCTTTATCTTAAAGCAGAATACTTCACTGATACTGTGTCTTCCATAATTCTGGCAGCGAAATACACCCACCTCCACAAAGAAGCAGATTTTTCTTCATTGTCACCAAGCTCAGTGACTGTCTCTTGTTTACTGAAGAGAGAAGCCAGACCTGCTAAAAAAGTTGTGATATTTAGCAACATTAGTTATAGTCACTACATCACCCTGCTGCTTTGCTTTCTGCCTTTGCTCACTGACAAATGACAGAGTAGTACAAGCAATATGTAACTTGGCTCCATTTGTTTTGATAAGGGCAGGATCTAAGTGAAATTTTTTTTCAGTGCAATACAAAGAAAAGGAGGGTCAGTGCAAGCAGGTAATCTGGCACAAGCTCACTCCCTCATTTCTGAACCAAAGTTCAAATGTATTTGAACTGTTTCATATCTTGAACTAAGTGATGAGATCTTGTTTTAAAAGATCAAATAGTGGAGACTCACCACTTCTGTAGTGACATCTGCCATCCTGGCTTATGCTGCTCTGCTATTCCCATTTCAGGAGGTTGTGCTGTTTGTGAAAATGAACTGTTACCACTGTCAGGGCATGATCCAGGGTTTTATTTACTTGTTTTCTGTAGAGGTGGATGCAATAGTATGTCCTAAACATAAGGTCTGTTTTGAATATCAGGAACACAAACAACAAAACAAAGCTTCCAGCCATGGTAAGATCCAAGAGGCATCTCCACAGTCCTGCTAGTCAAGCCTTAATCCAGAACAATAACAGGCTACATTATGTTTGTTCAAAAGCTTGGGCAGGTTTTCATAAGATCTGTTAGTTGAGCAAAAAATAGACATTTTTATTTTGCTAGACTGACCATGTAAAGAGCCCACTGTGCAAAGAACCCTCCAGAGAGAGCTTGCAGAAGGAGAGGACGTGTTAAAAGGGCAGATGTTGGTATGCCTGACGCTGTCTTTTGCAAAAGCAATAGGTTTGTTACCTATATGAGGAGCTATGCTGAGGGTTAGGGTTAGGGTGGAAGATCTCATTTTATCCTTCAAGGCACAGGTCACAGAATTCAGGAAAACTGATGTTAGTAGAGACCAGTGTCTCCTATTGACTTTTGTTGTATGGTCAATCCCACTTATGAATTGAAAATTTTGGGATTTTTTTAGCATTTCTGTTAGATATTGAAAGGGTCAAGAATCCAGCTTATTGCTTGCAGCATTAAAAGAGGCTGCTGTCAACAGAGGTCTAAACCTATCTTCTCTTTTCTGTACTGGTAGGTTGTTTTGGTGTAATTATAGGGTTAGATTTAGGATTAAGGTTTGGTACTGTGTGCTGAAGGTGTCTCAAAATAGTGAACGGTGCCTTATGTTTTAGTCCAAGGATTGATTTTTCTGGCCTGAATTAATGTTTGCTTTGGTTTTGGGTCAATTTTGGCACAAATTGACTCAATTTTGGAAAATCAAGGTTCAAAATTCTATTTTTTTTTTCTGGATTCTGGAGAGTACACAGAAATGGGAGGTGGCTGGTGCAGATACATGCTGATGTCAATATTCCCTGAGTTTGGGGAACAGTTCTCTGGGTACATCTGAGGATATAGCTAAGGGCTTCGGAGGTGGCTTTTTTGTGTTGCGTGTTTTTTTTTTTTTTTTTTTTACCATGCTAGCTGACTAGGTAAAAATATCAACTTCTCCGCATCCAATCTAAGGACTCTACCATGCTCATTCCTCTCTCATCGGATGATCTTTACCCCAAGGACAGAGCAAGGAACCAAATGACAGCTGCGGCTTTTCAAAGTCATAAAAGAGGGAAATATGTGCGTATGTACTTATTTATTTATTTCCTCTCCCTTTTCTGTATTTTATGCTGAGGCTATGAAGTCTATTGAACTTTTTTTTTTTGAGCCCTTAAGGTATATCCAATGTCACTCAGACATCAAAGCTCCAGAGCTGAAATGGAAAGAGAACAACGAAATTGCATTTAAAGGTTAATAAAATAATGCTTGTGTTTTCTGTTGTCACAGAATACTAAAAAGAAAAACATTACCTTCATATTTACAAAGGCGAACAGAAAATAGAGAAATGTGAAGTCAGCTGAGATTAGCTTAGCCTTTGTTCTAAAAATGATACATCCTTGTGTTATATCAGAGACAGGATGGGCTCTTGAAGCTCTACTTTTTTGTTTTGCCGGATATTAAATGATCTCAGTGGCCACTCATAACTCTATTGTAGTTTATGAGAGTTTATTACTTCTAATTTAAAACTAATGGTTTAACCTAATACGAGAATTTCCTGTCTTTATTCTCCAGGAATCTGGCTGGCTTTTGTGTGTGTAAATCTGAATACCACCATCCTTAAGGGTACCAGGAGACCTGCATGGTTGAACAGGGAACTGCTGGGCAAACTCAAGTGGAAGAAGAGGGTGTACAGATCGTGGAAGGAGGGGCTGGCCACTTGGGAGGAATATAAGTCTGTTGTCAGAGGATGTAGGGAGGCAACTAGGAAAGCTAAGGCCTCCTTGGAATTAAACCTTGCAAGAGAGGTCAAGGACAACAGAAAGGGCTTCTTCAAATACATTGCAGGTAAAGCCAACACTAGAGGCAATATAGGCCCACTGATGAATGAGGTGGGGGTCCTGGAGACAGAGGATAAAAAGAAGGCGGAGTTACTGAATGCCTTCTTTGCCTCTGTCTATACTGTTGGAGGCTGTCCTGAGGAGCCCCGGACCCCTGAGGCCTCAGAAGAAGTCAGGATAGAGGAGGAATCTGTCTTGGTTGATGAGGGCTGGGTCAGGGACCAATTAAGCAACCTGGACGTCCATAAATCCATGGGCCCTGATGGGATGCACCCGCGGGTGCTGAGGGAGCTGGCGGAAGTCATTGCTAGGCCACTCTCCATCATCTTTGCTAAGTCGTGGGCAACGGGAGAGGTGCCCGAGGACTGGAGGAAAGCGAATGTCACTCCAGTCTTCAAAAAGGGCAAGAAGGAGGACCCGGGTAACTATAGACCGGTCAGCCTCACCTCCATCCCCGGAAAGGTGATGGAACAACTTGTTCTTGGTGCTGTCTCTAGGCACATCAAGGATAGGGGGATCATTAGGGGCACTCAGCATGGCTTCACCAATGGGAAGTCATGCTCAACCAACTTGATAGCCTTTTATGAGGATGTTACCCGGTGGATAGATGATGGTAAAGCTGTGGATGTGGTCTATCTCGATTTCAGTAAAGCGTTTGACACGGTCTCCCACAGCATCCTCGCAGCTAAACTGAGGAAGTGTGGTCTGGATGACCGGGTAGTGAGGTGGATTGTGAACTGGCTGAAGGAAAGAAGCCAGAGAGTGGTGATCAATGGGACAGAGTCCAGTTGGAGGTCTGTGTCTAGCGGAGTCCCACAAGGGTCGGTTCTGGGACCAGTTTTATTCAATATATTCATTAATGACTTGGATGAGGGATTAGAGTGCGCTGTCAGCAAGTTCGCTGATGACACAAAACTGGGAGGAGTGGCTGACGTGCCGGAAGGCTGCGCAGCCATTCAGAGGGACCTGGACAGGCTGGAGAGTTGGGCGGGGAGAAATTTAATGAAATATAACAAGGGCAAGTGTAGAGTCCTGCATCTGGGCAAGAACAACCCCATGTACCAGTACAAGTTGGGGGCAGAGCTGTTGGAGACCAGCATAGGGGAAAGGGACCTGGGGGTCCTAGTGGACAACAGGATGACCATGAGCCAGCAGTGTGCCCTTGTGGCCAAGAAGGCCAATGGCATCCTGGGGTGTATTAGAAGGGGTGTGGTCATCAGGTCGAGAGAGGTTCTCCTCCCCCTCTACTCTGCCCTGGTGAGGCCGCATCTGGAGTATTGTGTCCAGTTCTGGGCCCCTCAGTTCAAGAAGGACAGGGAACTGCTAGAGAGAGTCCAGCGCAGAGCCACGAAGATGATTAAGGGAGTGGAACATCTCCCTTATGAGGAGAGGCTGAGGGAGCTGGGTCTCTTTAGCTTGGAGAAGAGGAGACTGAGGGGTGACCTCATTAATGTTTATAAATATGTAAAGGGCAAGTGTCATGAGGATGGAGCCAGGCTCTTCTCAGTGACATCCCTTGACAGGACAAGGGGCAATGGGTGCAAGCTGGAACACAGGAGGTTCCACTTAAATATGAGGAAAAACTTCTTTACGGTGAGGGTGACCGAACACTGGAACAGGCTGCCCAGAGAGGTTGTGGAGTCTCCTTCTCTGGAGACATTCAAAACCCGCCTGGACGCGTTCCTGTGTGATATGGTCTAGGCAATCCTGCCCCGGCAGGGGGATTGGACTAGATGATCTTTCGAGGTCCCTTCCAATCCCTAACATTCTGTGATTCTGTGATTCTGTGATTCTGTGATCCTTACACTGCACATATTGGCTATGCTTATAGTAGGCACAACGAATAAAATCAGGGAGGTTGTAGCCATACAACAGAATTGCATTAATATCACCAGCCCCTTTGTCTCATATGCCTGAGTTTAACTTTGGTCTCGCTCTGTCCTCAAAGCACAGATGCAGTTCTGTGGGTGTAACTGAGGAGGGAACAGAGCTTGTAACTTGGAAGCTATACAGTGTGTGAAAACAAGTTAAAACTCCAGAAGACTTATCAGTTCTTTTAAAGTTTTATCCTTCTCTGATACATACTGAGCCTGCTACAGCAGCTAAACATTTCTTTCCTATGGCTTGTCACTCTGCAGGCCAAAACCCCGCATTGCTTAGTGGAATCAAGATCCTCTGGGACTTTCAGTACTGTCATTCACATTATTCATGAAACAGAGGTCGCTGAAGTCTAGAAGAACAGAAAGTATTAGTAGAGTGATCAGAGCTTGTGAAGTCTGCTGAATTATTTGAAATTTCTCCTGTGGTGAGGTCCAAGTACCAATCTGACTGACTCACCAAGCCTTGGGTCTTACTTCAAAAAAAAAGAAAAAAGACATGTCTTGGTAGCTTGGCGGCCCAGCTGAATCCAGTAAGGAGGATACTGGTAGAATTTGCAATGCATTTAATAATGAGTCTTTTTCCCAGGAGTATTATAAAGTGATCTGTTACATGCATCTGCTTGCTCTATTTCTGTTTCTTAGCCTGAGATTCCTGACGCAGGAGGCAATAACCCTGCATCGTGTTAGATCATATCATGTCACATTGAATGTTGACCTTGGCTGACATAATGTGACATGCTACAGTTGAAGCAATGTAATGCGACCCAATGTATCATGTGCTTAATGTTAATCTGGAGTTATTATCTGTGAACATAGCAAAAGGTTTGGATAGTGTGTTGTATGGATCTGCCCTCTGTTCCTCAGGCAGTCTGAGCTGCATGTGTTCAAGCTAACAACCAAAAACAACAGAGAGAAAGAAAAGGGGCAAAAGCTAGACAACTATTTCTATGAGAGTTAGTAATAAAGATGCTAATCAGTTTAGTATGCATCTGCAGCTAATCTGCTAAAAGACACTGTATCCCCCTTGACACCACAATAACCACAGTAGAAGTGTGACTGTGCAACAGGAGCACTGGCTATCAATTAATTGCACGCTTTGGAGTTTTTGGTATAGAAAGCTGCTCATATACATGTCTGAGCAGATTTGTTGTTGAAGGTATTGCTGAATATATTTATTGATATAGCTTTAGTTAAAACAGTTAATGTACATATTGGGCCTTATGAAGTTAACCAATTCTATAACACTCCCTTTGTTCATGTTCTTCCTTGATCTTTTGACCCAGTGCAAAATTGTGCCCAATACTATGTGGATAGATCTCTGTTGTTTTCCTAGGGACACTCAGAGAAAAGTCTGTGTGTCTTCTTGGAAACTTTTTCGTAAATTACATGTCAGATTAAAGCATGCCTGCAAAGTAATTGCTAGAATTTAAATATTAAAAAAAATAATATTCAGTGCTAAAATTGTCTGTTCTTTCTTCAGTGGTTTAGCAGTACTCAGAGCCTGTTTCTGTTTCTCCCATCATGTGTTCCTGTAACAGGATCATGTTCTTTAATGCGATCACTGGCTGGCTGACTTCTTTGTGCCACGTTCATTCTTAGTCAGCTAGCTGTAACTGACAGGAGATATTATTCTTGACTTTTTGTTACACCAATAATTTCAGTCCTTGGTGCTTAAAAATTAGCCTTATAAAGCCATAATTGTGCATCTGCTTTGCACTAGGCAACCCAAGCTGGAAGCATTTTAGAAATGAGCTAACAGTGTACCTAGTGGCCTAATTTGATGAATGTTGGCATGTAAATTTGCTGCAGATGATAATCAAACATCAGTTCTATTTCAAACAGGGGAAAAAAGGACTCAAAAAAAAAAAAGTACATGAGTGCACAGGATTTTTGGATGCTGTGAATCTTGAGTGCCATAGATCAGGCTGTGGAGTACCTTAGAGCACCTAGTAAGCAAAATGGAAACTTTATCTTCTTCCTTTGGAGAAAATGCCTTTCCTTACTCTGAACTGCCCTTTTGATCATAGATCAGTGCTGCATTCTTGGCTATACTGAGCCTGATTGTGCTCACATTGACGATAACTCAAAATTCCCATTCTCTCCAGGAGCACAGGTCTAGGCTGTAGGTAGTAGAGTAGCAGTGTTTGTGGATGAAACTGTCTTCTATACAGTCTGCAAATCCTCAAGACTTTCCTAAGTAAAATTATTTAATGAAAGCTACTTTGTCTCTTATGTCCTTTTAGTTTTCTCTATTCCTGTTAAACTTTAAAATTATGGGCTGGTGATAGAAATATTTTCAAAAGTTTATAGCAGAAAGAGTAGCGCTGCCATTACATAATAAGATGAAGTAAAGGACGATAATTTGTCCTTGTCATAGCCAATGATGTTCTAAAAAAGTAGTTAAAAAGAAAGAAAATTACATGTATTTTCTCTGACTCTAGACTAGACTCAGCTGTGTTGCAGACCTCCCCGAACCAGGTTTAACTAGCAAGCAGCAGAGGTAGGTAATGGTGTCATTTGAGTGCTTTGCTGTAGATTATTGTGGGGTCTTGATCAAAAAACAGGAAAAGAGATGAAGCAGCATAGCAACAGATTTGCAAAGAAAGTAAAGGCTTATTTCATACAGATTTCCTGCCTTCTGTTTATAACAGTATCAGGAGCATGGGAAAATTCATTTATTTTGCCAGAATTAAGGAGACTTTGAGATTGTCAGTTGCCAGGCTCAAGTGGGTCATCAAAGCACAGAACTGAGAAAACTTAATGCAAAACCTTAATGGTATTTAATGTAACTCAAATTTGGGAAACTATGGAGAAACCAAGTAATTCTGAACACTAATTTCCAGAGAGGAGCATAATCCCAGACATGAATGCAGTCAGGAATAAAAAGACATTTTCTCAAATGTCAAGCTGAAGCAACACACTGACAGCACTGCAAGGGCAAAACTATTGCGAATGAATTTTCAACTCTTTAGTACATAAATCAGCAGTTACACTAATTAAATATATATAGAGAAAAGGGCTCTAGCCCTTTCTAGGCAGTGTTGCTCAGCAAAAGGAATATCAGTTGAATAAAATACTGGAGGAAAGGCCATAAAATGGCATGTAGCAGATTGTTGATGACACCTGGAGTTGCCAAAGAAGGATAGAGCGAGTGTGAGGAAGAAATTGCATTTCTGTGTACAGTAAACTCTGACCAGCCAGATAAATCATGGCTAGTCAGAAGTTATTCCAGGGCTGGAAACTCTAGGGCAGCATGCAAGGCAGAGCCACTTGAGCTGCTGTGAGAGGTTTTCTATTTGGGGAAAAAGGTACAAAAAGACAAAAAGAAGCTTCCTGAGAGAAACAGGATGTTAGAGTTAAGGGAACTTAAATAAAAACTCAAGGGGTGCGGGGAAATGTAACTTGTGGCTTTTCCCTCATTACTTTATTCCTTCCTCTTTGAAGTTAGTAATACCATGGACATACTGTAAGACTGAGAGCAGCAAGTATTGAGAGAGTTCAAGAAGCAGTCCCTTTACAACGGGCATGTTAAAGGTCTAAGGAAATTAATGTCTCTACAACTGCAAATTCTTTGTGGAACAGAATGACTTGCATGATTGTTTTAGAAATTATTATATAAAGTGTTAGTAGAGCAAATAGTTCACTAGAGTCTTTGTCCCAGAGCAAAGTCTAATAGCGCACGTGTCCCCCCGCTCCTTTGCCACGTCCCACTGAAGTCAGCACGACTTCACAGACATCTGTCATGGGACTGGGTCTAGAACAGGAATAAAACCAAATACCTCTTGAAGAGTGTTCCAGAAATAACATGGGACTACATTTGGAAGAGGCTGTGGAGAATGAGGAGTTTCATTGCACTTCCAAAAAGGGTCAGACATGTTCCCTCTCCCCAAAACAACAACAATATCTAAATACTCATTAAAAACCCTCTTCCCGAATAATTTACTCTGATGATGTTCTCATACTTCCCTTCCTTCCTTTGCCTTTTAAAATTTCTAATATTCATAGGTAGTAATTCAGCTGCCCAGAGATACATGTCTCTGCAACCCGTAGCTTGCTGAGGCATCTTGTATGCGGGGACCTAGGCTCGATCCCACCAGGGCATTGCTGCCGTGTTTCCCCACACTGCAAAGGTATCACACAATGCCAGTTCCTCTCTCTATTAACATTCTTGCTCACTAACATTAAAAAAAGTACTTTCTAGCCAAAAGATGCTGAAAGCTAACCTCACCCCTCCTGCCCAGGCTAGCTTTTTTACTCTAGTAGAAGGTGGTAGAGTGTGCTGCAGAGCAGCTCTGAGAAGCTGTGCTTCAGAAGTGGATAGTGTCCTGTCTTACAGATAAGAGATCTTTTCTGTCAGTTTTGTGTTTCTGTCTGCATTGTGCAAATGATAAATATTGTCCATTCACAGAGCATCTTCTCTGCTGAAGGATCCCAAAGCTTTTCACAAAGCAGTTCCCATGTAGGACTGCCGAAATTCAGTTAAGCTGTTCTTGAGAAGCTCTGAAATCGTTCTCCTAAAGCCTGCATAAAAACAGGTTCTCCGTTTTTCAAGTCTGACTTGAAGATGAAGGTGGAATTAAAAATCCCCAGGCATTGCATTCCCTTTGCAAAGAAGGGGAAAAGCAGATGGAGTTGTTTTTTGTGTGTGCTTAAAAGCAATGAAAACTTGTCGATATTTTTCATTTGAATTTTCATGAAGAGCTAAGAAACTCTGCTGATGCTGGAGGGGGCAGGAAAATGTGACTTTTACCGGCAGAGAAATATTTGAACGGTTATTGACAAAGAGCACAGTGCATGGAATGTGCTTGGGCTAAGGAGAGTGAAGATGTTTGACGTATTGGCAACACAGCGCAGGGTCAGCAGGTGACAGATTAATGTTGAGTTTCACAGTCCAAGCTAATACTCACTGCATGCCTTCGTATGCTCTTTGTTATTGCACACGTTTGGAAGGACAAACCGGCTCTGGGTTAGTTAAACCTATGCACTGATTCTAGCATGAAGATGGCTTATTTTGTTTTAATCAATTAGGCACAAGTGTAAAGTAAATCTAAATTAGCTATTCTTAGACTATATTGAGAGAATCATGCAGGAGTTTGCATTATTTTAATTAAAATCAATTTAATTTGCTAACTGAATTCAGGGCAACAGTGAGTGCAGGAAGGAGGAAGTCATTCTCAGCTCAGTGATTCCCAGCGGCCTGTGGCCGTGACCACTTTGACCTAATCATGAGCGCACGTCACGGCCAGGCCCAGTGGCTCTGGGTATGCTTGGAAAATCTCAAGGCAAGAGGCAGAGATTACAACAAGGAAAAAAGCAACCCACAAACCCCTTAAAACCCCACCTCTTGGCTTGATGCTGTCCCTGGCTGGCTGCTTCTGGCCTGCTCCCTGGAACAAGTAACAAAACTGACTCCGCTTCCAGCAGCAGAGACCAGGAAGCCAGCAGATGCTTTTCAACCCTGCAGATACTTTTAAAGAATGGGAGGTAAAGGAATGAAATGGAAAACATGATAGACAGAGGCTGTCGAGAACAGAAGGAATGCAGTGCAGGCAGCCCATTTGTCTCAGAGTAGCTGACATGCATGCCCGTGGAAGTGGCCAAGCCTGTCAGCAACAGTGTCTTAAAATAATGGAATAGTAATGCCTCTCTTCTGGAAGGTGCTGAGCACTTTGGCTTCATAGCATCACTGTGCTGTGTAGGACCCAGCCCTCAGTAACAGGCATTTCACATACCCATGGAGCCAAGGACAAGTGTGGTCCATGGCAGTTTACATGGGAGGAACCTACAGAACGTGGAATCACATGCCAGTCCCTGCAGTGCCTGGTGAGATGGGCACACACATGAGAAACAGCTCTGAGGGTTCATGAAAACAGAATGTAGTCAGAAAGCTCCAGTTGCTGAGCTCTGATTTCCAAACCCCTCTAACACGTGGTTGAAGATAGATCTAAATGGATTTCATCTCTGTGTTGAAACACGTGCAGAGACTTTTGCATGTTTATATCTTCTGTATATGCCTTGTTGTTTTCAAGGCAAAGAGCCCTTCTCCAGTGTGGTTCCCTGGACTGTACATATTTCATAGATGGGGAGCTGACAGTAGCAGATTAGTGATGAGAAATTTTCTTCTGCTAGCCCCAGATCATATTCCTTAACAAGCGCTTGCAAATACCCATGAAACAGCAGCAAAGGGAGAGCCCACAGTGGGAATGGCAATGGGATTCAGATATTGGCACATTCACTGGCACTTTGGAAGTGGTGTGATGCCTCTGACAGAAATAACATGGGTGGGTACAGATCCCCTCTTTGAGGTCCAGGCAAGTACAGACGTGAGGAAAACACAGGGAAGAGTTTGTCCAAGTTCCATTCAAAATGCAAGGCAAAATGAGCAGATTACAGCCATCTGACAGTGTGACATGGATGGCTGTCTGAGTTAGGAAGCCTTTGCCTTGGAAAGACACCACCTGGTTCTTCAATAAGAATAGCTGGTGCATATTGCAGTAACTACATAGCTGTACGTGTGCTAAGAGGCTGTACCACCTTAATAACACCCTGTGTCTACGTGGTGATCCCACTCTTGGAGAGCTCACGTGAGAAGAATGAATTGTGATGACGGTTTGAGGCCATTTTTCTATCAATATAGCACTGTTTCTGTGTTGGGAGACGTTGTTACGCTGCTGCTCTGGATTGCATAACAACTGCAATAGCTATGTTGGTATAGAAGCTCTGTGCAGACCAAGCAAACACCAAGCATGAAAAGTGGCTCTGCACTGTAGCAGCGGTGATCACCAGTCACTGGGGTGGGCAGCTGCTCAGGGGGCTCCGTCCCTCTGCACTCAAATGCTGCAATTGCAACCCTGGCTTACGGTGAAATCACAGGGAGTTTGCCATTAATGCCAGGAAAGGTCACTCCTAAATTGCTCAGATGGCCTCACCTACACGTCTCTATCCATCCCCACTCCCCAAAGCCCCTTGGAGAAGGCTGAAGGGTGGTTAGCAGTTGACTTCCCTTCTTGTGCTTGCTGTGCTCCATGGCATCTGAGCATGTCACCTGTGCATTATAGCATATTATACCTTGTTTGAACAGGAACAATTAAAAAATTGTTAAATAATATAATTTTTATTAGAAGAAAACCAACTGATGTAGGGAAGAGAATTTTCTGTTTACTTTCAAGCTTTTGAGAAGCTATTGACAGACTACGCAATTTAAAAAAAGAAATGAGCTTCTTCCCAGGACCTTTTATAAAGAGGCCTTGTCCAGCTCAGAATTTAGGAAATGTAGCCTATTTTCTGGGTCTTGCAGTTGAGGTCAGCGTGTCTGCGATTGCAAGTATCACTAGACTTTGGCACTGTGCTGATTCAAGCCCTAGGGCACGCATTTAAATTGTCACATATAGTTGTGTCTCATACTGACATCTTCTTCTGTAGAAGTGAAGGATAATACAGCACTTGTGCTGCAGAATAAGACAGTGCTCTCTCCTCAAGCACGAAAATTGTCTGCAAATTTCAGACATGTTTTCCTTGATTGTGGCCGCTAATCAAGGCAAAAACCAAAGTTCATTTTACTAGGGGATGAACAATGCTTGGCAGTGTAGTGAATGTTAATTATTCCTAATGCTGTGTCTGTCCTCTGAAGAGTTCAATATCTCTAGACAAGGCTTTAATGATCCACAGCCACCCTGTGGTTTCACCCAGGGAATATTGCCTTCTCAGACCAGTTTGCAATAAGCTGTCCCTCAGCTCTCCCCCTGCTTTGTGGCATGTCACATCTGTTAGGGTGAAGTTGGGTGGGTGGTTTTAAATAGGCTTTGTTTTGTTACAGAACTGATGGCTATATTATGCTTTCCATTGTGTCTGGTTTCTTCACACTCTGTATATAAGCTTTTGACAGTGTTGAGTGGGGAACCTAAAAATAGAAAAAATCCCAAACATTTACCTACATGGAGAATCGATAATAGTGTTCCAGGTCCCCATGGTGCTCAGTGTCAGTGGAGTCCCCAGGACATGCAATAGGAAAGCAAGCCTTAACTAACTTTTATACTGATGGGAATAAATCATCTTTGATAACACCTGTTGCTGATACACTTCTGTTGTAACTTAGTAGCAGTGATATCTTTCTCCAAGTTGTGGCTTTCATTAGATCAGCTTAGTCTAGAACTTCAAGTTGTTTGTTAGAGTGTCTGGGAAATCTTCATTTTAAAATTGTACATCTACATATAAACAACTTCTCTGATACTTGAAACAAAAAAAATTGATGAAAATACTGTTTTCAAAAATTCTCAATCAGCTGCATAACTATTTTTCTGTAGTTGAAAATTATGTTTTGTCTTGTTTTTTAAGTATGTAAGTTTTGGGACAGGTCCTGTAAAAATGAGAAGATTTGTGTGTTTTACCCTGAATACACTCTTTGCTATGAGGAGGTTATTGATAGACCATATTTCTTTATCTGAGACTTTACAGGGCCATATCCTGTACTAGTCCTTTGTGTCATAATTTTACAGCTGTGTTTTTGTTGTCGTTTTTGTTTTGAAAAAGGCAGTGATTTGAATGGCTTTGATTTTGGAAGTGGTCCCCCCAATGAATGTGCGGTTTATTATAGCTGAGTGCAGTGCTACCTTGATCAGGAGCTCCAGGCAAGGCACTCCAATGCAGGCATGTAGAGAAATGACACTGAAAACAAGCTGCTTTGCAGCAGAGCAGATGGGTGGAGCTTGGGTGACTGATTCCACCTCAGCACAATAAGCTGCCTTCTCCTTCAGCGCCCAATGTGCTTTCTTTGACTATCCTGAACTGAACCAGATACTCATTCCTAAACTCCTACTGATGTAACTGGGAATCCCCATGTAGCTATGACTTGAGAAGTGAACCCTCTGGGCTGGCTCCAGCCTCCATTAGAACACTCTGACTTTACTAGAATTGCATCCTGCTGTATTTTAAAGAATTTTTTGAAATGTTCTGTTAAATAGTACACATTTTTTAAAAAGAAAATTTGATATTGAAAGTTCTCATACAGAACTTTAAAGTAAAAAAAAAATGTTTTCTTCAGCAAGAAGCCATAGTTAAAAATTGGCTTCAAGGAATAGAGAATGATTAATGAAGTTCCTCTTATTTAGTGCACTAAGCCTTCTTGAGATTTAAATATCTGCTATGGAAAATGTCCACAATTTGGAGTGAATTATTTATAAAAGAAATTAGGCAACATACAGGGTTTGTGGTTTCAGTTCAGAGCAGAAGATAAAAAGCTTCTAGATTTTTAAATTATTATTATTTTATTTCTAAGTCTATTTTTCTTACTGAATTCTTGGCATATGTACTGTTAATTAGGCAGTAATGATTTTCTTTCATTTGCACTGCAAATTGCACCAATAATTATGCTTTTATTCACAGAATATATTTTGTTAACTGACCTTGGGTTTAGTGTAGAATACAAAATGAGAAAGAATTGTTAAATTCCAGTTGATGCTTTGAGATTCCTAGGGAGTTCTGCTTTTGTTAAGTTTTGGATTTTAATTCTGGAGACACCAAGAAAGATATACAACAGAAAGGTTTTAACTAAGTATATTACTTTGACAGAAGTCACTGGGTTCTACAATTAATTCTCACCAGTAGATCAATGCACTTCATAAGCTGCAAGTCATTCTGACAAGATGAAACAAATACAATTGTTAGTGAAACCCTGATAATTTGGAACAATGGGCTATAAAACTAGGTCAGTTTGCATGTTCTTTGAAATATTTTTCCCTTCATAGTATTTCATACTTGACTAATCTTGATAATGCACTTGACATCTTTGGTGACAGATCATATGCTAATTTAAACTCACATTGTATGCGTAAATTCAGAACATGGGGAGATGTTTGAGCATGATGACGAAAAAATTTTAACAACTGAATTTGACTGAAATATTTTTCTGTTAAAAAAATATTTTTTTCTAGCCTGAAGAATGTAAAGGGAATCTGATTTTTGTTGTTTGGAGATAGATAGGTATTTTAATGACTTAGAGATTTTTTTTTCCTGCCCCAGTGAAATACTGTATTTGACATTTTAGGACAGGTTACTTGGAAGAATAAGGGCTTCTTTTAGAGCTGCTCATCCAAACCACTACAGGCAACTGCTGGGAATGCTTCTCTAAGGAGTGTCTATAGTAATTTATTGGCCCCAGTCCTGCTCCTGCTGATGTCAGTGCTAAAACTAGTGTTGACTTCAGTAAGAAAAGTATGAATCCCATTATCTTCATATGTTGCTATTTAGATTTCATGATATTTATTGGAGCATATATGCAACTTCAGGTGTTCCCTACCCAGTTCTGTAGAACCCTTCCATTAGAAGAGTGTATAAAACTGCCATGCCCTTCTTCATATACTGCTTATTGTCCTTTGTCCTTATCATTTCTTCACCATAGATGGCTCACAGATTTTCAGAGGTGAAGGAAATGTTTATAAAGGCTTATTGTGGTGGAAGGTTGCTGACAATTGCTAGTATGCTGTAAGGAGTTTTGGAAAGTAAGAACTCCTTTTTTTGTTTCCAGTAAAAAACGTTTGAGTCAAGATTAGGTAGCTGTTTTCCTGACTCACTGATGTCTCTCCTCTCTCTCTTTTTTTCTTCTTCTTTTTTTTTTTTTTTAAGGTGTGAATTCGGTGAATATTCATTAGCCTGACTGCTTGTGAATAATAATAATGTGAGAGAGTGCCTGGGGTGTAGTGTATATTTAATAAGAGACAAATAATATATAAATATAATATTTGGAGGGTTTTGGACTTCAGTTACTGTCATATGTTTTCCTCTGTTTTGCACTAATTATGCAATTATTAATTACCACTTTGGGGGGATAGAAAAAAATTTAGTTTAAAACTAGTACTGTCTTCAGAAGAAGAAGAGACTTATTGATACTTTTTTTTGGCAATAAGTCTGAAATATTAAACCTGTAAGCCTTGAACTAGCTTCTCAAGTTAGCTTTTCAGAGGCGCTGAGCACTGACATCTCTCTTTGCCTCACACATGAATCTACAGAACACGTGTCTGCTTACATTAAATAAAACCCTGCAAGGGGTAAAGTCAAACTAAAATCCATAGACTAGATATTTTATCTCTCATCTTTGTTTTCCGTCCTTTTTTTTTTGATGAGTGTTTTTCCATGTGGCATAAAATGGCACCTAAGAGACATAATAAGGATACATCTAGGCCAACGTAACAATATTTATTATCCTTTGTAACACAACAGGAAGAGCTGGTCATTGCTCAGAGACAGGTTTCCAGATCACACTGTTGCTGGT
Source organism: Nyctibius grandis (assembly GCF_013368605.1). Classification (NCBI taxonomy): domain Eukaryota; kingdom Metazoa; phylum Chordata; class Aves; order Nyctibiiformes; family Nyctibiidae; genus Nyctibius; species Nyctibius grandis. The sequence goes on along the minus strand of NC_090668.1, from coordinate 15,309,383 downwards.
AGGCTTACAGTCCAGAGAGACCAGAAATGATCCAGCTCAGTAGGTTATGGCCTTTTCAGAATAATTTCACTCTGTGGAGATTGAATGGTGCAATATCAGCAGTCATGAATGCCCTTGGGAATACCTTATTAAGGACAAGGTACTGTTAGTATAATATCAGATTTGGCAATAGTAGTAAATAACATACTAAGTTGTAATTTTCTGGTGTTATGATAACATAGGTGCAACCTGATCATGCTCCTTTTTGTAGATTTGCTTGCTTTCATGGCTGAATTTTTGATGAGCCTCCCGCGACTCTGGCTAGGTACAAACCCTCTCACTTGTCACCTGCATGGAAGTCTGATTCTCTAACCAATTACAAGTTCAAAATAGCAGCCATCTCTGTGTGTGTCTTCTTGGGATGCTAGCATGCAAATAAGAATAGATTGTAACCAAGAAAAAAGAACTTGCTTCCATTGCTGGAAGATTTTTTTTTTGTTTCATTTTTGGGTTTGGTTTTGGGTTGGTTGGTTTGTTTGTTTTTGTGAGCTTGTTTGTTTGTTTCTTTAAGAAAGAAAAAAAAAAGACACTTTCCTAAGCAGGTGTTTTAAGCATTCCAAATTTTACTGAAACGTTAATACCTCCTCTCACTAGTCCTCACACTTCAAGATTGTCCACTGTAGCATGTTGTCCCACATATTCACTGAACATTTGTATTTGAGCCAAAGATACGTGTGCGCACTGAGTGGAGTGCTGAAGTGGTGTGAGCCATTGTTTCGCACAAAGAGAAAAGCCCAGGTGCTGTGCTGTATTTTCAGATACAGTCCAACCAACAAAGGTCATGTGAAAATGGAAGTCTTTGAAATGTGAATGGGTTTCTTTGGGTATCATTGTACTGTCCGCAACTAAACTTCAGCTAGGCACAGACGTGTGGGGCAGGAGGGCTGCACTGTGACGACTTATCGTGAGGGTTTCTTTTGGCAGGCTAGGAAAAATTACGATGTGAATAAAGGGAACTTGTTTAGTTCAGATGAAGACTCTTAATGAGCCCCATTATCCCTATTTTTGGAGAGTGTTAGATTTTTAAAAAATATATACAATGCTGTATTATTTTTGATTACAGCAGCATTCACTGGTCACTTTTATCTTTGTGTGTGAATTTCTAATTATACATGTTAGACAAGTGATCTTTACTGTAAATAGTAATGTGGTTTTCTTTCACTTGATCTGTCTGTACTGGATTCTGTTTCATTGTTCACTTTCTTCATCACAGTATCTTGCTTATTTTATCTTTCAACAGACATTTCTTTAAACCCTCTCTCATGGTCCTCCCCTCCCCCTTGTAACTTTTTGAAAAGGGCTTTATCTGAGCAGGCAGTTTCATTTGTCTTTTGATCTATTTTTTGATGGATGTGCATTCACTTCTGGTAGTGAGCCTAGTACTGAAATCTTTATTCAAGGCCAAAGTGTGGGGGCATGACTGCAATTCTGGGTAAGGCTCTTACCTATGATTTCCTAGAGATACTGGGGAACTTCAGGACCGGAGACGCTGGTTACTTAATTGTGAGGTTTTCAAAGGTTTTTCAGGGAGGGTATTAGCAATTTCCAAACTTTCAGGTGATTCCTCTTCAGAGCTGAACAATGGAAGCGTTGGTAACCGCCAGCCATTTCTGGAAACCTGGAGTTTTCACCCCTCGGGTGCACTGCAAGAGAGAGCGCTTGCCTTGCTCCACCACGTGCCTCGGGGCATCAGATCTCTCTCTACCCATGCAGCAGCAGTTAGTCTGCACGTGAGTGCGAAAGGCATTTGATGCCTTCTGACGGTCCCACTGTGCCTCATCATTGAGCTCTTTCTTCCATGTCCTTACTGAGGTCTTCTCAATAGCAGAGAACATGAATAAACAAGGCAGAGGCTAGCACAGAGCAGTGAATTGAAAGGTTTGTAAACCCAGGTAGTACTGACACCAGCTTTGGGAGAGGGACTAGAAATTCTGAAAGCAAACAGAAGAATCACTTGTCTACCTGGAGATGATAAATAGGGAAAACCAGCAGTCTTCAAAGCTAAGCCCCTCCACGCATCTCTAAGCCAAAATAAAATTGATTTGCAGAGATGACCAGTGACTGGAAATTCAGGTATTTTTTTTGTTCGGACTATTTTTCTGTAGGTCCTCAGATGCAAAATTAAAGTCAGATGCAGTTCTGTCGTACAAATGTGAGTGACTTAAACCCAGCATTTGTATGTTAAACAACTTGTTTAATATAGTATTAGCATTTGGAGAGTTACAATGAGGCTTTGAGGTTAACATCCCATTAAGATGAATGGGAGATGTTCATACCTCGGGCTGTAGATTCAACAAGACAGCAGAGCATTGATTTACATAGTGAAGGCTGTATCCTGGCAAACCAGAAGGGCCGCAGACATCAATTTTCTAAGGGGAAGCTTCGATTCCAGTGAACACATTACAGTCTGCAAAAGGCCCCAGATCAACAGAGCCGCTGGAGCTGGATAGCCGCTGGCTGTAACTGTAAACTGAAAGACATCAAATGGGCTTTTCACTATAAAAGCTGAGATCTCAGCCAGGTGCTCCCCACTCCTGTCTTGAGACTCCCTTTCCTTCCCCTCACCCTCTTTCTCCCAGAACTGATTTTCTGATAGGAAATGTAGGCCAAGGACTTGGTGACCTTTACTGACCTTAATGTTACGCACATTTTTGTTGCCTTTTTTAACCAGTATGTCTCCCTATTTGTGCTTATTCTTTAGATTCCCCCTTTCTTCCATATGTTTTTTATTCTCTCTTATGTTGATGTATTATCACATTAATTCCTCTCCTTCCTTAGCTCCACATTTTTCCCCACAGGACCTCTTTCACTTGTCTGTTTTCTTGCTTGCTGTCCTTGCTGTCTGGCATGCTATAATTTTTTCTTACTATCCTCCTGTGGAGCTCCTCTTTGGACAGCCATACGTACGGATGTGGATTTTCTTTAGGTCTGTCTCCTGCAGCAGAGTAAGGCCCTCCTGCAAATCCCAGGATGCTTCTGCCTTGAGCATACAGAGGGGTAAGGCAGTCTGGATTTTGTGGTAAGGTCAAATCGCAGCCATTGCGCCTGTGTGTTTTGCAGCTGAAAGCCTTCATAGTCTTTCTAGCACATACTGGCTTGGTTTGGGCACCAGTCTGGAGTGCAAATGAATGAGGCTGCAGTTTAGTTCCAGTTGGTTACACTGCAAAACCAAAGCATTGCTGTTTGGCCTGGCTAGGGATTCAACAGTGACTGGGACGGGAATAGCAGGGGCACTAATGCTGAGGTGTATTTGGCAGGCCTGAGGCTTCCCCAGCAGCAGCTGCTTGTACTATGCTGCAGATATTGCTTATGTCTTTCATCACTGAAGTCACTCGACTCTTCTGAGTAATTATTAGAATTATCAGCTTGTAGCAAGACAGCCTAAACTCATTTTTTTTTTCTGAAGGACTTCTAACAGCTTGTGAATTTTGCTTTGCAGTAATGTGTTCATTTTTCACTAGTCCAGCTTGTATAATTAATTAATCAGTCATGGATGAGACGTAGAACTGGAAGCTTTTGTTTGTCTGACAGATATTGCTATATACCTTGATTTCTTAATTTTTTCTCTATGTAGTACCTCAGTAGAGCTGGAACAAGGGTCACTCACTTTATTAATGACTCCCTGTTGCATTGCTTTCAACAGCTCAACCATCACTGTACGTCACACAGCCATGCATTTGAAACTCGATGTAGTTACTGTTTAATAAGCGTCATTTTCTGTACCACTAGCTTGTGTTCTATAGTGTTAGTTTCCCAAGCATGGTACTAAGCAATTTTTAGGAAATGCTGATACGACTGTAGCAATTTTCCTCAATTTGTTCCTGACAAAGAACTCGCTTCAAAATTGAGTTGGCTTCCTTTTTGTTCGAAACACTGGTAAACACAATTAGCCTCATTAACCCTGGTTTCTGTTTCATAACAGAAAATTAGCCTACAATCAGTGGTTTGCTGGAAAACACTGTTGTAATTACTCCTCAACAGTCTGATATGAAAAGCCATCGTGTTTTTAATTTTTCTGACATGTCAACGTATACAGAAAACATGCCTGATTTCTCACTTATCTTGGGGATTGAGATAAAGTCAAGGACCAAGTACTCAGCTGGCTCAGAGTGCTGTTGAGCAGATTGGACAAACATCTGTCAAGAGTGTCATAGGTGCATTGGTCCCACCGTGCCGGAGGACAGTAGGTGATTTCTGGAGGTCCTCTCTGCCTCTGCAATTCTACGGAGTTCTGACCCTTCAAAGAGCATGAGACCCAGACAAGGACGATTTAAGTTCTGGCCCCACTGGCTGAATGCTTTTCCTTACTAGTCCTCCCCAAATGCCTTATTATTCCAGATTTATGCCAGAGAAGAGCTCTGCCTCGTTCCAGCTCTAAGATGGTAGTGGCACTGAAGCCAGTGCCTGTTTACCAACATAGAAATGGACTGACTCAAAGGTGAATCAGGCTAATTATTCTTAAACCTCTGTAGACAATCTGAAATTGGTTGATCAGGAGAGATTTTTCATCACCTTTAGGACCTGCATCACTCCAGTGAGCATGCCAAGGACTGTGATTACGTTCTCATGAAACAACTAAGTTTTTCAAAACTGTTATTCCAAGCAGAGAGGAAAGCTGTAGTTCACATGGGTTGTTAAGCCATTAGCTGGTACATGGTACATCACACTCTCAGAGATTCACAGAACTAGTGCTGCTGCAGGGCGATATGTACTAGATCAAACTCCTGTGAACTCGTCTCCAAATTGTATCAGGCTTTTACCCAGCCACTGCAGAGCAGAAATAGAGGAGGTCTGTGTACACCTGTGTGTGTAGAACTGTATGCAAGAACTCCTCTGGGAATTTGGGTACATCACTTAGGCCAAAATACATTCCCCTGTGAAACGGCTGAGATTTAAGTAAATGAAGAACTCTTTGTTTGCATTAGGAATGAGAAGATGACCTTAATTATTTTGAATTCAGCATAAAATCTCTAAGGGTAACTCCTAATCTAGCTCTGTCCTTTCCGTACCTCTTGTCATCCAGGAAAGAGAGATGGTGATTGCCTACCTCTGGATGTGTCATGAGTGTCTTCAGTGAAGGATGCTTAGTAGTATTTTAGTGAAAGGCAAGAGAAATTACGTGTATAATTACAGCATCTTAATTCTTGCATGTGGGACAGAGGGCAGGTTTAGAAATGCTTCTAGAGCTGCTTGCACAATAGGGAGCTGAAGACTGAATCGTGTCATTTGTGCAGGAAAGGGACTATCCCACAAGTCTCTAGCACCTAGTGAAATCTTTGCCTAAGGGACATTTTTCTTCTGTATTAAATGGTCCTCTTATTTCTCAATTGTTCTCTCTAAATGCATATGGCACCCTGGGGGTATCTCCATTTGAATCATCTCAATTGCTTCTGTGTCCGTTTGGGCGCCAGGCTAGAGGGCTGTGAAGTGAAGCTGAGCTATTCTATCTTGATATCTGAACTGCAAATGAGGAATTCTGTAATTCAAGTTCAGGTCACTACATATGTTTGTTATTAAGTTCTTAAATAACCAAACAGTAACTAAATAAATGGTAATTTAATTTATTAGGTGCCCAAAGCATTTATAGTCAAAATGCTGGGGTAATTAATATGAACTTGCTTATTCCACAAAGAAACATAAAAGCATTGACAAAAAGCAAAGCCTTCAAAAACCATCTTCATTCATGCATGAGGCACCCTGTGTGCAAAATGATAGTGTTAGGAATGTCAGCCAATCAAGCAGTCTAATTGTCTGAACTACTTAAGTGCCTCATCATATAGAAATGGGTTTTAACATTTTATTTGCCGCAGTTTAGCTCCTCCAAAACGTGCCTGAGGTTTACTGTACTTCCAGCCTGTTTAAGAGTTTTCTTAGGCCTCTACCTGAAGATCTGCACGATGTGTTGAGCTGTGACCTAACACTTCATCTAGCTGAGAGCCCCAAGGCACATCCCTGCCTCAGAAACCTGATCACGGGGGAGCTCTGGAAGTAGTCCATGGATGGGACATGGCAATGGCTCCTATTTCTCCTACTCCAGTGTTGCATGAAGGCAGGTTGGGTCCATCTGGGTTTTGGGTCCATCTGGGTTTCAGGGTATCTGCAATCTCACTTCTTCCTGCAAGAATGGATTTGGAGCCCCATTTGCCCCTGCACCAGCACAGCTAAATTGCCAGTCATGTGAAATAGGCTCATCACATGAACAGCAGGTGAAATGCTCAAATACCAGAGGTTGGCTGAATGTGCCACAAATTACAGGTAGCGAGGTGAGCAGCTGGTGCTTCAGTCCCTGCTAGCAAAGATGCATCAGTGAACGTGTGCTCTGAGCAGCGTTCAGGCAGACATCTGTCCTGGTGGAGGGAGCGCATCCTCCCCGGGTGCGCAGTGGAGCAATTCCCACTGTGCAGCGTTAGCAGTCTGCAGGGGTGAAGGCCGCAGAGCAGAGATGATAATTAGAGCCTCATGAGCAGCGATTTCCATGTTGTACTCCCAGCTTCTTCACTGTTTTTTTGTGATGAACGAGGAAAAATCATCCAGAACATATGAACCAATTTACTCTTCTGTAAAATAATTATACTGGTAGTATCTGATTGCCAAACTGTGCTGCATGTGACTGTTTGAGGGATGCCTTGAGACGCTTGCATGAACGTGGCTATATAAAGGCAAAGCACTATCATCAAGCATCTGTTTCAGAATAGAGTCAGACTCTGCTGGGGAACAGTTTACTGTGCATGCACACACAGACTCCATCTCTTAGCTTGTATTTGTCAACATGTGTTTGTCCATCCTCCTTTCTCTTGTTTACTTGCTTTGATTATTTTACACCACATTCACCCTAACCTGAAAAAGAAAAAATGAGGTTAGATTATTTCAAACATCTGCCAATGTAGTAGAATGCACAAGGAGCATTTTTGGCATTAATGTTCTGTGTATTTTGTTTGGGTAATTAAGCATGGAAGGGTCACCTTGCGTTCTAACAGGAAGCGTGGAGAGATGGCAGAGAGAAAAGCCAAACTGAGCAAAAACATTTTAAGGAGAAAGCATCAGCATCTGACAATATTTATTATTTCTTCAGTGTTCCCCAAGATGCTGCAATACATTGATTCCAATCCTATGCCCATACATTTTGTTTTCAAAAGCTAAATAAAGTATGAGATTGAATACAAGGTAATGGCTAGGCAGCTCAAAGAGTGCACACTGTTGACAGGCATTTGGCAATGTTTGTCCTTTGGGACGAGCATCCACATGAGGTTTGTTCAAAGCACATCAGCCATGGCACTTTGTAACTCTCTCAAGGAGAGGACACGTCAGGAGGTCCTTTTCTGGTCATGTGCTTATGTGCCTTGTGAATATCCTGTCCCTAAATTGAAAAAAATTTTTTTTAAAAATCTTTTTTTTAAAAAGGAATGAGAACAGTGAGTAGAGTTTGATTATGAAGTTCCAGCTGTTTTTGCCTGAAGCTTTTCCCATCTCAGAGATGCTACTCCCTTTCTCACTTTGCTCCCAATGGTTTTCTGTTTGCAGATTAACTCTGCTCGTTATTTGTCTGGTGAATGCTTCCACTGCAAGTCACTGACTGTACTCATAGGTGAGCTTGGTCTACCTCATAACATCCAGAAATCCATTCCTGAATTACCAACGCTGAGAATGGATTGAGCTGTTGGTTGTCGTTCCCCCAGCAGCTCCGGGGTAAGCAGCAGGGCCAGCTGTGAGCTGTTGTGTGCACACGCAAAACCTGTCTTTCCCTGTGAGAGCCTTGCAGCATCAGAGAGGCTAAAACAGTGTAAGAATGGTTTCTTCAGGATGATCTCTACTCTCACAGTACCTAAGATTGGGAGGTTATATAGATTCCTCCCTCATGTAGGACAAATGAGTGCAATGGATAAATGTAATAGGAACCCATTTTTCTTCTGCTCCTGGTTCTCAGAGAATATATTTAAAATTCACTTTTAGGAGACCTCCCTGCCTCATCTATGACTGGTGTGGGGGGGTGTGTATGACTGTCTGTACTATACAGAGCTGTAATTTATTTATTCTTTCTACTTGTGACCTGAAATTCTTTGACTATTTTTCCCCTCTCATGGAAAAAGTAATTCTCTCTGCTACCTCAGTCCTTTCTTATGAACACTTGGTAAAGATTTCATTTCAGTTTTCTGCAATCTTTTTCTTCTGTTACTAAATAACCCTGGCACTCTCTTAGATGCCCTGCTGACATTTTGCTTCTTACATACTTGAAAAATTCTAATTTGTCTTTATTCCTTGAAAATATTTTTTCTACTTTTCCTTTCAGCCTTTCCTAGCCAAGTTTTATTATTTTAGCTTTATTCCTGCACTTCCTTGTCCACCTCTTGTCTCAAATACCTATTTCATACCTTTTAGTTACATAGTCATTCATTTCTCTTTTTGTGGCCTTTCTCCCAGTGATTTACTTCACTGGATTGCCTTCATTCTTCTCAATCTGCTGAATCACAAAATACTCCAGTCCATTTTTGGCTTTTCCAAGGCCAAGTAACAAACCTAACAGAAAGGAAATAGTGAAGACTCGATGTGTGTTACACGTCTAAAGGGAACACCTTCAGAAGGATTGGCAGCGTTTCAGCAAGCAGTAGACCCTCGGTGGTGCTTGTCCCCAGTGAAACTGCTGTCACGTTTAAAGCTAAACTACAGCACTTGCTCTTAAGAACATATGGTGGCCCTTGTTCCTAGGGGTTGGCTGCTCTATGAATGAAATAGGAGCAATGTCATTATCTGAGTCACTCCCCCAGATTCTTTCATGGCAAACCCACAATTTGGCTTTAGAGTTTTATTTCTCAAAAGCTGGTTCTCCTCCCTCTCTCTCTTTCCTGAGATGTTCTGCTTTGAGTGCACCTATTGACTATGGTAAGACAGAGCTTCCACTTGGCCTCGTTTCATCACTCCGTTTCAGCCTAAGCCTTATCCCTGTGATTTCTGGGTCAGCTTCTGCTTGGTATGCAGTGTCTTGCCTGAAGTTCTGAGCATCCTGTTTCACTGTGCTGCTGGGTACCTTAGTGTCTCCCCTGATCAGGCCTCTCTATGTGCTTGCAGAGCCATCGTTTAACTGCACTGCTTTGCCCAAACGCAAAGCTGGAAATTCCTGAGTTGAAAATGCCACTATTGCTTCTTTTTGTGACTATTTTCTCTTAAAAGCTGTCACAGTGGGCCACAAGCATACTTTCCAGCAACGCAGCTAATTAAGCGTGGTTTGAGGACTTCAAAAGTGCTTCTGCTTACCAGGTAGGAAAAACTAAAGGAGGACGATAGTACTTCCACAAGCCCTCTAAAAGGCATTACATGGTCTCAGGTGAGATTACCACCTCTCCTGGTTTTCAGTTTAACTTTTAGTGGCAGCAGCTGTATTCTTGGAAGAGGACAGGATGAAACAACAGCCCAAAACTACAGGGAAGCAGAAGGAGCCTCCAGTAAGACACAGTCCTGACTGATAAATCCTTTACATCTAAGGCTCTGAAGCTGCAAGTTCAGAGCAGGAGAGGGAAGAGGAGACAGCAAGCCAGTGGTTCAGGCTGACAGAATTTAGTTTTACAGGAAGGAAAAAACCCCATTGCCTGCGACCACATAATCTTCTTGCACGGTGTGTAATGTTTATAAAGAACAGCAGGTCACATATGGCTGGCTGTCAGCAAGAAACAGCAAGCTTGAATTAGCATTAAAAAAGCCGAGTACTTAAAAACTAACATAACTACATGTAACAAAAGTAAATGGTTTCAGCTGTGATAAGAGAACAGTCTTCCTTCAGATTTGGCTCTATGTTTCCTTCCTTAATTTCTTCTGTCTTGTTAAATTATTTATAAAATACATCATGGTATTGAAAGGGTAGGACCTAAAGCAGCCAGCTTCTTTACTAGCCTTGTGGTCAACGTTTAACAAATTAACTTAGATCTGGAAATGAAAAATTTCTACAGCGTTTTTTAAGTATTGCCACATCTGAGGAGGTGTTCAAGTGAGGAACACAGAGAGTTGTTGTGCAAACAACTCATTTTGGGACAACTTTAGAAGCCCACGTTGTTCCCTTACTAGCCTAAACAGCCCCTGTACTCCAGTTGTGTGATATTAGGAATGGGAACAAGAGCTGGCTATAGATAAGTAGTGCTGGCTTTAACTGTGTGGGATACTTGTATGGAGGAAAGAAAGAGCTAGTTCTCAAGGAAAGAAAATGAGGCCAGTAAGAACTGCAGGCTTCCCTCTTCATCTTCTACTGCTTCCTGGGGGTTAGGAGTGTCAATGTACAATGCTGTATTTTAACAGTGACTGCTGATTAGTCAAGTGACTATCAAAAAAACTACACTGCTGCAAAGAATATACAGAAGATATAGTGCCCAGAAAATGCCATGCACTTCAATGGGAAGCTTTTGCCAGAGAACAAAAGGCCTGGGGCTGCAAGAAAAGACAGAAGGGAGTGTGGGGCCTGTGCTTCCTTGGGGGAAAAAAAAATCCATTAATTTATGTTGATATATCCCTAAAGTATTTTAAAATATTTTTCCCTCTTGTTCAAATCTTGCTGCTTCTAAGTCATAGAGGAAAGGGAGGAAAATGACGAAGAGCAAGGCAATGGTAGCTTTACAAGGAACAGAGGAGAATAAATACAGCTTGCCCATCCCTTCTGTTCTCTATCGTGCCTCCCACTTATCTTGTCGCTACTCATGGCAGCCCAATACCAGAGGCTTGTGCAATCTGAGGATGACAAAAGGAGCTGGAGAATGGAGGGTAGAAGGTGTAGGACCCCTGAGGAGTTGCTTTCTCACGGCTGGGGCTGGGCTCCTGAGCAGTCTGCTAATGATGGCCAAAGCCCATTCAGAGTAGAAAAGGGCTTTCTCCTCTCTTCTCCCCTCTATCATCTTCTTGATCATTCATTGTTAGCTTTATTGATTAGAATAAACTGTCATTATAGGGAAAGTCATGAAAACAATGTTCTGTTGAGATAGCACCTAAAGCAAGGAAAAAGAAGGAGCTTGCAAGAGCCCAGTCTGACAACTAGAGTTCTCAGTTATTCGCTCCTCACCCTCTGTCCAGCTCCTCCTCCCTGCTGCTCTTTCCCAGAGTCTCTGAGCCTGGAAGAGGCTGGATTTCTGCCGATCCATTGGATCAGGGTGAATTCTGGGAGCCCTGGGAGAGAGGCGTCTGACAGCTTGTGCTCTTTTTGCTGGTTTACCTTGTGGCCTTTTCCTCCTAACAGTGAAGAAAGGTGAGGAGGAGGGACAGAGAGAGGGAGGCTCCTGCAGACTGCCTGGGTCAGTGTGATTGCAGCTGTCCCTTGCCGTATCAGAATGGGCAAGTAGGAGACAGGCCTGATCTGCCCTGTTAGCACTGACCCTTTGTTTAATTTTAACATTTCAAAAGTCCACTCTACCTATGTTACACATTTGCAGGAAGCTAGTGTTTGCTTACGCAGAGCCCTGCCTCCTCTAAATGTGATGATTAGGACACATTATTCAAGTTTGGTGTGATGGTAGGTGCAGCAGTTGCTACACATTTTCTTATAGAAAACAAGAAAATGGTGGGTTTTTTTGGAAAAGACCTTCATTTGAAACACAATTCACTAGAATGTGAAATGGGCAATATTTTAATCCCATTTTCTGTTAACTTTGTGGTGACTTTAGTTACACGCTTCACTGGAGAAGTAAAAGGTTTCCATCTAGTTTGTATACTGGCTGACCAGTGTGCCTCCAGTCCTGGCTCTTCTCCATAGAGACAGTCTGCAATGGCTTTGTTATCTGTCTCATCCCTCCTCCTCCTCCCCGCTTCTCTCTCTCCTTTCCGGCAGAGCTCTGGAGGTGCCTGCCAGCCCAGCGGTTAGCCTGCCCCCGCCGCTCCCCCACCTCCACTGCTCTCCTGCCTCCACGTTTGGTTCACCCTGTTGAGACCAAGGCCTTGGCATGTGTTTTACCCTGGGGTGTGTACTCTTCTCCATGGTACTATTTATCGCATCGTCTTTCTTTCCCAGTTCATCATGTATTCAAGCATGCAGTTCACATCCTCCCACAGTGGGGATTAGCAAAGGGTCCTGCTTGGTAAATAAATGGGAGGGTTTTTTACCCATTTACTTTTTATCTGTGGTGGTTCTTTCATTGCTGAAGTCACTATTTCTGGCACTGCTGTGATTTCCGTGCTGTGCTCTCGTTCAAATGAGCTCCTTGATATTCTTGTGCCTCTTCTCCAAATGATAGGCATTGTCCATAGCTTCATGTGTTGTTTTTCAGTCAGCTCCAGCTATGAGTTCCTTGCACCTTTCTGGTTTCAGTCTCTTTTTTCATGGTAGTTTATATTCTGTCTCCTGCCTGCTACAGAAGAGGGCTGTCCTCTCCCCATCAGTTCTGGTCCGGACTGACTGACTTCCTCTGCTTGGCAGGTTCAAATGGCTTTCTCAGAAGTGCCCCTTACAGCTGAGACTGGTGCCTTGCTATTAGATTGGTCCAAAATTTCTCTCTGTTGCCAGAAGACTCTTTTGCAGACTCTATTTCTAAACATGTCTCTGAGATGTTTTAATCTTTTGTGGCTGCAGCTCTGCTCCTGTCTCTGTATTACCTCTCCCCTCTCAGCCTTCTTTGCCCAGATTAAATGAGAACTGTGAAAAATGTCATCTTCTTCAGTACTAACCCTGGCACGAAAAAAGTTCCCTGCTCTGACAGTTGCTCTTCTTTTGGCAGCCACGTTACTGTCTGCACTTTTTAAACCTTCTCCAGTTCTATCACACATTCCCAGAGAAATTCCAGCTCTGATGGCACTTCTAATTGGTTTGTTTTTTCACTTTGTGTCTTATCTTGTTTTACTCCAAGTACTTTGTGTTGTCCTGAAGTCACCCTGAACCAAAGAGGGTGGCAGGGATTTGTCTCATTCAGTGTCCAAGCTCCAGCAGCCTGGCATGGTGTAACATGAGAACTGGCATAAATGGAAAATCAGTTTCAAATGGCTCATGCCAGCGCACGTAGGAATGTGTTGACTGCAGACAGTGTGTTGTGTGGATTGCACAGATAAGCATATTCTCTGGTATACCATCATTCACTGCACAACCTGCCCTAAATGCATGTATCTGCTCCTTGACAGATGGACTAGTTCTTAGTGCAGTTCTAGTTTCTGTAATGATCTATAATGTGTTCACCATCTTTTTGATCTGTCCTTTTCTAGCTAAATCTATCTCAAATATACCATGCACCACAGGTATGTAGGAAAGTCAGATGGCTCTATAAGGGCTCCTCACCAATTAAAAAATATCCCCTGTGGATGAATACAGTCAAGTGCCGTAGTTTGACCCATCAATAGATTCTTTTCCTGCAGCAAATGCACTTATTAAAGCTGCTGATTGTAAGAGAGGAATGCCTTTCTGTAGAAATTAAACTACTGCTGAAGAGTCCTTTGGTGGAGGACATTCACCTCTCTCCACAAACAGCCCAAGCGATTGAGGAGGGCTGGAATACACCTGCAGAAAGTAAGAGCAGCTTCTCTATAGGCGGTGTTCCAATTTAGAGACTGAAATAATGGCCTCTGGCCCCTGCCCTACATGGAAGGATAATGTGGGAGTTTCGGGCCAATGGATTTGCATAAGTGTGGAGCCAGCAAGGAGAAATGTGATACAGAGCATTTGTTAAGTACCTCCTTTTCTTGACTGTAGCTCAACAGGCTGTACCTGTTTACCACCACAGTTTGCATTTTCTCACCTGGTAACATCTGCAAGGCACCATGCTGTACTATGTTAGAAATCCCCAAGATGGCTCTGAGAAGGCTTGTACCTATACATTGCTAAACTGCATGCAGCTCTGGAGTCAGTTCAGTGCTGACCAAACTGGGAGTCTCTGCAGCACCCTGCTTTGCAGAGGAGATGCAAGCCTGCTGTATCCCATGCTCTCTATGCATCCCCTGAGCGCTCTTAAAATGTAAGCAAATGTCACTGCATGGCAATGAGACAGCAGACATTGGTGAACAAGTTAAATTTCACTGAACCAGCAATGACACACATGATCTACCTGGCCCAGAGTGGTTCACAATTGGAACTATTCTCCCTTGACAGCCCTGAAAAGAGGACTAATGCCTACTGCTGATTGCCAGTGTTTTCTGACAGCAAAGTGAATCACTTTTTAAAGACAATGACTTGTTTACTTTTCATTGAAACTTGAACTGAAGATATTTCATAATAGAATTTGAGCAAATTTACCAGATGTCTCATCCCACTGTGCTTTTCTGGCAGGTCTACAAGACAGAATGCTGACTAAGGCTAATAAATCAGGCTGTGTATGAAAGGCTTGGGGAAGGAATACAATATATATGCCTGAAACCATAGAAGTATCTTACCCCATCGATCCTTGGGAATTCCTGATGTTTCCTGTGCTTTTCTTTGAGACTGATCTCAAATACAGAAGGGGAAGGGGGTCCTGTTCTGTTCTCGTAGCCTATGGTGAGACATAGCTTTGTCTAACAGCACTCCTTGTGCTGGCATTGGAGATCATAGACATAAAAATGATTAATATAATTCTATAGTCAGGCAATTATCTATCCAGCTGGGAGAAAATGGGAAATAAGAGTTTAATGTGCATTCAGAGGCTGGCTGTGACCCAGCAAAGTACTGTATTGCTCTACAAAATAATATTCCCTTCCTCATCCTTCTCCTTATCTTCCACCCCCTGCCCTTTTGCTTTGTTCTGTCTCTACTAATATCTCTTTGCTTCCTTGCTGCCCTATCCAGCACTACTCTGCTGCTTCCCTTGGAATCGGGACAGAAATCCACCTCTAGAAGACTCTCTTCTTTTAGGGTCTTGCATTGCATGTGTCAACCACACTAAACTGTTTTAAAACACATTTCCACCCCCTCTTTCAGTGACTCTCACAGTACCTGATTCAGTTTACTGACCATTGTCTTTGCAAGTTTGTGCCATTCAGTCTTCTTTTGGCCTGGACACTTGCTTTCTTTCCTCTACTCTTGCTTTTATTTTCTCTTACTGTACTTCTGCCAGCTCTCTAGATATTCCCCTGCTTGTCTCTCTCCTCCCTACATATCAGGAAAAAGCAGCTGAAGTTTCCACACTATCTTCCAAGCAGAGGAAGTGATACAGGAAATACTATTCCTGTTTGTCTGACTGCAGTAGGAAAACATATATCAAACTCTTCACTGAAGCCCACACCAGACCAGCGGCACTTGTGCTAGTGATACCTGGTTCGCTGGGGTGGAAGAGGCTTTGGGTGACAGCACAGCATCATGTCACTCTACCCTTGCTTGGAGTGACTTAATTAACGTGCCCCTGAAATCCCTCTGTGGCTAAAGGGCATGCTAGCAGCAGGGCTGGCAGTGCTTCTCCTTCTGTACGGCCGTTTTTGAGGATTCTTGCTCACACCAGGGTGACAGTGGTACCAGGCAACCCCTCTTTCAGTCCAGGACATGTGAAATCTGGATACTCAAGCATAACAAGGTATTTTTAAAATAAAACATGGAAACACACTGACCCACAAAGAACACATTTCCTTTGAATAAAGTTTGTCCATCTGAATAGCAGTGTCAGGTGAAAAGAAGCTGTGTTTTTAAATCACAATCATATTATTTAAGCAAGTTGTATTATTCTGTGTGTTGCCTTTATCTGAAGATTGCAGGCATTTGTGATTATCTGTCTTTTTACCTTTATACAGCTGTTTTCATCCTGATAGGTCACAGAAATTTGCCATATGGCAGTAACGGCAACCTTCTCATCCAGCATGTTACAAAGGAACAGAGAGAAGGGGAGTGTCTAGCCCAGGACTGCTATAGCAAATTTCCACACTTAGAAAAATGCTGTAAAACCATTCCACTCCATTTTTAATGCTGTGTCTGAACAGCCTATGCTCAATGAATTGTGTGGTGTTCAAGTCATCTGTCTGTGCAAGATGAAAAGATGAGCTGGCTCTACTAGGATTAAACCTGTGCTTCTTGTGGCAGTAGATATTCCTCAGCCCATGCTTGGGACCAGGAAACAATCTTGAAACCAAGGCTCTGAAAATACAGCAGCATCTTGAGGGTTAAAGGGCTGGAAAAGGCAACATTGACTACCCTCCAACTCCTCAGGTTTTAAAACCATCAATACCCGAAGCTATTGTGTGATGGTCAGCCTGTCTCTGCTGAGTGAGTCTGCACAGTTGGTACCACTCCAGCTGCGGCTGCTCTTTAGAGTTGGAAAAACTGCTTGGAAAGGGTGTTTGTTTTTTTTTTTTTAATTATTATTTTCTCAGCTTTGAGAATAGTTCTGTGTGTTCCCCCTCACTCCCTCCCTTTAACAGCAGTTTCAGTTTAGCTTGTGTCCCAACACTCATACTCTCGCTGCAGCCTTAAAGGAGCACAGACCAAACCTCAGCAATTTTCAGCAAGGCCACAGAGTTGTTGGAAAGGTTCCCACTGACTTCTTCAGTAAGCTCTAAAAGGCAGGCTCCAGTGCTTCCAGTGCTGCTGTAAATAATGTCTACAAGGGGCCCGATAAGGAATAAGGGGTACACACGGCCTTGCTTCCAGCTCGTCTTTCAGTTCCTGTGTCTCTTGTAAGAGAAACAAGGGAACTAATTTCATATAACTTGGCACATCGTCTGATTGTTGGGCCCTTAGGGGTCTGTTTGGTGCTGCCTTTCCCACTGACAGGACTTCAGGCTCCAGGTTTTACTTGGCGGAGCCAGAGAGGCCTCTCTGGAGGTGCCTCAAGGGGAGAGCACAAAGTGTTAAATGCAGGAAGTGTGTTAGAAACAAGGGCAATTTTCTGGCTTTGATCTGTCACTTGGCAGATCCTGGAGACAGGCTTGTCTGGGGCTATCTCTAGCAGAGTTTGGAAGTGGCTGAGCGAGGCACTGCTCAGCCTGCGGGATGAAAGTGCACCCGAGAGCAAAGGGGCACGATGTCCTCTGTTTGAAGCAGGAGCTGCAAAATACAACTGCAGTGCTGCTCTCAGCTGGGAAGCCAACAGGAAGGACGTGTTTCCCTCCTTTCCCTCTTTCCGTGGATTTTTCAACAGGTTAAGTTGGATTTAGTTGTTGAGGATTGTAAGTACTGACAAATGCAGCACCTGCAGATGGAAGGAAGGTAGTGTTATTAGGGTGGGGTTAGTAGCCAGTTAAAGTGGCAAATATTAAGTTATGGAAACCTTACTGTATCATTCCCTTAATTCAACAGAAGGTGACAAGGAGACGAATTAAATATAGAACCTAAACATGACAGAACTCAAAGAATGTCTGTGCTCTTGTTCAACATTAGGATACAGAATGCACAATTTCATGCAAATCAGACTTCATTTATTTTCTGTTGTGCTTCTTCAGTTAAATATGAAACGAATGAGAACAAGAGCCTTTTTTCAGCATCCCATACCTAGTAAATTCATTCTGGGAATGGAGGAAATAGAGTGAATATGATTCTGGACAATGACATCGCCAATGATCCAAAAATATTTGCACTGGGTGACCTGAATAGTCTCTTGAATATAAATGAACCACAGAGGAAAAATTCTATTAAGAGCAAACACAGTAGCTAAAGGGGTGATATTGCTGAATTGGAAATATGCAGAAGGATTAAAGCTTGCTGAATTGTGCACAGGATTAAGTGAATTGACACATGTGGAGAAAATAATTTCAATAATAAACAGATTTTTGTTCTTTGGGAATCTTTCTGGGAAATATAGTCGTAATTTTCAGAGTTATGACTGAATTGTCATACTATACATAATAAGTTACTGCTGTAATCTAGAATGATGAAATGTATTCATGTGGTAAAGTGGTGATCCATAATCGTATTGTTGTGCAAGGCAGTGAAAAAACACAAGGATCTGAAACAAAATTAAACTTCTTATGTTAAAGTGGATATGTTACAATATGCTTCCTTCTGCAGGATGCCTTCAAAATGATGGTTTGCTTACTGGGTTATCACACAGCACTTTCTTCTTCTGGTTGGCCCTTGTTTACCAACGGGGGACTAAAACACACATAGAGGCAGAGAACTTTGCCAAGGCCATGCAGAAGGGACCTCAATTTTTTTGGTTATCTTTTCTTTGCTAACGTTCTGTGCTCTTCCTCTAGATGATGATCATGTTGAAACGGCCAAGGAAAAGCAATAGCTGATGATCCTGTCGGGAACTAGGTGGCTGTGGTTATTACTGCTTTTCTCCTACAGGCTAATGTCTGCCCAAGTCATGAGCGCTGTTCTCAAAGTCAGTCGGCCTGGGCCATCACAAAGGCTTACAAGTGTGGGGGTTAAAAGCTAGACCAGACAGATCGACAAGGGCTCGTCTTGTCTTCTCACAAATTTTCAGGCTTGTTGTTTTGTCAGTGCCTGTATTTCTTATCATCAGGTTAAGTCTAACTGGTTACAATTACTGTGCATTCAAGGTTACAGAAGAAATATTGTTAACATCTCTTTTTACAGCCTGACAACTTCCCAAGGCACTCTTTGATACTGAATTTTTCCATGCACGGTCTCCAGCAAGTGTCAGTTATTTTTTCATTAGCCCATTTGAGTTCTTCAATGAAGCCAAATGATTGAATCTTTGTAACTTACTGGGGCAAGGAGTACATCTTGTCTCCCTTTGTGTCATATCACAGTGTTTGCTTTCAGTAAATAATAATAGCAACAACTTGTTCATTAAAGGGCTGCTAGGCGTGTCTTTTAAGACCTAAGTTGTACAAAAAGATGTTTAGCACATATGCTTAATATATATCTTCCTGTGTGGAACTTGAAATTTTGCAACCAACCTATAATCTCTGGTTTTGCAGCACCTGTGAGCAAGATAGTTCCTAGCTGAACATTTTGAACAGTAAGAGTTCCATTACCTGCTGATTCAGGTAAAGCATTACTTCCTCATAGCATTGAAGTAGAAAAGGTTCCCCTGAAACGGTTGTGACCTGTCTGTTTTCCACAGCTTTGAGGATTTGCAAAGTCTTTATTTAAAATGACACATATTAAAAAATGTTTCTCGAGAGAACAACTGTTATTCACATGATTAGCAAAACCACTAATTGGGAAGTGGTGAACAGCGGCCAAAGAAAAGCTCCTTGACTCCAGCCCTGCAGTTAATGCCTAAATATTGATGGGCAATATACAACTTTTAATCATTGCATACAGGCTTGTAGATGAATGAAGGTGGCTTGCTGGATGGGGTGCCTGGCAGTCGGGGCTGCACCTGGGGCTCTTCTTTTGATGTCCTTGGTGGTACAGAGCTTCTTCCTCTTTGGTGGAAGAAAGTGTGTACTTGGAAATGTTTAAGAAGGTGAGTGGGGATTTGATTTGGGCTTGTTTTTGTGGTCAGTTTGCTTTAGTAAAGCCTGAGGGATTGATCCTGAAAAATGCTAAAGGACAGAGGTAGAGTGTTGTGCTAGTGATGTTGTAGGATACAGTAGCAGTCCTCTGCTCTGTCACTTTCTTGCCCTTCCTCCATGTACCTCCAAGTAGTGCCTGAAATCATTACCTGTCATAAACAGTTAATTGTATCATGTATTACTTCCCCACAACAGTCACTTGGACTACAGAGGGCTGTGTAGGGTTTTTATAGTAGGGAATTGAGTTTTTTTGTTGCTTCTGTCATCTGTGCTGAGATTTGGATTTAATGCTAGAAATATGCTTGGCACGGACGGTGGGGATGTAAGACCGTGGCTCTGGGGAGTTCTCTGCACAGTCTTGCCCTGGATAGTATCCCACAGAGAAGAGTTTTACTGTTGTAGCAGAAGGAAAGTGTGACCCTGTTAAAGGAACACAGCTGGTGATTGCCGTTCTCAAATTGCAAAGAGGATGTTCTTGAGCAATTCTGTTGCTATGTTGGAGAGCATCAGGAGTGGTCAACAAATGGCCTTGACCTATGGTCCCAATGACTGCTGTATGTCAGCCTTGAATAACGGTAACTGAAACTCAGATCACTTGAATTTGAGTTACAAATGAATTATAAACCATAGTATGGAGACCAGAGTAGGAACTACTTTTCTTTACCTGAAAGGTGAATCAAATGATGGTTGGTTGCAGCACAGCTAGAGCCCAGGTGAGTGCCTGAAAGTTCAAGTAACTATACAGAAATGGCTGTGCCATTTTGGGTGCTGAAGCCCTGCTGAAGATGCCTGCAGCCTTTGCCCAGGATTTATGCTCCAACAAGGGATGAAGCTTCAAATAGACACTTCTTTGCTGATGTTCACTATGGTCGTTTGGTGTGTGGGACTTTGGATCCCCTTCTGACATGCTCAACCCTTTTCTGTATTTTGAACACTGTGGCTAGATGGGCTTCTTGGGATGACACAGATGCAACTTAGGAATAATTTATGGCATTTCAAAAATTTTGCTGTCTGGGGAAATGGACTAACTACAGTTTGTTCCATTTAAAAGCAGAAAGTTGTTTTTATTGTAAAACCACAAACTGCATTCTAGTATTCCTGTGCTCTGCTATCTCCCATCTCTTGCTCCCTGTCAATACTCTTACTTGCTCAGTAAGAAAGTGATTCTTACAGAGGTTTCTGCTGAAGTGGGCTGGCTGTAAAGAAGCAGCAACTCCTTTACATTCAGTAACCATACCATTTTCTCTATCAGCATGGAGCATTTGACTCATGTGCCCTAGAAAATAACTCCTCACTCCCACTATGTGCTCATATACTGAGCTGAGTTCTAAACCTGACCTGCAGTTCTGGGATGCAAACTCATGATCAAAATCACTGGATGCAGGAGGTCAGTGTTTCAGTGTCCTTAGTCTCTGGGGTGAGAGTCCACTATTTAAAGAGTAGTGTTGTGAATTCAAAACAGGTTAATGCTTTCTAAGGTCTAGTGAAGTTACAAAAACACAGTACAAAAGAGCACGCCTGCCTTAAATAAAAGCTGATTATAGACCTCAGTCCTGTTTCTATTAAAGTCAATAAGGGGATCATGCTTCAAAATTTCACCCAATCTGGATCAGGGTCTTTTATAGGGGGCAAAAAAAATCTGTATGAAAAATTGAGATGCTTGGTTTCCAGCACAAGCAGTAATTCTACTCTTGCAATAATGCGATGCAAGCATACTGTTCAAGGAGTTTATTTCATAAGCTATACAAAAATAGTGGTGCTGTCTACAGCCTTTTCTCCCACACAGCACCTCGAACTGTATTGCATACTGGGCCTTATGAAGCAGAAGGCTAAACTTCAACAGGATTTTACACTCCCCATAGTCCAGGAACTGGGTTTTTGTTAGTTAGTAAGAGATAGGGTAACTAATATTTTAAGCCAGATCTGGGGCTGTGAATGTGTAGCAGAGTTTTGAGTAATTTAATTTTCTTAATTTGATACTCTCAGAATATGCACAATCCAGAGGTGCTTGGTTGCAAAGCTTGGAAATAAGCTTACCTCCCACTGTAATTATCAGAAAGTCTTCTGATCTGTCTGCATGCATAAACTGGATATTTGTATGTATGTACACATGCATCTACCAAGCACAAGCCTCTTGAGAATTTTGGCTCCCTTTATTGGTGACTTTGTTTCACGATCCTTGCTCTGAATTTCTTTTTTGTTATTCCCTATTTCCCATACTGGAAACCGTGTTGCTGAACTCACATAATAAAGGAGAAGTGTCTGCTAATAGTTGCTCTTCAGGGGGAGATTGTGATGAGCAGGCTGGGATTTCAGAGAACGCTGCAGAAACCTACTTCTGAAACCTATTTCTGACAGCATCTCACTCTCATGTAGCAGCACCCTTGGCTGCAGTGAACTCCCCTCATCCAGGCTGCCCTGGCTTGTGAGTAATTTTCTTGTTCTCCTGTAGCTACCCACAGATTTGCTAAGTGCTGAGGAGCATATATTGAAAGTACCCTAGAGAGTTGTTAGCCATGTGGCTGCTCCATTAATTTTCATGGTGGCCCTGTGTTAGACGTCTGTATGTTGCTGTGGAGAAAAAAAAAAATGCCCTCTGAGTTTTAATTCAGGGATCATAAAGACCTAGTGTCACTTTTCCATAAAGGAGAGAGGAGCAAATGATTCCTCGGTGCATTTTGCCTTCGTTTTGCAGCGTGCAAAGACAGGGAGGTTTATGAGTTTATTTGTTTTGTAAAATCACTTAGTTATTTCTGAAAAACATTGTTTACAGGTATATCACAGCCTTTTTGGACATTCTCAGAGACAGAAATGAATATCGTGGTGAGAGCAAGTAAAGAAAATGCTTGTTCAGAAGTTCCTTTCTATAGAAATTTATAAAGTATTTTTAGGAATTAATTCTGAATGTGATAATTTGCTTATCATCTTCACTGTTAACCAGAGACTGACAGAGAGGTGTCAAGTGCAGAAACCCAAGCCAACGAGGAGAGCTGGAGAGCAGCTGAAGACAGACTGCTCAGTCAGTGCTGTTTTTTCCTGCTCTGTTCCCCTTGCTGTGGAAGGGCTCTCTTCAGTCATTGACTTTATTAGTTGTTTGTTTAGTAGTGCTAGTAAATCCAGAGGGACTGGGTACCCATGGCTCAAGGTCCCTCTGCGCACACATGCACAATAATAGTCCTGCCCTGGGTGCCGTGTATAGTGCTAGGTGTTACCTTCAGAAGATTGTTTCCCTCCCACACAGAGTCTCAGCTTTACCAAGGTTGTATCTCCTTCAAAGAGAGCAGCCTTCACAGTCCTAACAGGCTTTCATCCATATGCTGTCTCTCTTTTTTTTCCACCTCCCTCTGCTTTAGCTTTCTGTTGCTCACCTGTCTGCTCTGCAGCTTGCTTGGATGCATTGCTGACTTGGGAGCTCAAGACCAAGGATTCTTTCAAGCCTTCTGTCCTAGCATGAATACATTCAAAGAATCCCAAATGTGACTCTCTGGCTGTGAGTGTGTTGCATGGGATGGGCTGAAGGCTGTGCCTAAGCCACTTTCACCTCTTTCACAGTGCTTCCCATCCGCACTGGCAAAGGAAGCCATACATCCTTTTCCTGGTGAGTAAAAGAAGAGTTCACAGACTTGCCCCTGTGGTTTCCTTCCTACCATTAAACAGATCCACCTCTATACATCAAATACCATTTTCTTTTGCAGCTAGTCAACTCTCTTGATTGTGCTCTTTGCTGATCTGGTAGTTATTTTCGTTGCCTCTGTGGAGGTCTGCTCTCAGCAAACCCAGCGCCTGACAGGCAGCACAATCCTGGAGTGCCTTGGCAGGCTGCCTGCGTCTGTCCTGCAGGCCCTGGGGGGACTCACGTTTTGCCGCTTACTTTCCTCTTTCCTAGAGATCTAAAGCAATTTTGCAAGTAGTCACTTGGAGCCATATTTCCCTTTGCCCTGGAATATTTTTATTTATTTTTAGTAAACGTTTGTCAGTGTTTCTAACATTGTGCCTCGAGCAACGTGGCCTGGACTGAAGCCATGCAGCAGGCTGACAACCTGTTAGGCGAGTCTCCTATCAATTAGGCTGCAGCTGTCATTGGATCTATTCTCAGCCTCCTTGGTACGTGTTTGCAAATAACAGGGGCTGCTGTTTTGCAGCTCTTGATTTTTTTTCTCCATAGCCAGTTAAGAACATTTTGTCCCTAGAATTCCTCCTGTCTCCTTTGATTTTGCTTTCTAATCATCTTCGCTTTATTCTCCAAAGAATATATGCTTATCGAGGATATTCTTATAAGTGTCTGCTCTCTCTCTTTTATTTAAGGCACAAAACAAGGAAAACCTCCCCCAAAGAAACAAAAAAAAAGGAATATCTCACTCAAAGCTATACCTTGATCCTTTAAATGTTTTCAGACTTTCTCCAAAGCACCCAGACTGCTTCTTACCTGTGGGGAGCTGCCGTTTTGAAAGCCTGTCTTGCATGGAAGCTCTCCATGGGGGCTGCCTTGTTTCTGCTGATGTCTGAGTTTTGAGGTGATTGTGTGTTTTATTATCAGGTTTGCCGCAGCTGGAAAGAGAGTCCCTGACAATGTACAATCTGTTAGAATTCCCTCTTATACCTTCTACCATTTGCAGTTTTCTCTTCTCCTATAAAAATAAAGAAAATTGCTATATAACTTTTTTTCCAGATGTTGCACACTGCATGGTGGTACTTGATGCTAATATTTCATTCAGTAATCTATGGAGCACAGCCCAGTTTGTATTAGAGCAACCACGCTTAGGCATATCATTTTCTTGTTTTGCTTCCATGGGAAGTGGGAAATCAGAATTGGGATGTTCAAGCAAGGCAGAAGCACCCAGGGCTTTTCATCCTTGGTCTGACTGAAAGATACATTTTTGATATTATACTGTCATTTCTTTCACAAGCCAGGCTCTGGCTTTGCACAAAAGCAGTGGAAACTGTTCCAGTTTTCTCTCATTCTGTAGATCCTAACAACGGGTCTCCAGCCAGCTTTCAGCTTTGGAGGCAGAACTACCCCATCATAGGCAGATTGAAACAGTTAAGTTTAGATCAGCTCATGCTGAATTGGCAAAAGTCCCTACACTTGCCTGGTGGGAGAGTGAGGACAGGGCTTTTTCCTATCCCCACTAAATAGCACACAGTGCTGCAAGATGCTTCCCCTGCAAGATCACTCAATGTTTGCTCTGCAAGAATATCCCCAAGGAGCCCACCTAGTGCTGTAGCTGTGCAGGCATTCGGAGGCATCTTGAAGTTTTTGCATATAAAATTTCCCCAAACTAGCTGTGTGGCCCTGCGAAGCTCCTATGCACTGCAAGTGTTCATACAGCACTGCTTGTCTGTGCTGTATTTTCTGGAGTACAATACATCCATGACAGGAAGGCTCCACCAGGATCCCAGGACTGGGAGGTTTGGTGTTACAACACCAAGGAATGGGGCAGCTGGGTCATTGAAGGGAGTCTGCAGGGGTCTGAGCAGCCGCTCGGCATGCAAGTGAGTGTGGCCTCTGTGGGCAAAACTAGGGAAGCTGGAACACCTAGAGGGCCTAGGCAGGGCATTGCTGGATTGCATTAGCACCTCAGAAAGATCTGAGTGCTTTTGTGATCCTCTTGCTAGGTGCCTATTACCATCTTTCTTTACCAGGAGAAAGGTGGCTCCGAATCCCTTAGGAAGCTGCTATTTAGACTAGGATGTAGGCTCCCACGGCACTTCAGGTGTTTCATGAAATACTTGTTGGAGATACCACCTGTTGAGTGGTGCTGCAGATCTTTGGGCAATCTCAGGCTGAGACATTTAAGGTTTTCTCAAGTGCTTATTTAATGAAAAGCACATTTCACATGTATACAGCATCCCAACATCCCAAATTGTTCCTGCTCAATCACTCAGCTTTCAACTCCTTGAAAGTATAAACATAGTTAGAACAAGCTGCCATTCTGTAGACAAAGTGTAGTTGGCAAGGAGATGTAGTTTATGCAGTATTTATGTTTTCCCAGTAAACAAAGACAAGTAAAATGCTTTACTTGTTAACATCAATTCAAAGGAAAAGCGAATGATGGCATTTGCTGTAATGATGTTCAATGTTCTGAATGTGTCTGCTTGTTTCACCTTTATTCTAGATTCTGGCTTATAATTTGCTTCTTATGTTTAATAGTGTGTGACTGTTTCTGAAAATGCAACGTACGACTTTGTTTCAAGACTGTATTTAAGCAGAAGAGTTCTCTCTGAATTTTGTGGTGATAATATTAAGTGCAGCAGGAGGACTGGTTAAATAAGCAGGAGGGGCCTGAGCTGACTAGTTTGGTGTTCATTTCTTTGTCAGCTGCCATTGGAATAGTGTTCAGATTAATGTGATTACTCTTTGCAGTGGCTGCAAGTTCATAGACCAACTGTGCACTTGTATCAAACCCATCAGAATGATTTTAGTCCAGGGTTCCTACCAGAATTATTTCTATAAAATGTATTTGAAATCCTATATTGGCCATTTACACGTGAGGATTTCTATTTCAGGAAGCTTTGGAAACAGCCAGGATCTTCAACTGAACCCTTTCCAAAAGATACAGGATCCTTTTAACATTTAATGATGACTGAGAAGGTGCTTAAAAATAACTTAGAAGCACAAAGCACATTAGTGTGCTCCCTACCAGTTACAGGACTGGACTAACAGTTAAATTTTGGATTCTATTTGCATTTCTCGTCCTTTCTTGCTTCATGACCTGAGATGAATTGCCTAGTTCCCCTTGACAAATGAGCTTAATACTCATCTGTTGTCCATATTTACATTATTACATTTAGGAGGTGATATAATCTGAATTCATCTTCTCTGAGGAAAGAACTGTAAAACTCTGTGGTGGTCAGGAGTATAAAATATATCCTTCTACATGACTGCACATAGTATTATCCACTGTATAATATGCCAGCTATCAAGTCCATTTCACATCCAAAAGGTTAATGATGGTATAAGTTCTTTCGGGAGGGATTATGCTTACACATATATTTGTACAATATTCAACATAATAGCAAGCTAATCTTGACTGCATCATTTATGCTTTGCTACAATTTATACAATATAGGTAATCAATTAGTCTGATTCTTCTGCATGCTGCTAAATGGAACATGAACAGCTCATAATGGGCAGCAGTAAATAGATATTTGTATGTACACAGGTACACTATGCAGTGAAAGAGGCATGCAAGAGACAAGATGCTGAACAAAACAGCCCTGCATAAAACCAGGCATTCATTTAAAGGAAGAAAAATGTTGCTGAAAGCTGCAAGATTATTAGCATTACTATGCATGAGGAGTAGTCAAAGACGACGTTACAAGAGGAAGAGAGACATTATTCAAGTGTCTAAGAAGACAGACCATCATCAGCAGTGGAGAGAGAAAAGGCTTCCAAAGGAACAGCATAGCATTTCAAACATCAAATTATAAGGGGACTGAAGCTTTAAAAGGTATGTTGGAGTCTCTGCATTATTTATTATTTGAGATTGCCTTTCCCTCCAAATGCTTAAGTTTTGTTCCATTCATACAGAACAGAAATGTCCCTCCCATACTTCCCAGCTTCCCAGGCTTTCTGGACACTGAGCCAGCTCTGTTTTGAGATATGATTTACTCTAAGCAGACATTAATTACCTGCAATGCTGCAATGGGTTGGAGCTGCTTGTTAGAAAGGCTGGGGAAGTGAGAAGGATTTGGCTGCTGTTACTCTGGAGCTTGGGAAAGCTGGGCTCAGCATTCATTATTAATTTGTATTTTTATTGCATCCATACCTATGAGCTCCGGGCACCAACAGGATTTCACAGTGCTAGGTGCTGTCCTTTCTCCAACACAATTTAAGGCCTTGTGGACACCTTTCTCGAACCTGGTGTGTAGCTGTACGGACCGTGCAGTCACTCACGGTGCAGAGCTTACACTAGGAAAAAGCCTGCAAAAAACAGAGCTTGTATCAGTTGCCTGAGCGAAAGAAGCTGTATTGGCAAAAAGAAACTTTTTTTTCCCTTTTGCTCATATTACAGCTGTGTCTACATTAGGGCTTTTGCTGGCATAGCTGAAAAAAAAATCACACTCCTAGCTGACAGGGGTATGCTGTCAATTTTTTTAAATAGATGAGTCTGAAGTATTTCCACATGATGGATCAGTGTGTGTTTCTGTGTGTGGGAAAGGGGGAGGGGTGAACCTGTTTTAAAATAGAAGTTTCTAAAACTGATTTGCACAGATACCCTTAAAATGGCAAGTACTGCCCTTGCCAATAGCTTTCCGCTCCCTGGCCCTCCCGTTCTTCTCGCCCAGGCTCAGACCCCAGCCCTGTATTCCCCTTCCCTTCCACCTTCTCTGCCCCACGCCCTGGTGTGTCCAGCTGGGACTCTCGCCTGCTGTCCACAGTTCTCCTGCCTGATTTCTGCCCTGGCAGCATCCCACCTCTGTGGCTCTGACTCCTCTCCAAACACCTTCACTGAAGCTCTGGTCCCTCCCCTCTGCAACCAATGGCTGGCTCTGCTTCCTGAAGTGTGCATTTCTTGCCTTCATCCCCTACTGCTGATCCCAAGGCCTCTGTTGGGTGCAAAGGCTCAGGCTTTGTGTACAAACAGAAGTCCTCTATAAGCTCTGTGCCGTTCCAAAAGTTTTCATTTCCTGCAGCCAAACTGCATGTTAAGTCAAAGAGAGAGCAGAGGGATTTCTATTTCAAACAGGGAAGCAGAGCCTTTCGGGAACATCTGGAGAATATTTGGAGGAAGAGACGGAGCCGTGATAAGATCACAGGACTAGAGGCATGAAGGTCGGTTCTGTTGCTGCTTGTCCTGACCAGACGATTACTGGTGTTTACCTTGTTCCATCAGCTCAGGTTGGTTAGGGAGTCCAAATGACATATAAATGTATCATATATACTAGCTCCTGGGGAAGGAATTGATCCCAGAGCTACTGTGACCTTTCTGAGTCATCTTTGGGCAAAAGTTACTGCTTTAGTGCCTCAGATTCTTCATGTATGAAATGAGACTTCACGGTCATGAGGTACGAACCTTAATTTGATCAGACTTGGAAAGGGGGTGAGGTCCTGTGGTGGTTGAGTGCAAGGAGTAGGGATCAGCTGGTCCTCAGATGACTCACACTCCTTTAGAAGTACAATTCTGTGAAAATAAATAAGTTGCTAAATAACCTGCACATGGTGTGAGGGAGTGAGGTGTCAGAGGCAAACAGGCTCCAGAGCAGAGAGCAGCCTGGGCAAACAAGTCCTTGAACCACCCACATGTGTCAGGGTGCATAGCCAGCACCCCAGAATCCTTACTGATGGTTATTGCAGGTAATCCATAGGTTATACATCTGGGAATGAGGCATGTATATGCCTCAATAATACTTTTTAAAAAGAGCAGTGAGAGGACTTGTTTTAATTTTTTCTGAATATGAAAGTTTAAACATTTAAATAGCATTTAATCAAGTAACCCACAGCCCATTGGTATCAACTATTTGTTCAGAGTTTAAACTGACATTTCGTAAGCATGTTGATACTGCACTAACTTACTATAGGTATCTTCCTAAGTGCCAATTATCTGCCTCAACATTCCCCACAATTTAAGTTTGTTAGTAAGAAGCTCATTATACTAGTTTATTGCTGATGGAATTACATGAAGAGTAGATTTCACTCTTACATACTTATTAGACCTCAATAAGTGATCCTTAGCAGTCTGTTGCTATTCAATTAACAAGTAATAACTTCCTTAATGGATCTAATTGAAATGCTTATTTCAGTCAGGCACCTACTATAAAGCGCTTTACTTTGAGCACTTTTCTGAGTGCTAGTCTTGTTTACTTAACAAGAACAAAATGGGGCCACTGAGGAAAACTCCGCGACTGTGATGAGAACTGAACCACTGTTGGTAAATCCCTGCCAAACATGACCAGAAGTAATTTGCCAGGTGATTTCTGTTCTACAGAAGTATCATGGGAATAAAACAAGACATTTCTCTCTCTGGGAGTTTAAATCCATGGAGGGGATTCTGCAGCATGATATTCTTCTAGCACATTAGCTCTGCCTCCTGCGATGGATGTAAAAACACTTGCTGCTCTGCTGGGAGCTGCGTAGCTAAGCTCCGGTGCACTGCCATGGATGCTGTCATTGAGTTCTTGTTACAGTTCGACCCTCTTAAAAACTCACTCCTTTTCTTTGTGAATCTTCACATTTGGGCTAAGAGATTGATAGAAGTATGATGATGGCTATATTTAATGTTCTATAACTATCATCAGTATAATTACAGCCAAAAAGAGGATATAACTGCAGGGTTTTATACTGTTCCATGTACTTCAGTGAGACTGACACTAAATCACCTTGAATTTAATCTTTGCTCACAAGCATAACCTGTGCTGAACTGTCTTGAGTGACCACTCCTGGGGCTAACAAAACCCAGTTGCTCTATGGAGACAGCGTCCTAACAAAAGTGGCAAAGAGGTGTGTGCAGTGTACCTGGGGCTGTGCACACCGTACCTGGTGAGCTGTTAGGTTGGGGATCTCCTTAATAGGGAAGGGGAGGATTCTTAACTGGGATTTTGTAGTCTAGGAAATGATAACCTGCATTGTCCATTTATGGGATGGGAAGACCCAACAATGGTTGGCTTCTGAAGCTATTTTTGGTTTCAGGATTTAAAGTCTGTTTTCTCCTGTAATGAGGATTTAACAGACAAGACTTATGTTTGTGGATAAATGCCAGGAAATCTTCTCAAGCAACACTAACAAATTACTCCATTTGGCAACATTAGTGTATGGGCAGTAACCTTTTCTCAAGAATTTTTAGCAGATGATAGATAGATTTAGTGTCAAAAAACCCCATAACAGGCTGTAACATCTTCTCCAATCTATCAGGTTTGTTACCAACTTTTTAATGTATGCCTTCTACTCACTGAATTGCAGGACCTTATTGATCTCTTTGCAGCTGAACTGATTAGTAGGGTAAGAGAGAGACTTCCTGAAAGAAGCCAAGAGAAATTATTCATTTAACATATTCTGATTTTAGTAAACTTCCATTTAACCTCCAGGGTTAATTAAAAAATAATATTGCTGGTTGTCTGGCATAAATTTATTAAATCAGACAGAAACTGAGTTCAGGCTAGTACATTTAATGTCAACTTTTGTAATATTCTTGGGGAAAAATCCACACAGACTTCTTAGTATTCCAGAATTGCTTTATTTTAAAACAACAGCCATAGCAGCAAAGAACCCAACTAGGAACATAACCCCCAAAATGAAAACACATTCTGCAACTTTGGGTAGTTCAGAAATACCTAAATAAGATATCGGGGACTTCATAGGTCTGTGGTTATTGGTTGAAACCCTGCCTTCATCGTGAGGTATTAGCTAGTTGGTGTCTGGGTTGGAATTAGGGGATTTGGTATGCTTTCCAGAGATGCCACCGTTCTTCCCTGTGCCTACAGGGTGAATGATATGCAGCGTAGCGGCCGTCTTTGTTAATGTCTGAACAGAGAGCAAGGATTAAATGGGCCTAACAGCTGAGGGGATTTTCAAAGGCATGAGCATTATTTAGAGATGTATCTTCTGCTGGTTTCTATTCGTTTTTCCAGACTTGCTTTGAGATTTCTAGTTTGGTGTGGGTCTGTCTCCCCACTGCTCTCCCAGACCCTGTTATGGATGAGCTACTTATGGGTGTTTGATGGAGATCTGGGGATATTTTCAGAGGTACAAATGTCAACACCCAAGTTACATTGATGGGTTGGAGGAGTCTGTGCTTGATAGGAAAGAGCTAATAGAGAACCATCCTGGAGAAGGTTCTGTCGTGTCATTCGTGCTGTGACGAGCTTGGCGGTGAGCTCGGGTGGTATAACAAAGGTGCAGTCCAGCTTTTTGAAGCTATGTTCCTCTGGCCCTGACTTGACCTTGCATCTGAAGCTGAGGGGAGTGGGGCTGGAATATCCTATGAAGTAACAGCCTGGGAGAGGAGAAGCCTTCACTGGAAGGACTTTATGAAAAAACAAATGAGCACTAAAATACCAAAGCGAGGCTTCAAGACAGGTTAGTTATACTCCTGTCCAGGACAAGTGAAACTGTGTTTTAGAGAACACAAGGAGGAGTATAAAAAAATCCAGTACTGGATTTAGATAGAAACTGCTGACATTGTTAGCTGTGTGGCATTTGTGCAAGATTTTGTTAGAAGCCAACATCATAAAGCTGTCCATTCTGTCAGCCAGTTTCAGGGCAAATATTTTTCTCTTCTTCCCCCCATCAAATTGAGATGACAGGTTTCTAAGTGGTTTTAGTCTGAAATGTGACAAAAAGTGTATTTTTGGCAACTGCTCTTGCTTTGTGTCCTATGTGATATTTTATCCCTCCTGGCCTGGAATATCTTATGTAGTTAGAGCCTTTTGAGGCATATTTCCTCCCTCAGAGTGTGGGGAGAAATTCTACCTGGAGTTTTGTTCCTGGGGAAGAGAAAAATCAGCCTTTTACCAAGTACTGCAGTTTAACTGAAGCAGCAGGAACTAGTGAGGAATGCTTGAAATATGGAACATATCATGTATAGTAAAATGCCATTTTCAAGTGCTTTCTGAACTATCCATCCCAGTAATGAAGCAGCTCTGAAATACCACGTGACTGTCTCACAGTGTGTTGCACTCTGTATAACCTCGCCTGTGATCATGATGTCACTTCAGATGAAAGATTCGCATGGAGAGCAGTACATTGTGTGTTAGGATGAGCTGACACTCTCTGGGATCTGAACAGTGAAGGACTGTGAGATGGGCACTCTGTGCTTGTCAAAGAGAAGTAAGCGCTGCAATAAAAAATAGTAGTCGGCTATCCAAACTCACCTCAGTCTGGGCAGAAGGAAGACTTCACCATTATGCAAAAAGACTTGCTTAATCTGAAAGTTCTCCTAGAAAGGATTTTAAGGATGATCAATCATTTTTACTGTCTTTCAGTTCAGGGTCCTAATTCAGCTGATTTCCTGAATGTTTGAGTAGCTCTAGGTGGCCCTGCTTGAGTGAGGGGGTTGGACCAGATGATCTCCAGATGTCCCTTCCCACCTCAGCCATTCTGTGATTTTGATATTTTGATACCCCTTACTTGAGTGTTACCAACAGAAGTAAACAAAACACCACAAAACACCTTCTTCTGCTTCCATTAGCACAAGCAGCTCCCCACAGGATAGTCTCAGTGGGTGCCTTTATATAGCTTTTCTCTTGTGCCTGGGAGCTTGGCGTTTGGTGCCTTATGTCCCAGTTGAGTGTAATGTATGATGGGCTTTTCTAGGGAATTTAAAACCAGGCAAACTTAGAACCACACACACACACACACACACACACTGTGGTCCAGGTATGGCAAGAGGACTCCACACACAATATGTCAGCTGGCCTAAGCAAGCCTGTTCAGCTCTCACTGCAGTACCTGCTGGCAAACCCTCCAAAAGCCAGAAAAAGCAGAGCGTTCCCACAGAGGCATTTTTCTTAGTCTGAAGCCTTGATCTCCTTATCAAACAAACGTGGCCAGAGATGATGATGGGGCTGCGTCCTGTTACAGCAAATGCTTTCCTGCAGATGTGCATCCCATTTTGCTTTGGCTTTGCTCACACCTCCTCAGCATTTGGTTTCTGGGAACGTCTGAGTGATTGAGGGTGAAGGCCTGGCCCCATGCAGCTCTGCCATCTCATTCGATGGAGTCAGTATTTCACCCGCGCTAACAGTGACAGAGACCGAGTGTCAGAGCTGCATGCACAAGCTTTCACAGAAATCAATTCTCACATACAGCATTAATATTGGAAGTGCTTCTGGCTCACCTAATCACTGGCCACGCACAATAACCTGTGACTAATAGCCATTCACGGTTATACAGCACAGCCTGATTATAAAAACTTGCCATTAGTCTGTAACCAAAAAAAAAAAAATCTCAAGCTGTTAATTGACCAACATGTATTCCTGAGGACCTCGGGAGTGATTGGATGGATATTCATCGCTCAGCAAGGGAAGGTACAGCTGCCTTGTGCATTGCTTTTATGATTCATCTGCTCTGATCTACTTTTGATTATTTTTTCCTGATGTGAGGCCAGTATTGTAAATCAAAGATTTGAGAAATAAGCCTGTGTTTAAAGTGACCCAAATTAAAAGCCAGTTGCCACCTTTCTTCTCTTACTAGGCAGCTGTCCATTTCTGTGCAGGAACAGACACATGTTAAGATTGTCATACAGCTACAGAAGCAAAGTGGTTAGCTCAGGGGCTGCCTTTGCCAATGGTTAAAGTCAGCTACTGGAAAAAGTTACAAAACTTGTTACAGCCAGGTATGATCCTGCAGAAGGGTTTTCACTGAGAACTGTTATTCTTTGCTCATTTTTGTGCAAGTCAGTGGGACTCTGCCCTGGAAAACCAACAGCCTATGAGTTGTAACAAGGACAGCAAGATGTGTGCAGGTGAGTTTTGGGGTTTGTGTTGTTTTTTTTTTTTTTTTGGCCATTCAAGTTTTCCTGTAGTAAACTTCCTTTTTTTGTTGACAGATGGGGACCAGTCCTGAGAATGGGCAGGACAGCTTGTTCATGTGATGATAGATTTTCTTCTCCTTCCCTACTCTTAAAGTATCAGCGGAGCTTGAGCCACATTCTTCCTGGCTGACAAAGGGCAGCAGCACCAGTCTGGCAGAGAGGATGCAGCATCACCATTGCAGCCCAAGGAATTCTCAGACTTTGCCTAAACATGGTGACCCTCTGTCATCTCCACTCTGGTCAGCAGCCTTCACTGTAGCACACAGACTTGGATCTAGTTATGATTTTAACAAGCAGAGCTCAGAAAAGTTGGTGACTGTAGGGAAAAAGGAAGCAAGTGGACCATAAATCAGGTCATCGGATGAATTCAGAATGCACTAATAAAATCAGAGCTTCCAATAAATTTCATTTCAGGCAGAGCAGAAATTGTTTCTCAGTCGAGAGTTCAGGACAGAGTATAATTTCAGATGTGTCAGGCCAATGCAATATGTCTACAAAAATGTTTGCAGGCAGGCAGCAATGGCTGGTCCAGAGTCAGGCCCTCGCATCAGTTGCACTTTAGTATGATTGAATAAAGAGGTGAGAATCTCTAGTTCTCTGAGCAAAGCTGAATCTAATTAAATATTTAATGTTTGGGGTTTTTTTTCCCTCACAGATCCTTTAATTTCTTGCTCTTTCACACTGTGCTATGATGACATTTGAACAACAAATGCAGTCTTGGAAGGTTGGTCTCCTGGTACTGCTTTTCATATGAAAAGCTTGCACATCCCAGCTGAAGTCCAGATGCTGCATTTATGAGGTACTTTGTCGTGATCGATTTTTAAAAAATATTTTTCCATCCCGTGAAATTAATAGGCACCTGGGGAAATACCAACCAACTCCTCCCCACTCCTGCAAATACTAACCTTTCCCAGATGGGAAGGGATTTCTCTTTCCCTTTATTTACCTGCAAGATGTCCTTGCTGGTGCTCAGAATCACAGAGGGAGAACGAAAAATAAGAAAACATTGATAAGGAGAAAACGTTACACACAGACCAACTGCACATGCACATACTCCAACTGAGACCACTGCCTTCTGAGGATCCATTACACTGAATAAACCCTGCATAATCTTCCCAGGGTCACAGTGAGTCATTAGCAAGACAGCACTCAGACAGAGGCATCCTGAGTTTTGTAACTACTCTGATTACTTTAAGACCTCAATTTAAAAGGCCATAGGTTTGTGCTGGCAGCACAGTCATAGAGATAACTACTCACGGCTCAACAAATTGGTTTTCTTGCAGTCATCTCAGTACTATGGGCCTGCAGCCATTTTTTGTTTTGTCTTGTCTACATATTGAGCCGTTATAGGTTTGGAGTTTTTCTTCTTAGCACCATGTTTCTTTTCCCTTTAAAAGATTTTTTTGTTTTAGTAAGATACAACTAGGTGCCACTGTATTGTTGTAACATGCACAGTAATTTCAAATGATTAATACCTTGACAGCATAGTCTCATAACAAATAATTTTTATCCATTATCTAAAATCAACTTTTAATTAAAAGAATACATTGTATTTGTTTTCTGATACTAAATTACGTGTGATGTTGGCACATACTAAATACCTGGCATGTATATTTCTATTAGGCTTTACTGTCTGCCTGAAATGTGAATTTCAATTATTAAGCATTAGTAAGTATTTAGGAATGTCCTGCTATGTAGGGTCTGCAATTAATTTTGCCAGGAATGATCTCTATCTTTTTGTAGCCTACATTTTAGAAGGAACACACTATCTTCTTTCTCCTTCAACACTACTGTAGTTGCACAAAATTGGTATTTTTCTAACCTTAACAAGAAGGGTTCACAGGAACTAGAGCCCAGCTGAAACTTGGCTCAAGCTCCAATAAAGGCTTCATATGGGCATATATTATATATTTTCAAATTCAGTGCATCTTGTTGGTGTGTCATATGGGCAACCCTGACTCTGTACTACACTCTACCTCTGCACACCAGTTATGTTGATGTTTTCTATTTAACTCAGGAGGCTGAAAGTCATCTACAGACACTTGCTCTCCCTCAAGATCACGCACGTCAACATGCGGCTGCAGTGAAGATGGAAGGACATCTGTGTGCGTTGCCCTCCGACTCTGCAAGTCCTCGGTGAGGCTGAGGAGAGGATGTCTCTGTGCCTCCTTCACAGAGCTATTAAAGGCAAGCAGTTTTTCCTCCATTGTAATCCCAACAACAATGCACCTAAACTAGCTTCACTAGTAATGAAATTTGACACTCAGTACATTGGAATATTTTATTTTGACTTTACATGCGGTGTTAAAAACCCAAAGAACGTACTATTTACACATCCACAATACAAGTTTACAAGATATCTATACATGTTAAAGTACTCTATAGTATAGAGCAGCTTCATTTAAGGGTTACTTTTTTTTATGCCGTACCATTAAAAAAGATACAATCTGCGTTTACCTTTGCACAAATGGATAAAGCATCTTTTATTATTAAATTAACGGAATAAGGACTAAGTTGAATGTTAGAAATTTCAACATAAATACTGAGAGAACTCACATTACCATCTACAAGGCAGCACAATGTTACAGGAGGTTATCAGGGTTCACATACATTTATCTTTCGGTTTCACACAAGTCTGTATTAATTAATATTTGTAAAGTGAATTCAGACCAGTTTGTATCTTTTGACAACCGAGTACATTTTTAATAGTTATTAATCTGTAGTGTTTTAGTTGTAAGACGGAAGTGTTTAGGAAGAGAGATCATTGATTTTTGGATCCAGAGGTCTCAGGAAATAAATGTCCCTTACAGCCTTACAAGAAAAAAATGACTACTTCTATCCTTTATTCTTTGTTCTGTAACAGAGAGATCCAGTTTTCAGTGACTAACCTTTTCTCCCCTTTGAACACATAATATAAATCTCCACCATCTCTGAAACCCATTGCAGTTATTTGTCCCACTAATTCATGAATATTCCTCTGCCATGGTTATTTCTATAGTTATGTTCAATAAACAATGTGGTAGTGTGTCGTTTGCAAGCTAAAACAGCCATCTGTGTTGAACATCAGCTGCAAGTGGATACTGTAAAACCTACTAAATAGCTTACACAACTTTAGCAGGTGTTCCATTACCCTAGAAACCTCATTTGATTTCACATTATAACTGTTTGATCCTTCGGAGAGCTGGAGCGGAATGTTTATCATGGTAAGGTGATTTAATGCTGCTGTCTTTTTGGATTGTAGGCTGCCTTTAGTTACCATTAATTATTCTTGCTTTTTATCCTTTTTTTTTTTTTTGGGTGCTGTTGAGAGGCTTTCCAACTGGCACTCGGGAGATATGTGCTACAGTGAGAACACTTGACAGATTTACTTTTTTTTTTTTAGTACTTTTATCATTTGCATGAATAAGGCACAAAATGCACAGATTCAGGTAAACTCACACATAATATTTACAGAATATTGTCATTACCTGCATGACTTTGGAAAAAAAACCTTACATTACACAACAAAAACAAATTGATTGCACTACTGTTGAGTTTTCACAGACTGCTTCTGCCAGGCCAATTAATGTTTCTTCTTTTTTATTGACAAGAGTCTATCACCATGTAGGGCGCTATTAAATGCAACAAAACTGTAACCTTCTCCAGTTACACAGGCCTTTGCCAAGCGAATTGATTACTAGCTGCCTTCAACGAGAAGTACAGGGGCTCAAGTTCACAGTGGCCAGGTATTGGATGGAGGCACTGTGGAAACACAGTAAAACTCCCCTGTTCCAGCCCAAAACACTAGATCTGAAATGCACAGCTCTGAATCAATAGCAGCACAACAGTGTTATGAAGAATTAGACATATCTGCACTCTTTCACTGGGTGACTATTTCATCAAGGCGTTATCATTCAGAAGGCTGGCAGAGATGCGCAGTTCATCCTCAGCTGTCTCCAAACTGAACCCAAAGGGCTGCAGAAGGCAGAGTCATCTGTTTGTTCAGTCATGCTCAATGTAAACAATTCCATAGCATAAAAGATGCAATGGGAATCTAAGTACATCCTACTGTGTACAGTACACACGCACATCCACACACGCACAGCTTTATCTGTGGCACAAACAAAATGCCACACACACGGAGAGAAAAAAATAATAATGCTACAATTGGGCCAGAGACTGAATTCCAGCAAATTGATTATTAACCCAGATATTCATTGAGACATTACCATTTTCTGACATTTGTGCAAGAGGCAAGGTGAATGCATACATATTAAAATGTTCACATTTAATGGGAAGGACCACGCTTAATGGCAGTCTAAAATGGAACCCATTCTTCAAGTATTTGCGTACTGATTTTTTTCCCAATAACTTTTTAGCTATTTAGAACAGTAAAGTAGCCCCCACCCCATTGTGCTACATGTCTCCTTAGCTCCAAACAAAAGAAATGTAATGACCAGCACTTTCCTTTGTTTTTTGTGTTTGCTCTTAGCAAGTACACGAAGTCTTGCTATAGCTACGTGTGGCAAGACACAGATGTTGCTGAAGTAAAGACAGTTTCTTTGGCCACTTTGTTCTCTTAAACAACAAGCAAGTCTCTGTCTTATGCGTCTACCACACCACCATCTCATAACCTGTACAGGTCAATGCCACACTCATTTCTAGCACAGACATGTCCTAGTAACTGTATTTGTTCAGTGGTCTGACTGACGTTGTCTGAGGAACGAATGAGGGTTTTGGTGGCACGTCAGGTTTTAAGGAGGGTGTCCTCTTTATTCCTGTACGAGGAAGGGTGCCGTTGCTCGTGTAACTGCTTTGCCTGGACAAGGAAGGCTGGAGGTGAACGCTGACAGGTGTCCCTTGCATGTAGTCCATCTTTGTGCCTGCCGTGGGAGGTATATACCCCCCACGATTAATACTAGGCTGTCTGGATAACAAAACACCGTTTGGTGAGTTTAAGTTTTTAGGAAGGGCAGATATTGAGTGCCTTTGTGAAGAATTTTTGTGATAACCTCTCTGCCTTTCCAAAGAGGTCATTGGTACTGCAGGAGTGGTGGGAACGTCCACTCGTTTTGTGGGGCTGTTTCTCGGAAGAGTTGATGGTGGAGAGTATAAAGACGCCTCCCTGTTGGGAACCTTCGGTGGGATCTCAGACATATTTCCCATTGGATCCAGCATTAAAGTCTGGTGGGCCACTTGAATATCTCCCATAATTGCTTTGGGATTACTAGTAGTTTCATTTAAGTGTTTCAGAAAATCATTCAGGGTGTTCCTGGAATCAACCGATCTCCTGTGGTCTCTTTTGCTGGATGGTTTTGTAAGTGGATGATCAATATGTTGCATCTTTTTGTCTGCCTTGTGTGCATTAGAATTTGAGAAAGATGTATTGTAATCGTGGGTAGCATTGGGAAGAACGATAGCACTAGGAATATGTCCATGACTTAGTGGAGAGTGGGGCGGGGGACTGGAAGGAAAAAACTGAGGGCTTTTTAGTGGGGTTTCCTTTCGTGAAGCATTGAGGTTACTATGCACTTTGTCCGACTGACTTTTCATAGCCTGCAGAGTCTTTTGTTGAAGAACTGGTGTAGATTCAGGAGTGGGAAGCGCAGCTAATTCCGGAGGCTGTCCCCTGTGGTCCATCATCATGGACTTTGTATCACCGTTTGGCGGCAACTCCTTTCTGCTAGTCAACAGGTTTGTGTAAAGTTTGGGTGAATCAATGTTTTGTTGATATTCCTTGACGGGACTATCAAACAGCCCATTCAGTTTAGCAAAGCTCCCACTGGAGTCAGTACAGGATTGAGCTGATTCTGCATCTTTGTGTATTTTCCTGGATTTCCGTACAAATATATCCCGGTAACAGTAAACGGCCACTCCCGCAATAAAGGCTCCCAGGACAAAAGCGGCAAAGACACAAGTGATTAGGACATTCATATGTACCATTTGGTTGGACTCTCCCGATTGCACTTCCCACCTCACACCTGCAAAAGACATGCAGTATATCATAAATCTACATGTACGTCACACTGATACATTTCAGAAGAAGGTAGCCTCCCTCAGGGAAGTGTCCTAATTAACTGCTTGTAAGTGCTCTGCGGCTAGTGTCAGTGTAACTCAGTTGGATCCTGCAATCCACAACACTGGTAAATGCAAATAATTTTATAAATAGAAATGACTGTGTGAGCATTGATCAGTCTAGATGAAGACTGTCCATTTTCTTTGATAACGAGGAATGCTTTCAAAGCTTCTCTCCTCATATTACATTCGGTTTAGCCTGTCCCCAAATTTCCTTTAAGGCTCATAAATAGGGGCCTGCATGTTATTAACATCAATGATTTCTGCTGGAAAATCGAGGTTAGAAGGTGCTACTGGGCCAGAGAGCAATTAATAACTCATAGATGGATTTCTCAGTTTTCTGTGCAACTCATAAATCAGTATCAAAAGAGAGACAGGATTATGCAAATGTGTAAAACTGTATAACATACATACTGCATTGCTATAACCATGTTAATGTAATATGGTGCAAAACTTGTAAACTAATACATCCATAGGTTGCTAGCCTTGAAGCGGCACACCTCGCATTATCTAAGTGTACAGTTTTTGAAGTGCAAGATTATGTCATTCTATTAGAGCACTAATTTTTATTTTCTTTTTTTTTAGTCAATAATGAACAGAAATGCTTGCGTAACATTGTAAAAAACAACTTGCAAGGTTAATTTATTAGAGAATGTTAAAATTTAGAAAACTTTTAGCTTAGACTAAGAAGTTGAATATTGAATTAGTTTTTTATTTGTGTATTAACAAGCTCTCTTTGTTTTTTGAGATTTTTTTAAAGCAACCACAGACATCTTGCAGCTAAGACAATGTTAGTTTTTAATGAAAGTAATTCTGTTAAATATCCCAAGGGATGCTAAAATGAAAAAGCAAGAGGGAAGAAACAGATTCACTTTTGTTAGAGGCAAGGCCTTTGAACATTGTTAATGTTCAGGGTTATAGGTTTTAGTGGCACTGTGCAGGAGAAGAAAGAAAACATGAGTAAAGTTCACTAATAGCTGTGACACAAAATGTGATTCAGAACCAAGAGCAAATGATAACAAAAACTTAAAGCAAAACAGAAAATAACTGCAACAAATTGAAATGACAAATGCACTGCCATAACGGCCGATAGGAAACCTGATATGTTTTGGTGAATGGTAATAAAACACAAATGGTTTTTGGCTGGTGAGATTTTCAGTAAATACAGAATTGTGCAAACATGTCTGTCACCTGGCTATTCTGCGTCCTGATGGAGACTTGTGTTAAGTGTTGGTTATGGGATCGGAAGCTTCTTGATTCTTTGGGCGACTGTAATAGTCCTACTGAATTAAAGTCTTAGTTGCCATAAAAGCCTAATCAAAGGTTCACTTAGCTGAAAGAGCGGCTACAGAAAGAAGAATTACATGCAGAATGTTTCTTTTTGTGCTTGGCTTAAAACCTGTGTGTGTCTCTATGTATTGAGAGCATCTGTAAACTGATGCTCAGATCCAGAGAATAAAAATTCAGCACACCCTTGCTCAGATCTGACCCATGTTCTTCAGGAACATGCTGCAGGCAGGCAGAGTTTGGGATATGCCCCATTTAATGCATGGATCTGTCATGGAGCTGTGCTTTGTTTTCTGTTCCCCCTTGTTCCCCAAAAAACCCCACCCCCAAACCAAACAAAAAACCCCACCATTAAGCTCTCGTAAGCAACCATGCCTGAGGACTAGTAGTCTTATCCAAACTAGACTGGTTTGAAAACAACCACCAGAGGTGCAGATAAGTCTTGAATGTGATTTTTTTTAATGCATCCAGAACTCCCACTGATTTTAATGGGAGCTTTGGAACACCCCAAGAATAAAAGGCTGAGCTTATTATCTGTGCTTCCCATTATAAGCTCTAAGCAGCACTTTGTACACCAGATAAGTAGGTATGAAAAACATGATTGCACTGTCTGCATATTCACAGGAAAAGGGTGTAAAATATAGCCCAACAATCATGGCTGTTACATTTAAGCCTTAGACAATGCCGAAGACTATCAGGTTTCCATTCAGCAGCAATGTATTCCCTGGTAAGGCCTTACCCTTTGGGACACCTGATAATGGATCAGAATAATCAGAAGTGTTTGGGTCATCTTGAACTACAAATTTCCGAGAGCCAGTCTCTTTAGGTTTCCAGGAACCAATCACTTTAGGTGATATAACTGGGATACTTGCCATTGTGGTAATGGAAGCTGAGGAGAACTCCATGTCTGTGGTGGCAAACAGATTTTTATTAATGTGTATTACAGTCAGGCTTTCCTCACTGTTTCATGGCACATCTAAGCTACAGCTGGAGACAGTATTTAATGGGAGTTACATGTCAGAGCAAAATGTGACCCCCTGCACTCTGCAGAAGTACAGAGGGCTGATTAAAATCAATTGTTCCAAAACTTCAAGTACGAAAAACATACATTAAAACATCAACAGCTGCTAGCCCAAAAGCCAAAGAAGTCAAACATGAAAGCAGTGCCAAAGTTAAAGTAAGCAACTGGTGGAGGTGAAAAGCACAACTTATTCTACTAAATTGCTATATTCTTCACTGGAGACAACATACTTGACTGCCTTTTAAACATCTTAAAAAAAAAAGAAGTTACTTGGAAAGATATACACTCATGACAGGTTACGCCTGAGAAACGAGATCAGCTCATTAGTGCTATTACGGTATACCAGGAACTGCTGAACAAGCCACTTCTACAGGTGGGGATGAAAGGAATGTTTTTAACCTCTATTTTGCAATGGTTCCTAAGGAACAATGTTGCAGAAATTCTGGCTCCTCTGCAGTACATTTGCTGAACAGAACCACCATAGCCTACGTGAAAACGCACATGAGGAGGAAACATACCAAATTGCATTTGCAATCCAGAGTCTGCTTTGCACACCCAAGTATTTTGTGTTCACTGTCCCAGTAGGTTTAGGCATGAATGTCTATGGCTCGAGATCTGACTGAGAAATGTACTTCAAAAGCACACTCATTCAGGACTTGAAAATAAGGTTCAGTTGTATCTGTGTCCTCAAATATCACTTTGAAAATTCAGTTGATGAAGTAAACACTCATGCAAGCAGGTAGCATTTCCATGTAACACAGTTTTGTTTTGTTTTGCTTTCCTAAGTGAGTCTCTAACTTACATTCTGGGTAAATATACCTGGAAAATATTTGTCTCAAACATTACTTCTTGTCAAATTACAGAAATGCAAATATCATCAGAAACCAAAACACAAAATAATGTTCTGTTGCACTCTTACAAATTTAACATACAAATAGATTATTTTCATATTACTCAGTCAGAAATGCACACTTGATTTGAAAGCAGAGACCAAGTGCCAGGAGCAAAGACTGGAAAATAAGGGCTTGGTCTTGCTCCTGTTGAAGTCAACACA
Source organism: Nyctibius grandis (assembly GCF_013368605.1). Classification (NCBI taxonomy): domain Eukaryota; kingdom Metazoa; phylum Chordata; class Aves; order Nyctibiiformes; family Nyctibiidae; genus Nyctibius; species Nyctibius grandis. The sequence continues at coordinate 15,266,179 of NC_090668.1, read as the reverse complement.
GGTTCTGCTTTTGAGTTCAACAGAGGAACACTGGGTCCTGTCTTCCTGAACACCAGGGGCTGACGGTGAAAACACTATTAGAAAAATCACTGAAGGAGAAAAGGATGTGAAAGTCCTGACAACAATGCATAAAGTTTTTTCTAAGCCACCTTTGTCTACACAGGTCCTCATTCAGCTACACAGTTTGTGATGTTAAATTTTTTCCATTAGCACAAACTACTTAAAACATTTCAAAAATGTAGAAAATACACATTTTGGTAAATGTGTATTTGTGCAAAAAGCTTGCTGGGAAAGAAGGAAAAGAGGAAAGGAGAGGTAAGGGGGAAGATGATGAAATTCTGCCATTCATCTACTAGAGATGACCAATAGGGGCATTCACAAATGCATGGCTGGGGATAAAGAGTAAAGCTTAGTGGACTTTCGTGCAGTGAAGATGTCATCTATGTTAATCAGGCTCTTTAATAAAAGATGTCTCAATAAATAATGAGCTGTTAACATGCGGCTACACAGGGTGAAGTGCTGAGAAGAGTCTGACTATCTTTACCATCAGTGGGAACATGAGTAAAAGCACAAAAATGGAGGACTGCCAGCTGTGCAAAAGGAAGGAAAAAAGGGCTGAAAATGCTGAACTGAAGGAAAGTAAAGGCCATTAATTCAAAAAAATTAAAAAAAACTAACCAGATGTTGGGTCGCCAAATATTTTGTAATCTGGTGTAGCTGTAGTAGGCAAAATTTCTAAAAGAATTAAAGGAACAAGTAATCAGTAAGAAGTAACGAAAAGAAAGCAAAAGATCTCAAACCTGAGTAATGGAAAATAAAACCTAAAATCTTACTGGTTACAAAAAATAAGTTCTTCAATACTTTGCTGTAGACCCCAAATAGTTGTAACCTGGTGAAGGAAAGACAAAACTCTGCCACCCAGGACCAAAAAGCTCAGCTTTGTGAACATTCACAGTAATACCAGGTGATGTGTTCATTATGTTACTGAAAAGCTCATCATAAATTTAACATCCATAGTGAGGTGTGGCCACAGACTACTGCTGAGACATTATAAACGAGCAGCAATGACTATGCCTTACCATGGCAGTCCCCAAGCTGCGCTGTGTTGCCGTATTCAACATCTTGTACATATCCTCCAGTGCTGTGGTTGTATGAAACAAACAAAGAGAACCTGCAATTAACAGTATTAGTAGGGTAACAAATGGTGATTTTTTTTTTCCTGGAAGCAGCAAATGGAAACAGATACAAAAGCTAGTGTATGGCCCAAAACATCGTTTTGCAAAATGCACAAGTCAGTTATAACCAGGCTTTAAAACTCTATATATGTGCTTATGCCAGGAAACAGAAAAAAAAAAAAATCCCTTTCTTCATCAACTTCATCATGTCTTCTACATTGGGTGTGCTCTTGGTTTTAAATACAACTGTCTAATTATACTAGTTAAAGTTTGCACTGGCCTGCTACAAAGGCCTCTTTTTAAGATACAGCTGCTAATGCACTGTATATTACAGACTTGATTTGTGCAAAGTGCCTTTGGTATGCATATATATCGCCCCAGCTCCAGCGCGGAAGCAAAAATCTTATTCGTTTCCCACTGTGAATCCTGTGCTTTCATATTTGCAAGTGACCGTGCCCTGGCCCTGAGCACGCCTGGGAGGGGATCCTGTGTACTGTCCTCTCTGAGCTGCTCAGGTTTGCAGGCAGCAATTTCTTGCCTTCCTGCTTCCAACTGCTCTTCCTACAGGTCTGCTTGTCCTCCTACACACGTGTAAAACTCTCACTGAAAGCAAGTCTTCACGCAGAGATTGCAGAGCTAGGTCAGACTTCAGCATTCTGTTCTCTTACATATAGAGCACACTGAAAAATCATCCCTAAAAAAATGGAGATGTATTAATTGAGCGCAAGGGAACAGGCATAGGCTATGAGCTCATGTGGTCTCTAAAGCGTATGTAGAGATGCTGGGCTAATTTGAGAAGCAGTACTTACAGCATGACTGGTGTCACTCTTCCACATGCCTCGTGGTCTAACCAGCCACAGTATGGGTCCCGTGAAGCAATACATGCCCTTGCAAGAGAAAAACCCCAAAAAATCATGCATTTTTTACTTCCTTCCCAAGAGATGCTGGCGCCCTTCCTTTAAGGGGGAGTTCAGGAACGGGGCCGTACTTTTTACATGACCCGTGACGCTCACACCGGCTCAGAGGAATTCTAATGACGCAGCTGGAGAATGCCACGAACAGAGCATGGTGGTCTCTATCCAGCTGAAGGGAAATGACTCTTCTGTCCTCCTCGCTCTCAGCATTACACCTGTTCAGGAAAAATAATGGGAGGCCATTATTTCAGTAACTGTAGTACTTTGTGCAGTGCTTACACTGCAAACATTTTATTTATGCCTGTGTAGATACTGAAAAGAGACTTTTTACACATATAAATGTAACTTACTCGTCTTTGCTGAGTGATTTCTAAACAAACCGATGGGCTATCAAATGCCAGCTTCTGGCTCTTATTTACAGCTAGGTGACAATTTCACTGAACTATATAGGAAAAAAAAAATCCAAATCCATTTTCTTTGTTCTCTCAGTCGGCATAAATATCTCGACAGAGCAGAACAGGAGTCCTGTATGGGATGCCTGTAGGGTCTAATTGGAACGCTTCCATTCCCAAATTCTTTGCACCGGAATAAACAAGTTTAAAATGATTAGATATAGTTTATACATTATTGGCCACTCTTGAGAAACCCTAAAGATAAGCTCACATCATTTCTGTTTAACAGCAGCAGATAGTTCTGACGTTTCATATTCAGGAAGAAGTGTATCTATTTGCAGAAGAATTAGACTGTATCACTGACGTCACCGGAGTGGAATTACGTTGTTCACTGAACCCATGCAATATGGCAAGTGACCAAATATTTTCAGGTTATTCAACACGAGGAACACCATGAAATAACAAACAAGTGGTAATGTTGGTGATAATGAGTTGCTTTTAGTTTACCACGATTTTTTTTAGCTAGGTACCAAGGACTAGATGAAGAGCTTAGGTGTTCTGGTTAATACTTACTTTGCATGATTATATGCTTCAATCTCTTCCAGTAATACACTGTCATTCAAAGAAAAAGGCCTGGTCTTTGCCAAGATTTTAAGTACTACTCCTGCTTCGGAGCCAACAAATATGACTGTGTAGTTCTGGTAGGGTCCAGCAGCGTGGTCTACAGCAATTGCTGTCAATCTGTATCTATCAAGACCAGAAGGCATATCATTAACACCGCGTTTTCCCGTTTTCCTTTTCACAGGCGTTATTTTTGAATGGTGCCATACCTGACACGTGTTTTGGTAAACCAGGGCTCGTCAATGACTGAGGGAACAGCTGAATCCATCAAAGGATGAGATTTGATGAAGGAGAGTGTTTCGTCTGGGAAATCAATGGAGGTTTTGTAAGCCTCTGCTAGGCCGTGTTTTGCACAGCAGCCAGGTCTGAAAGGAGAACAACATTGTTTTCCTCTTGGTATTTTACTTAATGAGAGAAGGCAGCCTGCTAATGAGCATCCTTATGGCTGAAGTGTAAAGCTCTGCTTTGGTTTTTGCCTGACAAGACACTCAAGAGTGCTGCTGATTTAAGGTAGCTCTTTACAAGGTCAATATTATGGCATCATGAGTAAGAACCTCTTACCTTGGCTTTGGTACTTTGTCTTCGGGTACAGCTGTCCAAACAGAGTCAGGAGTCTTTTGTTCTTTAAATCTCCCTTTGAAGACTTTCTCAATGTCATCCATGCTGAAAGCACACACTGCTGAACCAGGGATGCTGTAAAATTAGAAAAATAGTTGCGACAACTCAGCCTACAACGGCACCAATCTCGGTGTAAGACAGAACCAGAGAACTACCTTTGATGTATGGTTGCTCATCTCTCACCTGTTAAGCTGTGTGGTGAATACACCGACAACCATGGGGACTCCATTGATTTCTATTATGTCTGTGATAGACTGCAGAACATCAAAGTAGAAGAATGAATCTCCGGGAACTGAGCAATTGAGCCGAGCTTTCAGAAAGGATGTCCAATGTTTTTCCAGGACTCTTTGGGACCCCCCCATGTCATTTTTGCATATGCGTGCCACACGGGAATACACAGCCTGCGAAGGGAAAAAAAAAAAAAAAAACCAGGAAAAGGGAGACAGGCTTGAGAGATGCAAGGAAACCAGTGCTTGTTTCTGAGCTGTTAAAACACCGAAGATAATTTTTTTAACAGGAAGCTGCCATTTATCTGCACAGAAAGGATGAAAGCAAATGGTGTTTAGCTTGTAGTGCACAGGCACTTATCTTACTGTATCACCAAGCAAATGCAGCTTGTCCCCACCCTTTTTTCCCTTCAAAATCATATTGTTAGGGAGATTTAAAGACTTTAATTAACCATGTGTAAAGGATTTAATAATTTATTATAGAATATCCTTCCATGGTGAGGCATGAGTATTATACTCTGTACTGGCATGCCTGAATTATTCAATATCCAGGGACATTAGAGAAACTTCTCTGAAACTTCTTTTGTGTTGTTTTCTTTTGTTTCTTTAATAAGCATGAAAAAACGCTCAGATTTTCCATTACTTGCCACAAGTGTTAAGGCAACAGCAACACTAAGGCAACAGTGTTAATACTAAAAGGTACCTGTAGCGAGCTCACCTAACAGCAAGGCACAGAGAACAGGAACAACTTTTTGGTTGAAGAATGCACTGTTCTATTTCTCTTCCCCCCCGCCCCCGCCCTGTAAATTGTAATGATGGTAAAACTGTGTGAACTTTGTACTAGTCCCTACTTCATATTGCAAACTGTGCTTGTTACTGACACTGTTTTAGGACGATCGCATGCTACAACTCACAGCAACCCGACAGCTCGCTGTGACAATACCTACCTTGCCTAAATTATTGTGCTCTACGGCAATTTCTCGGAAGAAGAAATAAACGTAGTTCCCGTATTCTATGGCATGGAGGAAGTGTGGTTCTGTAAGAAAGAGAAAAGAGAAGGTTACTTAAAAGAACTACGCTGCATGACTTGGTGGCTTCTCCACAGGTCCACACCAGCTAACATGAGCTCCAGTCTTCCAGACACTTTAGAATGTCCAAATATGAGTGCACTGGAGCTTAAATGAACTTGGGAGTCTTTAATGATGGCTAATGGACTGTAAAAAGGTCTCGGAGGAATTGCATTTCAGCTCAGTTACTTTGTTACTGTGGATTCGTTCATTGATGTATTTAACAAAAATTTTGCTTTATTTGTATTAAACTGCTTTCTTATTGTAATCACACTGTATTGAAAGCCGCATATATGCTGACATTGAAGCATACGTGTAAAGCACGCTGGCTGTGCATTACCTGACCCTCTGTGCCACTGAAAGTATGTTTGCCATGTGTGTGGGAAAATACTCCCCCTAATTACCTTTTATCCATTTGGAATCATACTTTATTGTTCTTAGGGCAGATCCATCCCCCATGCTGCGATAAATAACGGCATCACTTGCCAGGAAATCTGCTACTGTTGCCGAATACAATTTTCCATCTAAAAGGGAAGTTGAAAACGTGGTATTAAGAGGTCTTTAATAATCTACAGAATTCTGACTAGCCTGTATTTTTCCCCATTTCTTTACTGCCACTCTTCCCCAAATTGCTGTAACCTATTTATTAACAGGTCAGCTTCTAATCCTTTGGAGGCCCTTTAAAAAATTTAAGAGCAGGGGCACCATGACACCTTTAGCTTTCCTGTGCTTGCTTTAAAAGCTCTCTGGCTCCTTTGGTGTCATTAATCATTTAGACTCATTACAAGCAGAAGTTCTTACCAGCAAAGAGGGCAACATTGGTTTGTCTGGCATCAAACGGGCATCTTGCCAAACCACTAATTTCCTCCCCATCATACTCTAAGGTATTCAGCTAGAGAAGAAAAATAAATGGGTGATAGTGTCATTTCTATTTTGTACAGTGGCACAAAAGCATAACATTGTCTTTCCAGAAAACTTAATTCAGCACATTAGCTTCTGTCTTTGTTTCACCTTGATGCACTTGCCAGTCCCACCTGGATGTATTTGCTACAGCATACTTAGTGCAAGCAAAGCCAGCAACAGATTAATGACATTTTCAATACTCTTACCCGATAGTATCTGCACATAGGGTTAAATGCATTTGTTCCACAGACAAACACCATCTCATCATTTCTTGGAACAAAGACTTTAATGAAGTTATGGCATTCATCCTGAAAAGAGAGTAAGACATATTAATCACAGACTTCACCTATATAATAAAATTAGTGTTGTTTTTCTATAATGTATGTGCTAAACTTACTTTATGTTTGCCTTTCATAGCACAGTTCTCTCTGTCCTGCTGCCTTGACCTCCATGTTAATTTCTGTTAAATCAAACCAGAAAAGAACATTTGATTTCCTTTCCACAAAAAAAAAAATATTAAAACCAAAGAAAATACCTCTCTCCTTTGCCAGCACCTGGATCTACTCACCTTGCTTGGAGTAACTTCTGATTTTGGAACTTCATTTAAGTTTACAGTGTAAACTTGGTCCCTGTTTGCAAAGAGTAAAAAGACAAGTAAATTTAATTAATTGGCCTTATTTTTGATAAGCTAAATCTTTTTAGAGTGTTTTGCTAGACCAGAAACTTCTATGAAATGCTTATGGATATTCTGTGTTTAATACAAATCAGAGAAGGCTGGTCATTAGCAACATGAGGTGGTTTTGATTTTTATTGGTGTGGTCCTTCGATAGCACCTACAGTGTCCAGCTATACATCTCTTGTCTTTCCATTCTGCTGAAGACTAATCCGGACTGATACGATATTCAATGTGTGATGCTCACTTCCTACATCCCTGATGTGTCAGTCCAAGTTTAAAATGATCCGGAGAGGTTTTTGTCAGGGCAGTAATATAAAAGAGGGAAAAGAGTATTTCATCACTGGTTTTAGCATAACTACAGTAACTGCAGCCATCAAATCCAATTTTCATGCACTGGCCACAGATAAGAGTATATTTCTCTGGGAAGTCCTCCCCTAATTCTAATTTTTAACATATTCTGCAGATTTTTCTAAATGAATTTTACACATTAATGCAAAACCAGAAGAGAAAAGAATTTCAATCTAATGAACTGAGTGAAGGAAAATTACCTGCCAGCGATATAAAGTGTGTCTCGAATTTTCAGCATCAGTTGGAAGTCCAGTCTGTGCTGAGATTCATTGCCTGAAGGGCGTCCTCTAAATACTGGATATTGCCTTGAATCTGCAAGTAAAAATGGGCTACACCATCACTCAGGATTATAGAGCTAAAGAATCAATATATGGCATTGATTAGCTGTATATACTAGGTGTAGAAGGGTTTAAACTAAATTCCTTGAGTAATGTCTTGAATATAAATGAGGAAAAGATGGCTAATGTCAGCAAATGTTCTTTTTCCTGAAGTTATTGCTGTATTTCTGATTGCTTTTTTAAGAAAATGATTAAGTGTTCTATTAAAGATACAAAGCCAGTAAACACATTTTAATTGGAAAAAAAAAGAGACTTTTTTTTTTTAACTTCCCAAGGGAAAAAAAAAAATTAAAACTTTTTCCCTCGCGGTTAGCACCATTTGCAGATTACTTACAGTGGTAGTCAACAATGTTAATAGGGTCCTCATCTTCAGGGAAGCTGACAGCTCGGCACTGGGACAGACTCATTAGCATCACGGAGGCACAAAGCAGAGGAAGCCTCATGGCTGGTGAAAGACGAGTACTACCTTTGGGGCAACACTGCTTAACTACCTGGAAAACAGGAACATGCCAGTGAGATTTCAGCAGCGCAGGACAGTAAACGTGTCTTCCTACTGCAGAGGAAGAGTTTTTCCTTTGTATTGGAGCACTGGCAGCAGTGGACTAAATTGGCGTTATGAAAGGCTCCTGTATGCACACTGATGGAAAACTGCTCTGTGACATAACCCTACTCAAAGCTGCTCTGAAACATATTGATGTTTGCTAATTTTTAGCTGGATTTACAGGCATTTCCAAAGAAGCTGATGACTGTCAGCCCGTTTAATTCACGGGAATCACAAACAGAACATGCAGGCTGCTGACCTGGCAAGAAAAATTGTCAAACTTGGGATTAGAATTTTAATTAAACTGCAATCTCTTTCCATCCCCCCCATCACTGAATGTCATCCAATAAAACCCTTTCCCCATAAAATACCTAAATCTCATCCACCAAAGTCACGACACACACACAATCTGTCTGAACATCCATGCCACGTTTTAAAATTATTGCTTGTTTCCAGGCTGTGCCATCATAATACTGAGCCTAACGTGCTCATTGCAAAAGACCTTATGTCTAGGACCACACAGTTGATGCTTTGCCTTGTGCAGTGACTTACACACGTGCAAAGTAAAAATGCTGCCTCCACAGTGTGACGGTGCTTGTCACAAGCTTTGCAAGGGCACCAAGAGACTCAAATGGGGGCACAACGCTGAATTGCGTTCCCAAGATGCCATTTTCCCCAGATTGTATTTGTTACTGTAGAAAGCTAGAGACTTCAGAGACTTTCATGGTGGGGTTTTTGTGTGTGTGTGTATGTGTGTGCTCCGTAGATTATACAGCACATCTTATGATAGCACCACTACATTATACAACACAGCTTTTAAGAGAGGAAGGGAAACAACTTCTCCAATTAAACCGCAGGGATATTTTAGTGAGCAGAATGTAACTACTCAAGTTGCAATTTGGGTAGGATACAAGAAAACACATCTCAAAGTGAAATGCAATCCTTAAAGACCACAAGCAGTCTGGGCAGGGGTCATGTTTCTCATTAGAAACCTGGCAAATGTAGTACTGTTCCCTCCTCCAACCTTTTGGAGGCATTCATTCAGCCCCGATTCACAGGTCAGAGCTTTGAGTCACCAGCTCAATGCTTTGCAGTTGCTGAAATTGGTTATTAAACTCTTTGTCTAAACAGAAAAAAAGAAGCCTTTCCATTTTAATGTTTCAAGAATTGCTGTGAGATGTACACGTTGCCAGCCCAAAGTGCCAGGCCTGATCCAGCAAAGCACATAAGTATTAATCATTTAATAATTTGAAAAGCAATTAAAAAACCCCTTCATAACAACACTTGACCTTTCAGTAATGCTTACTGGGGATGAAAATACTGTATTTGCTAATTGATACTACGGCTGGCTAGGGGCAGGGCTTCTTCCCTTCCACAAGGCTGCTGAGCTCTGCCAGTTCGGGCTGGAGTGTGAGGAGACCAGCTTAAAGGCTGATAATATTTGGTGATGGGGGTGGTGTCTGAATGCCTGTCCATTACGGACTGACCTGAAAAGAAGCATTTTCCACTGTTAATGATATTTCTGTATCTCAGTCCACCAGTCCAGAACGAATGGGCTGTGCTCTTAGTCAAGATTGATGAGTGCAGTGGTTAATAAACACTAATGATTCCTGGCACTTTCCCTCTGCTCTTCCTTGTCCTGACATGGCCTCTTCAGCTGAAGCATCTTGTGTTAAATTACTAATGAGCAAACTTAAAACAAACTGGAATTAATAAAGTTAGTCAAATTAGTTCGTTCTTGTGAAAGCACCATTAGAGCAAAGTCCTGCAGCACAGTGGCTCCCAGACTCAATAACAAATCATTAATATTTACACAATCTTTTTTTTTTTTTTTTGTCTTTTTTTCAAGAAAAGCAGCCTCCAAATATCCAACCCACTGCTGCCCCAGTGAAAGAAGAGAAAGGGGAGGCACATAAACTGTATGCTGAGTCAGCGCACAGTAACATCTATAAGGTGCTTAGTAAAAAGCCCTCCCTGAAGCCTCGTTTTCTTGGAGAACAGATGAATACAGATTGCCAAAGAGCGAGCAGCTCTCCCAGCCATATAGGCTTTAGTTAGCATAGAAGATGAGGCTGTTCATGGCCCACACATCATGACTCAAAGAGACCCTGGCCTGGCTGTAAAACGCACACAGCCTGCAAACTGTGCAAGTTCTGCCAGTATCAAGCATGGGCACATATTAGGAAGTTTCTTTTTTCCCTCTGTTTCCTTCCACTATCCCATCTAGGAAGAATTCACTGGGGCAACAAATACAAAACTTAAACGTAACCTGCCTTACAAAGGCAGATACTGTCTTCTGGAGTCAAGGAAATGGCTGCAGAGAACAAAAGGGCAATTTGCTGTGTACTGGCCACGACAATTGTGACCTAAAACCAACCTGTCACAAAACTAAATAGGAAATGACTGAAACACCAAGTAAACAAAGATAGTATCAGTTCTCTCAATTAGATTCAAATTTCAGGGGGTATTATCATACTCCATAAAACAAGTAAAGTTTTGGAAATGTAAAACCACAGGATGTGTCTCCCTAGAGGTTGCATCTAGAACGGAAACAAACTCACATTTATGTCTTCCTCAAAAAAACCCCAAACCTCTGAAGATACTCCAGAGATGAACCTTGAGAACATAAAAGGAGGGAATAGTTATGTTCAGCAATCACTTTTAACTAAACATCACCTGTCACAAGTCTCTATCAAAGAAAATGTCTACATCTGCACGAAGCACAGACCTTTGTTGTGACAAAAGAGACGAGTGGAGAGAGGGCTGGGCTGGATCAGCAAACCACAGGTCATCACTTCTTACCAGCCAGGTAAGTAGTACACATTTCTTTATTATTTTGCTTGTTAAAATATTACAAGCAAATGAACAGTAGCTCTAATTTCTACCCACCTATGAAAAGAAAATGCACTTGCTTTAAGAGGCATTTAAATGCACCTTTTAGCTGGTTGGACACAAGCATGAGATCAGAACCACTGAAAAGAGAATAAACCTGGAAGAACAGCTGTTCCCTGGATAATCATAAAAATGGTCTGCATCTAGCCCTTGGAACAGGGGTTTATGACAGTCACGTGTATGCTTCTGGTAAGCACAGATAGGCTGGAGTGAAAGACAATTCTTACCACGTTCAAACCTTTTAATGGAGGCCACTACTGGGGACTACAAATAACAATGCTGAAGTATCTGTCTGGACAAGAACAGCTCATTATGAAATGCTGGCAATGTCTACCTTGAAGGAAATGCAGAAAACAATCATACTCTGGGTCTGATTATTTTTCCCCAACCAGGATTCAGACCAGTCTTTGATTAATTTCTCTTATAAATTGCATTCCTAGCATTTCTGCTAGGAAACAGCTCATGGCAAGTGCAATGTTTGGAAATTACGATATTGCTATCCCTGTTTTGCAGCTGGGGAATTGAGGCACAGATCAAGGCTGAATTTGTGACCAAGGCCAACCACCAAAACAGCCTTTTCAAAGGATCTGAGCTGCTCTGGGTCATACGTGGTCATTCCTTGCAGCACAGGCAAACTGGCCAGTGTCACCCAGGTGGAAAAGCTAGTAACAGGTCAGAGATCTTCTGGCCATTTGGTCTATGCCATAACTAGCTGTGTCTGCAAAAACAAAGAAATACGGGTATAAATGTGAACTGGTGGCACAAATCAACTCGGTAAAGAGGACAGCAGCCTGACTGCAACAGGCCTCAAGGCGAGTGCTGTTGGTCAAGTAGAAGGCAGGCAGTTGTCCCAAGTAATAAACTGTCTCTTTGTGGCTGGCACCTTTCAATCTCAGATACGAATCCCATCCTTCAATTCCTGATTGGGGGAATCCAGAGAAGCAGGATTTCATTTCTGTTAAAATATGAGCCCTCCTTCAAACAATCACACATGAAAGGGAACAGGCTGGTGTTTCTTGCCCATTAATCTACTCCAGCCTTTGACAACGCACTGGTGACACTCCATCAATCATCTTTCCGTGCACTGCCACGTAAAAAAAGAGGGGGAAGGGAAAGGGCATTCAGCCAGCTGGAGAGAAGCAACACATAAAATAGCTTCAAACCAGACTGATGCAATATCTTCCATTCACTCAAAAAAAAAATAATTCTTAAAAATCTCCTTAACACAATAAATGCTTCTCAAAATGCTAAGCACAGACAGGAATGTGGTATGGCAAATCCAGGCTGAAGTTCAAGATAGGTCAGAACAAAAGATATATCCTAAAAGTTAGTTCACTTGTTGGGGGTTTGGCGAGGCAAAGGAGAAAAGGGCTGCAAAATTAAAAGCTGAAAACCAGGCACATAACATGAAAAGGCTTAAATGGCTCCATCATCTTCCTTCTACACCAGACAGGGCAAAATCAGGCTGTTAGGTAAGACCAGGGATCTCCTCTGTGCTTGGAGGTATGTGTTAACCATAATGTTGAGGGGGGACAGGCAGAACGGATTAGCAATATGCTGAGCTTAGTCCATTTATGTGATGTGGTTTCCCACCATCCCCAGTGACTGGAATTCGACAGATCAGGAAATCCCTGTTGTCCTCTGTTCCTTCCTGCATGCAAATGACTCCCGGAGGGCACTAATTAGTGCAAATGCACTAACTAGTGCGTTTCTGAGATGATACATTCTGAAATGTTGAGCATGAAACCACTCTAATAATAAGATAAAAGTTAAAGCAAAACAAAACAAATCCTTTACTGCTGCTTGTTCACAGATCCTCAACAAGTTTCTCGGGGCCTACAACTGAGACTTCAGTTCCTCTTTCTGATGGAGAGCAAAGCAGAACCTGTGCAACACTCAGCAACTTCCACTCATCTCAGCCCCTGGTGAGGGTCACAGTGCATCCTTGGACAGTGGCTTCAGGGCACTGGGCCAAACCAGTGCTTTGAAGCTCTTTAAGCAGAAGACCACTCAAACCACAAAGATCTGTTGGCTGGGCTACAGCAAGTCACAGATTTCACTTGCAACCAAATAAAAGTTATGTTGGTATCTGAATGGGAACTTATTGTGTTTAGCAGCCCTCCCCCCTTTTTTTTTGATGCAAAGGACTAGTGTAAGAAGGTTAAAAATATTGTTTACTACGGCCTTGGGGATTATCTTTTGATGTACAAATCACTTATGGTCCACCAACTGCAGGTTGAAAACCACTAGTTGAAAAGGGTATGGTTCAAATTCTGGGCTTCATGAAGTTAAAAGGCATGCTGGCAGTGACTCTACTTTAGGGAGGTAAGGATTTGCACAGGCGTTTACTTGCTGATGGTAACTGCTACCAGATGGGAGAAGTTCAACTTCTTGAGCCAGGTGCAGAGAGAACATCTTGCCAGTAAGGTGCAGGAGCTGCATTTCACTAGGGCACAGTAGAGAAAGGTAGGTTGTTGCTGAACTATGGTTTGTCAAGCAGGTCAGTCCTTTACAGAAGATAAAACATTTAGAAGAAATTACATGGAGGTGGTACAGGCCACCTTCAGTGGTGCCCTAGAACTGTTGTAGAAATGTATGCAGTGGCAACCATGGATGCATCAGAATATTCACTTAGAATAGCACCTTACCCCCGCTGTGCATAGAATAAAATAACTCCAGAGCAGAGCCGCACAGTGGGGAACCAGGCCAAAGTGTGTTTTGGTAGTCAAAACATGAAAATGCAGCATTCAAGCCAAATTATCCAAGCCAAAATATAAGACCAGATTGGCCCAGGGTCTGGTGGCTTGAACTCTAGAGAAGGAGCAAACAATTCTTTGTCCTACCTCTGTTTTTTTGGTCTTGGTCCTTTTTTATGTGTCTCACTGCATGAAATGGATATAATGAGTCATTTGCTCACAAGTCAGAAAGTGTTCCACATAGAACGCAACATTTGCCTTAAAAATCTGTATCAGTATCTATTATATGAGAAGCAGGGGACTGGATTCTGTCTCCGTTTAGCCCGCACCCAGGGCTAAACAATAAGCAGTTGTTCTATCACCCAATGTCCCTTCCCTGACCAAGAAAGGGAATTGGGAAAAGGAGGGAGACTGGTGGGTTGAAATTTAAACAGATTTAATACGATAAGAAAACCAATATCGATACTAATACAAAAGACACAAAATTATACTTGGCTCATACAGTGGTGGCAAGTCGCTCCAGGGATAGTAACCGTTGAGAAGAGAGGAGGAGAAAGATGGAATGGAAAAGACAGCAGAGCAAAGAGCCCCCCTCCCCAGCAGCTTTCCCATTTATAGTGACCTGATGTTAATGTTACAGAACACACCTGTGGGCCAGCCTGCGGCAGCTGCCCTGGCCTTCACTGCTGATGACCCTGATCACCACACCACAGCTGGCCACAAACTGAAACAAAACGTAATAGAAAAGTGATTCTATAATTTTATCCCCACAAAACCAGGACAGATTCCCATTTTAGGTCATATCTATACATAAGTTTTCCAATGATTCAATTGCTTTATAGTGTGGTAAGTCCTCCCAAAACAAGGGTACAACAGCCAACATCAATGCAAGTGTGATTTTCTTTTTAACTTTTTTTTTCCCAAGTGGTATTCCAGTATAAATGTGTTTCTTCTAATGAAGGCTGGCTTCAGTAAAGCTCCTGAAGGCAATGCCTGACACAGGGGGTTTACTGTACATTCAAATCTCAGAGATTGTCTATGATGGAATAAATCCATATTGTGGAGTTTGTTGACAGATTGTTTCAGCTAATTATCAAATAACACAAGAAAATATTTGTGGTTATAATAAAAGAAATATACTTAATTATTGTAGTCCCTTTTAGAAACTAACAGCGTGATTTTGTACTAATTAATAGATAAGAAGAACTGTTTCTGTCCTATAAAGGTACACCCAAATTGAAACTGGCAGTATGTAGCCATCCTCACTTTCTATAAGAACTTCAAAATCTGCAACTCTGAAGAAAAAATTCAGAGTATTTGGAGCTGTGATATTAATTGAGCAAGAAAGTGCAAATAACAGGTCTGTTATTTTAAGATAATACTTCTTTTAAGGATTCTGCATTAACACCTCTTGATCTATGCCTAAGTAAAAAATGATAGTTTAATATTAAAGTGATGAAACCCTACCACTGAGTATCACAGCTTTCATCTTAATTGGCTTATGCTATTGCTAGTTACACTTCAGTTGTTTGCAGGCTTTTAATGTTACAGAAAGCGCACCCCTCTTGATCTAGAACGAGCTGACAGAACACTTGCAAAATGGATAGGGTGACTTTTAATGATGCAAGTGTTTAGTGGCTGATTAGACGCACTTTGAGGGCTAAATTCTCCTGTGATCAACAATTTCCTTGAACACAAGGTAGTTTCACCAGGAAAGGAAGTAAAACACTAAGCAAACTGTAAGTGATTGCTTCAACTATGTTTATTTTAAGTTAATTTTTTGAGAGTGAATGTTAACTACCTTCCCTTACCAGGGTGATACAAAAGTCCTCCAGCTGAAAGCAACCTTTGATTTCAGCTCACATCTATGGTCAAACCTGCTCTGTTTTACAAAGCTCCTGCAGGACATGCTCCCCTTGAAGGTTCGTCAGGGTTGAGCTATGGGTGATAAGGTGCAAGGTACTTCAACTTAAGCAGTGCTCTGGATTCACCATTTTAACAGGCTGGCATTTTATTAATTCAAACTGCTCGTGCCCAACTGAGACTGCCCTGGGAGATTCTAAATTTATTCGTGAAAGTGGACAAGAACTGGTGCAGAGAATGTCAATACAGCGATGTTCAGGGTTTGTTCTATACTCTCAGCACTGATCCTCCATTAATTCCTGGCCGTGGGCAGCACTGGTAGCACAAGCCCCTGCCCCGATCCCAGCCCAAGGAAAGTGATGCAGCCTGCTGGGGGGAGCAGCTGTGGCTCATCAGGGTGAGCTCCGAGTGCCTCCAGCTCTCAGCTGTGTCAGAAGTGCCTGGTGCTTTTCAATAGTGGCTTTTAGCCTGAAATACTTTTATCCTGAAAACTAGAGAGAACTCTTAAACCATGATGGCAAAGATCTAATTACTTACAGTAGCACATATAGGCTTGGGTGTAGGTTTGGAAACAGCCAAACTGCCCCCCTCAGGCCCAAACAAAGCCTAAAACTGAGGCCAAAGCATTACCTTTTCCTCTCTCTACGAGGGCTGGCTACAAATGCAGGTGAGCGCCATAAGTGAAGTAAGGAAGTATCCCTCCTGCAAGCCTACAGTACATGATTTACATAGAAAAACTGCCACTCATTTCAGCATGATTAGGCACCATCTGATAAGGCAGTTCTGGGACAGGTACAAACCAGTATTTGCAGGTGAGGACATAACAAAGGTCTCAGGCACAACTTGCACAAGTCCAGCTGACGCCACAGCCATAGTGAATTGCTGGCAGCAGCCCCAGGTCTCCTGTCTGCGAGCCCTGCTGTCTCCCAGCAGTGGAGAAAGCAGCCTTCACCTTGAGCACTGCTCCAGCCCTGATTGCAGAGATAAGCGCTGCTCATTTTAGACCTGGCTGGAGCCCAGGAGGTCAGGGTTTACCTACAGGATGAAGTGAATGGGATGTTTTGAAATGGATGGGAGGTTTGGGGGGAAGAATATGCCCCAACAAGTAGGACAGGTCAAGAAAAAAGGGATTTGCACTGTGGAGAGGGCACATCTGCTGTTCAACAGGCTGTGCCCCAGACCACGTTGCTGTCAACTTCATTCCAGGAAGCATCACTTCTTCCCACCCACTGCTCTCCCCTGCTATAAACATCCCTCCAGCACCTCAGCACTGTGCCTTGCTGGAGCATGGGGCTTGCCATCTTGAGTTGCTGCTGCTGGGGAAAAGGGCTGCCTGCATGCCACTGCTCTCACTCCAAAGAGAAAGTAAATGGCTGCTGGAAAACGCAAGGGGAGAGACAGGAGACAACTACCAACTGGCAAGAAACACATCACAGCATCTCAAGCACTGCACTGGTATTATCAGCGTGCCATTCTCTGAGCTGGGACGGTCAGCCAGCCTTGCCCACAGGAATGCTGCCTATAGAGACTGGGGAACAACGTGGTTTTAGCTAGTCTTGATTTTTCTGCATGGACAAATCTGGTAGCTGGCCACCCAGTTACCTATTTGTATATGCAAAGCATGCGCTCTGCCACTTTCCTGGGCACAATCAATTACATGTACAAAATGCAGGCATGAAAACCTGGAGGAAGCCTGAGCTCAAAGTTAACGATTACTATTATCTTGTTAAGCATTAAAGATTAACTATGCCAGTGAAAGGATATATTATGAAATGTCTTTACCAGACTGGAAAGTAAATAGAGGGAGAGTTTCGTGGTTTGTCATCTCAAAGGCTACTCAGAATTTGGAATAATTGTTTAAACTGGTGCTTTTATTTACCATAATACCAAAATGTAGTCACTTGCCACGTGACTGCTCATATTTTCATTTGAGATGTCGTGCAGAAACACATGGAAATCTGGTGAAGAAAAACCAATTTTAGAACATGTTCTGAGCAATTGTTTTGCAGCACTGCCCTACAGTATGAAGTCTCTTACATTTCTTAAATTGCCTAATCAAATGCAGACTCTGTTCCAGTCACGCTAAATTTTCACATAATGGCAGAAAAACACTTCTTTCTAGCCTAGCACTGAACAGTTGGATCACGTTATTATATTTGCTGCTTTTGTAGTCTCTGAGTGTGTATTTGTAAATGTACGTATATAGATATTCACAGGGGAGGGCAGGGGGAACACTGGTGCCCATGCCGTGAGACCCTGGGGACAGTCAGAGGGGCAGAAGAATGTCGAGAGGTGCCTGTGCTGAGGGTCTTCTGG
Organism: Nyctibius grandis; assembly: GCF_013368605.1. Taxonomy (NCBI): domain Eukaryota; kingdom Metazoa; phylum Chordata; class Aves; order Nyctibiiformes; family Nyctibiidae; genus Nyctibius; species Nyctibius grandis. Next base: position 15,248,592 of record NC_090668.1, on the reverse strand, counting down.
GAGCACCTGGCTTATCAAGAACACAGAGGGGTAGTGGTGAAAGACTTATTTTTATTTATTTAAAAATCAGATGTATTAGTGCAGGATTTAATCCAGCTGATTCCTTACCCTACAGTCTGCGGAAGTTATTAAGCTGATATATATGCAGTTAGGTAAATTATAGCCATGCTGTAGCCAGTTTGGGGTTGGAGGCAGGACCGGTGCAATGTGCAGCCGTGGCCATCCTGCTCTGGGTCCCAAGCTTGGGCATGTCCCTGTGCTGCATCACATCAGTTTGGGGAATTCTCTGCATCACAGAACTACCCACTTTCCATGGGCCAAATGCAATCTGCAGAGCCCACACTCGGCCGTCGTTTGGCACAGGATGCAGCCGTGCTGGGCACCAGCTCTCTCTCCGTCTTTTACTTGGGCTATATCACCTCATGATAACATTCACCCTGTAAGGCAGGGAAGTATTTGCATCACACTACTTGGGCACTTTGACTAGTGAGCCACAGAGAAGCCACAGATCAGACCTTTAAAAGTAAAAAAAAATTTAAAATAATTAAAAAAATTCAAATCAGTAACATATGGACTGCAAGTGCTTGAATCAAGGTCACAAGGAAATCTGTGGCAGATCAGGGAATGAGACTTAGGGCTTTAAAGCTTTACATTACAGCCTGTCCCATTCTCTCCTCCACACTGGCCTCCCGAGATCCCCAATACAATTGCAATGTTTCCCTAAATCCTTGTGTTATCACTAGTAATACTGGGCCAGGGTAAGAATGTGACTAAATAATCATATCTGACCCACACACTATATATGCCTGCAGGTCTATTTTTCCTCTACAGCTGCACCAAATACATTTAGGTTTGTGTTGGCATAGTTTGCCACGTAAGACCACTGTTCAATCAGGAGTGGTGCTTGTTATGTCTTTGGCGAGGATGAAAACCTGATGCTTTAGGGGGAGGAAAAGCCATAATCCACTCTCACAGTAAAACCTGTATAGTCACACACAAGACAAAAAATTCTATCCATACCCTTGCAGGGAATCAGATTAATCCCCAAAGCATGGGATTTGATTATTTTTGTCTGAGGTTATCATTACGGAAAAAAACTACATAATGCTAAAAATATCCACACAGCGTTTACTTTATGAAGAAAATATGATTTACTGAGCAAAAACAAATTACTGGCTTTTCAGTGTTAATCTTTGATAAACACGTGCTGGGTTAGAGAAACTGTCACAGAGAGCAAGTCTGCAAATTGAAAGAAACCATTCAACTCTGCAAGATGATTTTTTTCCCCCCTTATTACTCCTCTCACAAGACACCTGGGGACATTGTTCACACACTGCTGACAGCTTTCACACCACTGCTTTTCCTCTGTTATCCTTACCCTTCTCTTCCGTGCTCACCTCCAGGTGGCAATACACAAAAGAGCTGTATTTGCAAGGGGTGCCAATGCTGGCTCTTGGACAACCGTTGGAAAGCCAGAAGGCCCTCTCCTGCCTTGCAGCTCAGTTGGTTTAAGTTGCTCCCACAGGGCACTGAGCGTCCCTGACCCACCAGGCAGTGCTCCTGGTGCTGCACCGCTCAGGGAACATGCCGACTGCTTACAGCCCTTTCTGGTTTTTAACTACCATTACACTAACAGGCAGAGTCGCAGCTCCCTCACTAACACTGGACTACATTCAAACACCATCTAAAATTTTAATACTGTAGCCTTAACTATACACTGAGGCTTCTGTAAGTTAAATACACATTTTTCCTCTCTGTAGCCTCCCAAAACAGGATGGTTACACAGCCCGATGGGACATGTAAGTGTTCATACAACATGAGAAGGGATACATAAACAAGGGCTTGAAATACAAGTGCGAGAATTTTCTTTTGACCCCAAAGTGCATCTGTCATGATAGACATACACATAAACAGCAGCAACACTTTCTGTTGGTGCTGTAGCTGCTGCAGTCTCAGTCCACCACCAGCACCATAAACACGCCTGGGAAGCGTGGCAGCAGCCCTTGAGGGAAATACCTTTTGTTTCGTGCCACAATAAAGCTCTGAGGAAGGTCCTACCCAACAGAGGTGTGAGCTGGTACCTTGCTGCTGCTCGGGAAAGCAGAGACCCAGCTGTCACGACCATTTGGTGTAAGAGAGATGAACTATGTGGCTCACATTAAGAAAAGCCTATTATTGCAGTAATAGCTGAGCTGAGTGACCAGCTGATCACCCCTCATCTCTTCTGAGGTTTCACTCCCACCTCTGGTGGGCAGCTAGTCTGTGATGCTGGTTCCCACTGCTCACTTGTTACCTTTCCAGGCAAGCACCTCTGTGTTTGCTTCCCCGCTGTCCCTCGTGCACTTGGAAGAGCCCCCCAGCATGCATCTGCCAATTAACTGTCATTCTCATCCCCAGTCCTCTTCAAAGCTCCCCTTTGCCTCTGATGCCTACAAGCACGTGTGCCCGCTCTCCCCGACACACGCAGCTCGGCTGTGTTTAGGCAGCTTGTGCGCTAACACAGCGGCTGATTATGCAGGCCAACGTGGCTCTCCCACTTCTAGAGCCTGGCTGTATCCATCTGCCATCTCTTCTCTTAAACCATCTACTGTGGGAAACAGGATCCATCCTTTTCATTCTGTGTTTATCCAGTGCCTATCGAATTAGAAACCTGGGCTGCAATTTGGCTCTTAGATGCAACAGTTAAGAAAAATAACAGCAACAACAAACCTTTTTGCAAGAAGAGTATCTGTGTGCAAATACGACCTCTGTAACGTTACCAAGGTCAGGCAGACCAAGGCCAGTCTGCTGTGTGAGAATATAAATGAAAGCTGTCCAGAGACTGATTTCATTTACAAGGTTTGTAACCATTCTGGACAGAACAAATGTCACTTGCTTGCTTGAGCTCCTTGCTTGTCTTCCACCACCACTTCTTTGCTCCTCCACTTCTACCCAGCCCCTCCCTGCCTGGTACCACCTCTTGACCTCCTTTGCTCTTGAAAGCAAGAGTTCTCTTCGAGCAAGAAAGCTCTGGCTCACACATGACAGGCAGTCACGTTAGGCCAATTTAAGTAAATTATGCAAAAATCTCAACAAGTAGAATTAGCACAGAGCCACAAGCACATCCACCTGCTGGTTACCTGCCATTCACAGCACACAATTAAAACAACAAATCCTGTAATGACTTCTTTCCTATTGCATTCATAGATCTGTGAAACAAACCAAGGAAAGCATCTGTAGCAAGTATTAGCGTCTGGGCACAGATCCTGTGAAATCACATGGTTTCCGTTGTGGAACTAAAAAGGCTTCTACAAGAATGCGTGAAATACACAGCCGAAATTCTCCATCTCTTTCTGTGCTCCTTGGCAGTTTGCGGGGCTAAGTTAAAGCGGCAAGTTCTGTTTCTTTAGCTGGCGGCTTTCAAAGCACACCCCCGTCAGCAAATTGAAAGAGCACAGAAGTCAGGAGCAAGCTCCCCCTCGGGTAAGTACGGAGTTAATGTAATCCCACCCCAAACAACAGGTTGCTGTCTCCAAACTGGAGCCTTGAAAAGAAAGAGTCCAGTTGTTACCTCACTCCTCGCAGCCATTTTGTGGCCTGTCTGCAGGTGTGCCCACCGCGCTGCAGCGGGGCTGGGCAGGGGTGCTAAAACTAAAGAAACTTCATGTTCTGGAGGTTAACTTTAGTTACCATAGCCAGACAATGCTGCCAGTGGTGTGGAAGAAAAAAATTGCTGTAGCCAGCTGTGCTGTTCACAGTCGGATGGTTTCTGCATAGCTCCAAATGGTTATGGAGTCAGTAGCCTGTTGTGGCCAAGGACAGGATGATGGATGGTCTACACACACTGTCCAAGCAGGGAGAATGGCAGAAGTTCACTTCAGGGTTGTTAAAATGCTAATCTGGGTTAGTTAACAAAAGCCGAATGGAACAGAAAAGTTAGGGAAATAAAACACTACTCATATGTTATATATGTGCACTACAGATTTGATCTCTGTGGTTAACACAAACATTTGACTTTGGAAGTGGGACAATTTAACACAGTCTTCCTGTTTGAATAAACTGGATCGCTTCTGATATTAGCTGCACTGTAGTTACTGTCAAGCCATGACGAGGGAAAGCGGCTACGGCACACAACATACAGGGCTCCGGAAAACAGCATCGGAAGGGCGGTAATACGATTTTCACTGCACACCTCTTCCATGTGACATGGGAACAAATCAGAACCTACTTTCTTTTGAACTCGAGGCTGGCAGCTATTCACAGAACGAGTAACAACTTAATAAAATGGCTTAGATGGGTTTTAAGGGTAACTGCAGCAGCTTATCTGATGCATAAGAAAAGAGATCATCTGTTCGAACAGCAGTTTTGACGAAAGCAACATTTGAACTGTTTTAATTACATAGAGAGCTGCTAAGACTGAAAATAACTTGTACTACCCAACGCAAGTAATATGCCTTCCATCTTTTCTTAATTACTCATGGAGCAAATTATTACTTTATCCAATTGAAAGACATCTGATTTTTTCAAACTGGAATTGAATGTATGTTTAACACAGGACTATGTAATCAATGACCATCTCCTCTGCTCAGTAAGCAAAGCAAACACATAGTGTATTCCTTGAAAAATATCAGAGACTGCAACACAAGTAAGCTCAACATAAGCTTACATGAGCACAGCAGCTGTTGATGTAACTGTTTCCTTTGTCTTACAAAGAAAGAGTAGAACCAAAACAGCGTCTGTCATATCACCTGTATGACACATAATGAAAACCGACTGTATTCACATATGATCTCCACTTGACTCAGATTTCAAATATATTTTCTTCAGAAGGAAGCATAACCAAAACATTTCAACATTTCTCTATAGCTAACTGGGCTTCACCTGACTTCAAGGGTTGCTGAATCCTGCATTAATGTTTTTAATAGAATTAAAAAAACCATAAAAATCAAGAGCTGCAATCTGCATGTGACCAACTGTAGTAAGCCCAGAAGTTATGTTATTACAAATGCCTAATATATGCTTTGAAGTGAGCTTCTATGAGGTACTTTTCTTTACCTTCACATATCTCATATGACAGGACCAATGAGATCGGAGACCAATTTAGTCAGAATTAATTGCATATATAATTAAGCATTCTATCTAAATGTGTGCTCTTCATAAGTCTACATCAAAGTTACAGCAGTTCCAATGGCTAAAGTATCTGCTGTAATAGCCGGCTCAGACCAGCCACACAAAAGAAGTAAAAAACGTTCAGATGGTCCAGCTCAAAGGGCGCGAGAGTCTAGGGGAAAAAAAAACCGCAGCCATACAGCTGGTTTGTAGAGCTTTGACAGGGCCGTCACTGTATTCCTGGCACACGCTCCTGCATCACGCAAAGCGCGTTTAGAAAACGATGTTATCTTTGTTGCATCTCAACCATAAATGAGGACAGGTAGTGACAGGCTGCAGAGTATGAGGGAGGAAGGTAGCTGTTCGCTGTAACTAAAAGTGCAGATGAAAGTGAGAAGCTGGTTAAATAAACCAATTTAGAGCCTCTGGGTTATACTTTCTTGGTTGTCCCTTTGAAAACAAATCTGAGCTACATAATTCAGAATGCTAATAAATTCTTACTACAAACTTTTTCTTCCTGTTTTTAAAACAACTGAGCTTTATATTAACTAATATAAAAAGTGTTAAAGTTCATGATTATATAGAAAAGAATTCAGAGCCCTCAACTGGCAATTTGTATTTATCTAAGCCACAGTAAACGTTTATACAATATCTGCCAACATAACAAAATATGCCTGTCACTTACTACATTAAACATGATTACATACAGCTTAATTTACTGAATAGTAACTTAAGTAGACTTTAGAGGTGCATAGAATTTTATAGTGTGAATAAAGCAGGAAAAACATCTATTCTCTTTTGCCACAAAAGTGATTGCAAAGCTTTACAATGAGCTTCCTGTTGGACTTGGGAAAAGGAGAGAACCTCAGAAAATTCTCTGTGAAAGTATTTGTACGTGAGAGCAATAGACTAGCACTAAAAGCCTCTAAGACAGTAGGAAGCTGTTCCTTCAAATAATATTTAAGTGAATTAATAAACATTATTAAGGAAAGACTAACAACTTAGAACACAGAGCCATCTCAATAAAGATACATGTTTTTCCCCCAAAGGAAATAACCAGGAGGAAAAAAAAGCCACGCATTTACAGAGTACTGAACAGTATTTTGAAGGAAGTTTGCTGTAATTCCTGCACGTTATGTGTGGAGCGTGTGCGTGTGTACATGGATAAGCTACAATACCATCTGCACAGCAAGTGCCACATATATGAGCGTTATGAACCATCATTGCTGCTGCTGCTATGCTCAAAAGTAAGCACATTCTAAGCTAAACATACACACATAAATACAAATGACTTTACACACTGAGGGCCGAATTTTGCTTAAGTTACTCACAGGCTAACACCTGTGATACTGACATAATCTTGGCCAGAAGTAAGAAACAACTCAAAGATTGGCAGAAACCCACTGATTTAAGACTAGCTATATTCATGCTAACAAGGGGGATATCCACTGGAACTACGACATTTTCAATACCTCAACCTAAAGCATACTTAATCGCATTTTTTCAACTCACAAGATAAAACACAACGACAATCATAAAAAACACAACACAACCACCCCTCAACCCTTTAAAACACAGGCATAATATCCACCTAGAAATATCTGTGTGACCTTTCATTTCCAGAGCTTATAAGTAATAAAGAAGGCTTTAAACCCTTTCTAATTACTCCCTGGAAGCTGCCGTATCGGTTTCTGCAGTGCTAAAACGTCCCTCCCCCGCCGTCCCCCCAAAAAAGTTTCTCCGCTCTGCACCTGGGCAGAGCGCTGTTTTCCCCAGGAGGTCGGAGCGGAGCTATCCCTGCCTCTGCACGGGGATAATTCAGAACTGACTCTAGTATTTGTTTCCATCCATAATTGATGGGGAGCTTGAAACACAGCTCCCTCTGCCTCCCAGCGCCCGGCTGCTGCCGAGGAGCCCGTAAATCACGCCTCGCTGGGCGCCCGCGCCGCCGCCCCGCCGGCAGCGCCGAGCTCCCGGGGCCGGGCCGGCTCAGCCCCCGACCCAGCGCCGGCCCAAACTCACCCTAAGTGCCCCGGGGCGATAAACCAAACAGCTCCGCTCCGGCTCCCCCCTCTCCGGCCAGCGCCGGCTCCCGCAGCGGCCGCCCGCTCCGCTCCGCCTGGCAGCGCCGCCGCGCACCCGCCGCGGCCCCGCGTACCTGCCGCCGCGCCGCCGCCCACGGCCGCCGCCCGCCGGCGGGGCTGCCTCCTCCGCCCGCTGTCCCCCGCCGGGCGCCCCATCCCTGCGCTCCGCTCGGTGCCGAGCCAGCGCGGGGGAGGCGCGCCCCGCAGAGCCCACCCCTTCCCGCCTGCCCTTTTTCCCCTCCCCTCCCTTTCATGTATTTATTCTCGCCCGCCCCTCGCCACGCCGCGCTGTCCCGCCGCGCCCGGCCTCGCTCCGCCTCCCGCCTCCGCGCGAACACCGCGCCCGCGGCAGCAGCTGGCCCGCGCCCTGCCACTATCGCGGCCAACTTTTCAGTTCCCCCTCCCGCTGCCGCGCCCGGCCCCGCCGCGGCTCTCACCGCACCCGGGAGCGCGGCCCGCAGGAGGCGACAGCGCGGTCCCCGGCCGGCGGCGCAGCTCCGCGGCGAGCCGCGCCATGGCGGGGCGGGGGCGGCACCGCCCCGGCCGTGGCCGCCCCCCCCCCCCGCCTCCGCCCTCCCCAGCCGCGGGCAGCGCCGGACGCGGCTCCCCTCCCGCCGCGACCACCGAGCGACCGCGTCCGCGGCTGCGTGCGCGGAGCTCCGGTAAACTTCGCCTGTAGTTTTACCCCTCCCGAACCACCTCGGTAAACCTGCCCGCCTGCCTCCAACCCCGTGCCGGTCCCGCCTCCGCAGCCGCGGAGGTAAACAGCTGGGGCGAAGCCATCGAGAAGGCGTTTTGTTCATCGCCGGCGCTACCTTCTCTTCTTAATACGGAAATTTTCATTTCTACTCAGAAAGAAAAAGTCATTGCGAGCAATGCAATTTTGTAGGCTAATGAGACTCAATTTTGCAGACGAGTACTTTGCGTGTGTGTGGGGGGGAGGCGGGGGGGATGTCCTTGAAATGACATCTTTTTAAGTGCCTGTCCAAAATCCCCTCAGATATTCCAGAAACAAAGGGTTTAATCCCAGAAATGAAGTCCAGGAAATAGCTGTCACTAATTCATTTTTCTTCACATGAAAGATAGATTAAGGCTTAAAGTGCCACGAAATATTTTTATGCCCCAGCAAGAGAAAAAAAAAGATTACTCACCAAACTGTATCTGTGCTTGTTTTATGGGAACTCAGAAAAATTCTGAGTAAAAATAATTTAGATATTTTTGCTGGGGAAACATTTCTGTAATTCACATGCAATTCTGAAATTCCTGCCCCTCAGCTGTGCACTGCCCCACAGCAAGTCCTCGGACAGGGCGCTCCCCACAGCCCTCCTGCCCCTCTGGAAGACAAGCGCGTGATACTCCCAAGCAATATTTTGGGCTGATCCTGCAGGTTTTTATGCACGCAGCGCTTGTGGTGGGAGCGTTGCCTCTTGAGAACTGTTTCGTCTAAGCAAGGGCGCCAGGATTTGGCCCATAGTAAATTCTCTTTAGAGATGGTGCCAACAAAATCTCTCAGCCATGGGAATAGGACGTTTTTGGCAACTCAGTCCCTTGGCTGTCTCTCTCTGATGTTTCCTAGTGGTGCCAAGCTAAAGGCGAGATCATTACGGGCTTCCTCACAGCAAACACAGCACAGCTAAGTTGCACCCCAGGAACTGCTGCCTGGCTAAAGGTGTAAGGACATTATTTTCTCTTTCTCATGAACAGCTTTAATCTGAAAACCATCAAAATTTGCACAGTGCTTGAAAATGCTGCGATAGAGGCTACTCGCTTGGTTAGGAATCAAATTGCAACCTGAGGACAAAAAGGCTTAGAGTGCCTCAAAGAGAAGGATTTGGTTCACCGAGTAGCTCTGTGGCCTCTTCTCTGGAAGTCAAACACTTGGAGCAGGCCCACTGGTGCGTGGGTTTGTAGAGGGTATGGGCACCTAGGTGCAAGCTACCCACACCACAGCACTACAAATGTGAGATTTGCTTCTTGGATTTTTAAATGCCTGATGGTGGTGCCAGCCAGAAAACCTGCAGTCCTAGAAGAGCCACCCATTTTCATTCCATACACTCTTTTTGTGACTGGCATGTAGAAATTACTCAGCAATGCTGCTCCGTTATCCCTGCAGCGGGGGCACAGAAGCCTGGCACAGCCTGCGGCATCTGCTTGGGCTGTGGCTGCACACTCCCCTCTGCTCTGAGAGGGGCTGCTTCTGGGAAGGGACCTTTCTGCCCTGCTGTACATCCCAGCCACAAGCTGACTCGAGGCTTCCACGTATCAGGATGAGGGATTAACATGGTTTAAATCTCCTTCTGCTTCAATTAGGCAGATGACACAACATTGAGAATCGGATCACATTCCTGTAGGGCCAAGGGTTTCAGTTTGAAGTGGAGCATTTTGGAGGATTTTGGTATAGCCAAGACTAGTATCTTGTGTCTACACTTAAATATGGTAGTTTGTTATTGTTTCTAAATCTGCTGCATGGCTAGAAACCACTTTATGTAAGGATTTAAAGTATGTGCACTTACAATATGTGTGCGGTCAGGGAATTACACAGCCACAGGTTTTTAAACACAAATACATGCAGGCTCCTATTGATATGATAAACTATCAGTAACTTGTGCTGCAAAGCTTCTTAAATCCCCATTGCCACAACAGACCGCTATTGTGTCAATAGTGTGCAGATTAATGGGCTATTGTCAGGCTATTTTAGGCCTTAACTTTCATTTATCCTAAAACTTGTTCTTCATTGTAACTCTTAACCTTTGGATTCTGCCAACACATTTCTTGTCACAAATATACTAATGGAATTAAAAGAAACCTGGCTTTTAAATGTTAATTACCCCTAGAATGATTGATTTGTAAAAGAAACACATCAGCAGAATCTGAAAGTACTGAGGCACAATAAAATGGACTGAGGGTCAGCCCAAGAGCCAGGAATGCCCCAGGACCTGCTTTGGCTCCGATGAGGCTGTCCCTGTGTAGGAGATGATAATGAGAGCACTTACTCACCCTATCTCGTACGTATAGTTTATGGATTATTCCTGTTGTCTAAAGGACTTTTCACTCTCTGAGTGTTTTACAGACTTAAGCAACACTTGTTCACGAATTTGAAAATGTAAGCAAAATATTCAAAATTTACATACAGATAAAAGAACCACCATCTGTTAGAACAACAAATTGAGTTTTTGCTTCATTAAAATACGGATAATACTAAACTAATATGTGTTTAAACCAGACATTTAATTCTGCTTGAATGCCTCCATTGGGTTTATAACCAAGGCTGAATTGATTTCAGCAAGCAGAAGCGTTCATGAAAATCACTATTTCAGCCACGCGGTGATTTGGTAAGGAAGTGCAAGTGCACACAGTGCAGGGCAGTTTGCGCTTTTGGGAAACCACCTTCAGAGCACGGTCGCCCAGGAAAGTTTGCTCAAACGGCACATCCCTAGGAAATACCAGGTGCTGAGGAAAAGGTATTGATGGTTTCCCTCTGCCCGGGCCGGAGCTGAATCAGTGACTCAGCACACTAATGCACGGCCACGATGGCTTCCGAATGAAATGTGAAACTTATATTTTGAGGACATGTTCCATTTAAGCTGTGTCATTTCCAATAAAACCGCAAAAGTCAGATACAGAAGGATGATCAAATCACAGTAGTGCCAAGATGTGATGATGTTATATCCTAAGTGTCATTATATTTTAGCTAAATATTTTCCTCCTCCTTTGCTTTTTTTTCCCTCTAAAAAGTGCCACATTTCACCAGTGCATACAGACAACTGCTGACTGCATGGCATTGTATAGAGGAATTGGTAGGTAATTTAATATAGATTAGATATATAATTTCCGATGAAGTAGACATGCACAGTTTTTATATTCACTGTCCTTAAATCTAAGTTGCAAAGTGTGGATGTTATGACTTACTTTGCCCGTAATTAAGTTTGATAATAAAAGAGAATAGAATTTATTTATTATGAGTGCATGAAATTAGCTGGACAATTTAAGGTGCTATTCAATGAGTAATGCTCCCATAGCTGAGATAAATATTAGTCTGCCTGATAATATTAATTTCTATTAACAACCTAGAGAAATTATTTTCATACAGCTCTGGTTTTATGTGCCTTCATACTTTCTCAATATCTTGGGAGCCATTGCACAGGGCAGGGCAGGCATATGTAGTATGTGAATAAATGTAGAACAATTTCCAAGAAAAACACGCTTTTCATCCCTATCGACTGGTGAAGAATTCTCTCCTCTGGATTTTTAAGAACATAAATGTAGAAAATAGGAAGCTCAAGCTATAATGCTTCACAGCTCATCACCAGAACAGGGTTAAAGCCACATAAGCTGAAACTGATAGCTCATTACGGTATTCCACTGTTAGCCTGCACAATGCAGAATTACGTGTTTTCTAATGCTCACCTCTGTTAGATGCATGCCTACTGGTCCTGGCTTTAGCATCCAGTCTCCATGAACCCTTACTGTAGTTATTGCCCTATTTGTAGCCACTTACTCACCTCCATGCCCCATGGTTTAGATCGCAGAAGATGGGTCTTTAATCTGCCTGGAGTGCATTTAGATCCTGTCTCTGCTCAATCACCCTAAACCTTGTTGCCTGGGGAAATACAGGTGAAAATCCCAGTGTTTGGCTGGCAAAGCAATAAAACTGAGCCAACCATTTTCCTTCGCAAGTCCTGAGCTTGTAGCAGTATCAACGCACATCAGAAGTGAGACATCATTGTCACTCATGATTTACACCAATAGGCTAAAAATAGCAAATTGCTAATATAACAAGCTTGTGCTGTGTTGATATAGGCAAATAATTGGTTATAAGTCAAGTACTGTATAAAGAGTGGTAAGTTTAAGAAAAGACATCACAATTTTATCCCTGTAAATAGTATCCAGTTCAGGTAGCACATAAGTGTAGTTCTTTATAATGCTTAAAGGAAAGAAAATATTTTCTTAGATTTTCCAAATGATATGAAACCCCCCTTTTCACCCTTGTCAGTTGTCAGAAAATTATAGGAGGTGCTTTTAAGCGATGAGCATTTTGTAAAATATAAGAAACACAAAACAAGTTCAATACTTTCTTTTAGCATCTTCTTGGGTACTGTGTAAGAGTTGTTTTTAAAATATTTATGACTGTCAAAACTTCAATTTACATCGTTCTCTTCTTTTTATATCTTTCTAATCTGCTTCCTCATTTAGAGGGATGGGTTAGATATCTCAGGTTGGATGCCTGTCACTTGAAGGCGTAGTGATAATTTTCTGCTAACACTGATGGGCTGTGCATCCCAACTTGGCAACTTTATCCTGGCTTTGTATAGGATCAGCATCTGCACATGCTTCCACTCTTGACATTTATCTTTCAGGCTGGTGTAAGAAATGGGAATACACTGCTATTCCATGCCCACCCACAATCACCCGACATCACTTTACCTTGAGAAGCATACAGAACACTATCTCTACATTGAATATTTAAGTGATAAATCATAATAGCTGCTCTCAGTTCTTACTTAGGCAAAAGTCTGACTGAAATTCAATACACTGGCTCTCCAATTCCCCCCATCTACCTCTGGGGAGGTAGAGATGTGCCAGTAATTAATAAAAATAATTGGAAAACAATTTTTTTTATGCTTTGGCAGTATACTGCATGGGTCAGCCAGTGGGGATCACATGGGATCCCGCAGAGATGAACCTGAGGCAGTGGAAGGCCAGAAGCTTCCTCCTCTGCTCAGACTGTGGGGCTGGGAGAGAGAAAACCCGCGTCAGCAAAAGACGGAAAAGACATAGCCATGATGTTGTAATGTGTTGTTCTGAGTATTTTGCTACTTGAATGTGCTTAGAGTGAAATTTGGATGACTGCATGTCGAAGCTAATAAAAGGGATTCAAGCAATAAACATATTGGGCAGAGTCTTGTAAAACTGGTCTTTCCTGCCTGCAAGCTCCCCATCAGACTTAACTTTGAAAAACCAACTCTTTTCAGGCCAACAGTTCTGGCCAGGCACTTTCCTGCAAAGACCACTGCAATAGTAAAATGTGATTAATTCCTGGTACTTGCAAAAAAATCTCAGAGAGGGACAGCTGTACAGGGCAGAGAGCTGGGAACAGAAAAGCCAAGCTGAAGCATTGCCACGGTGCCCTTTGGGGCCAGGTATAGAGCGGCAGGTATTGCTGGCTCCCCCCAGCACCTGAAACGTCTACAGGAATCACTGAAAGCAAGAAAACTCCATTTTCTGTACAATGATTAGCTTTCAGTTAGGTGTATTACATCGCCTATCATTTGACGGGGAATTAATTTCAAAACATCTAAGGTAGTATCAACAAATACTGTAATTAGATTTAATGGCATACTTGCAAGATTAATAGGCTATCTTCCTCAGAGCCTACAATTTTAATTTCCAAAATTTCATTTGTCATACTGCTACTCAGTCAGTACAGATTCACCATCCGCAGTGTTTACCTACACTTTTCCTCACTAGCAGTAAAATGTGCTGCCTTTTTCAGGCATAGACAGATGAAAAGATGTATTAGTAACAAATCTATGTTCATGGCATATAATCACAAGATGACAAGACACTTAATGTTGTCTATTTATATTACATATAGCAACTTCTGTTACACAAAACCACTTTTCACTCCCATTTTAGGGGATTACCTAATCCTGTAATTGATTCTGTGTGATGAGTCCCCCTTGTCCTATGGAGACCCACTGACCTTCAGAACAGGAAGGGGCCTGAAAACATTCTATTATTTCACTTTTGTTTATGTGTAAATTACAAGATAGTGTAGGAAGGGAACAGAAGATAATTTTATCTTTTTATTTACTTCACTGGACTCGGACTTTAAGTGTTTTACATCCTGGCCCAGAAGAAAAATTACTCCCTATCAGTAAGAATGACCAAAGACAAGACTGATGTTTTCTTTAAAGTAAATCAAATATTCCTTTAGAAATTTACCCAATCATACAGGTTCCCAAACAGCTCGGAGCTACAGTAAAGCTACTATCTACTGTAACTGTCATATCCCAAAACTTGCAGTTAAAGGGTGAGGCAATTGCTCACTGGTTATAAATACCAGCAGATTAGTTTATCTATAGATTAGTATTACATTACTCATTCCAGAGTCCATGAAATCCAACATGAATCAGCTTAGCCTCATATACCAGCAATCACATCCTACACAAAGGTAGTCCACAGGTACCAGCTGATGACATTTTATAGTCATGGAGGTTTTAGTGTTACAGAAAACAAGCAATTAGGCATGCGTGCATTTATAGACTCACACAGACACAGACACACATAAGCCTTGCTCCTTCACTGTCCCACCAAATATAACTCCATGGATTAAGGCCTTAAACATGACTCTAAGAATGTAATTTAGTACAGTCTGAATCTCCCTTGGCAAGCCTGAGGTAGCTCCTTGGGCTGTCACAGCTAAGCAGTCTGTCCAGCCTAACACTGACTCAGGAGCCAAAAAACCTGCCTCATTTGGGTGCCAGCAAAACAGTTGTAAAGGATCAGACAGACATTATTCACGGTTGATGCAGGGAGGGTGCTTAGAAAATAGTTAATACCAGTAATCCCTAAGAATAGAAAGGTAAACAAATGCTTGTAAATTTGTATCTGCTTGAACTCTGAAATAAAGCCTTACCACATTTCTCCAGTGCATTCCTATCCAGCAAGAGGGTTAGACTCTCATCCTAGGTTTGAAGAAAGATGATCAAACTATTACTTTTACCTCTGTGACACATACAGAAAGTTCATAGCCCATGCACAATCAGTACTGACAGGAGTTGCTGCCTTTGGCACGTTAACTTGAGTTTCTGTTTAGTGTATGCCCCTTGACATCTCAGTATCTGACTTTATCCTAGGATATTTTGTTCTTGAGACAGAGGTGGATACCTTTAATTATTTTTTCAACACTTATGGCCTTATCTAATATTACAGTTTGTTTGAAAAAATGACCCCTAGCTTTGGTGAGCCTCTGTGTTGCTTCTTGTGGGCTAGCTGAGGGCTGCAAAATCCTTTCTACTGAGTAGTCATGACAGAGCCATCCATGAAAGGTTTGCTTTTCTCTGTCCTGTGCTTTGCATGTTAGTGCAGAAGAAAAATTTCCACTTACAGAGGGTGAGTGAGTACAAACAATTATTACTGGTGCGTGCAAGATGACATATTTTCACCTTTGAGGTGACAGTAGGTGACAATGAGATAGGTGGCCCATTTCATCCCCTCGTTGTTTCACTGATCACAGTCTGCCAGCTGCTTGTATGACTGTGCATGTCAGCCCACTAATCTTGAGTGATGCAAAGTTCCACGGAGTCTGGGGAAACACCATTGTCTGTGACAAGTCATGCAGGAAACAGTCATGCAAAGGAGCTGTCAGGGAGGAGGTTTGATCTAGAAGAGGTGGTGTGCGTGGGTCAAAAGTGTAGAAAGAACTTTAGATCCAATGCGATATAAATTAGCAGTGGCACCTATTCTATGCCACAAAATCTCCTATTTGCAGCACATACTGGAAGAATTAACATAGCAAAAATATACAACAAAAAAGCAACCAGTGACCAAGTTATTACTAAAGCCTCTCGACAGTGCTTGACTTGGAAAAACAGGCTCAGGTAGGAATGCCAACACTATTATCTGACATGGCTCAAAAAAAAAGTAAGCCGTGACATCTCTGTTTCTTGGCAAAGCACAGAGACTGCTGTGGGCGCTCTATTACCTCTGCTGCTTGGAGTGATGCAGTCGTAGCTTGCTGTGGCTGTTAGCTACAGATCTCTTTTCTGTGTCTTTGTGGATGAGAGGAGAGCGTGAAAAGTGGTTCTCTATCTGGGAAGCAATGAAAGAAACAGTATTTGTGGCTCCAGCCAAAGTTTTCCAGCTCCTTTTATAGATTTGACTTTTTAAAATTAGTTGCATAATAAGGTGCCAGGATTTTAGCAGCCATGTTATAGCAAATAAATCATTTTATAAAAGTCTTTACTGTCCAGTAGCCAAAGATAACTAGAGGTTATTCTCAGCTTTCCTATCAAAAGCTGTTTCAGAGTTGGATATTTTATCTGAGTACTTCAGATGCTGCCTGAATAACTTCCTGTGTTCAGAAGAATCTCCATGATTGCTTATTTTGTTCATATGGACTCTGCATGCTGTCGGAGAATGCCTAGTTGGTCCTTTCTCGCCCTGTCATCATTAGCCATATATGTGCATGAGGCCAAGAGCTCAACACTAAAACAGAGAGGGATGGAAAGGTCTCCATCTCCTCGTGTAGCCAGACCACACAGAAACACTCTCCACATGT
This sequence comes from Nyctibius grandis, assembly GCF_013368605.1. Classification (NCBI taxonomy): domain Eukaryota; kingdom Metazoa; phylum Chordata; class Aves; order Nyctibiiformes; family Nyctibiidae; genus Nyctibius; species Nyctibius grandis. Next base: position 15,232,137 of record NC_090668.1, on the reverse strand, counting down.
GGTGTGGGGGACGGAGCTGTGTGAAGCACCAGCTTCGCTGGCACCCTGCCACATGGCAAGTCCCCTGCACTGCCCCAGGCTTGGAGTGCACTGCCAGGTAGGACAGCGCTTTGTCCTGGCAGAGTAATGAAGAAGGGAGTAGAGTCAGGTGAAGACGGTAGAGGCAGAGGGGGGAGAAAGCTCAGCCAGGTGACAGGTGCTTTTGAGAGCAGGTCAGAGCCATGGTCAAGCTCAGACTCCCATCACATCACATTGCCAGGACTCAAGCTCAGGTGAGCTTTGGACATGTCAGAAGAGGGATGTTAGGCCGTATTACTCCTTGCTACAGACCCAAGCCAGTAGTTGTCAGGCTGACAACTGAGATTCAAAATCCTTCCTAGAAGGATCAGGACAGCACATGTTCCTGGGGTTGCTGGCCATCTGGGTTGCTCTTAAAGCCGTGTGGTTTTACACCATGCCCACGTTTCAGGCATCCTGTATCCAGAACGTCACCAGGGAGAACTGTGTGCATTAACTTCCTCTCTTATCTACACCCCTTCATGGACTTTCGACAGAGCCAAAGTCTATCTTTTCCCTAGGATCTTCAAATCCCTTTCAAAAAGACCTGATGACAGAAAGCCTGTTGATTTTTGTTGGGACTGCGTGAAGATCCCTCTTTTCTCTCAGTTGCCAAAGGAAAAAAATGTGAACTATATTTTTCAAATGTCATCCTGGGGAGCCAACCCTCAAACTTTTCCTCACATATAAAATGTCCTGGCAGGATTACCTTATAATATCCATTGCAGCAGTGGAAAATATCAAAGGATCACGGTTTAAAATAAACAAAAAAGCACCCTTTTCTTGTCTCAAAAGCAATACACTGTTCTTCTTCCTCCTTTTCCTTTCCTACCTACAAATTGCCATGCAGTTTGTTAAAGTGGGATTAAGTAGCCACAATAAACATACTCATGTGAGGCCAGCAAGTGCAAATGGAAGCAATCGCTTTACTTTTTAGCCCAAACCTTCTGTTACTGTAGCAAATGAGATTTTTTTTGCAGCTGACTAACAGAAGCCGAATTAGGCCCTTTGCACTTGCTGCCAGCAAGTGTTCCCACTCCAAAAATAGCCTATTGAAGAAAGAAGTGTCAGTTGCTGTCTTCAACAGGCTGCTTTCTAAACCCATTGTTAGAAGGCACCTACTTCAAATGAAACCTGGCATGTCACCACATCGGTGGGCAAAGTGCCATTCTAACAGATGGGCAGTGGGTAGCAGTGCCAGTGATTCAGTCTGTATATCAACCTTGAGTAACAAGGTTGTATTCCCATCGGAGAATGTCAAAGCCTATAGCTGTGCTCTACCATAACCTGTGTCCTTACATGCATTGCTATCCAGCCACATCTACAGTATTTAAAACCTTTCTATTTGATTTTGAGCCCATACTGCTCTGCTCGACTGGGCACTGGGTTTAAGTTTTGGATGGGTGAGCCTGGCCTGCTATGCTCTGCAATGAAGGTGTGGGCAGGACCATGTGAGTACTGCTTGTCTTTCAATGCCTTTCTCCCCACTGTAGCATTTCCCAGCAAATATGTGGAAAAACACTTCGGGATGCTGTAGTCATTGCAAAAACTTCCAGAAACACCTCAGCAGCTGTGGGAACAGTGAGAAACCACAATGTAGGTATCTCAGACTTGAGCTGTAGAAGTCCAGCACAGGGTTAATCTCAGTGCTCAGGTGCCCCTACACTTAGTGTAAACATATGCCCAAGTATCAGGTGGCAAGAGCAGTACCGCTCTCATGTTGTACTAGTCTCACAAATCCCCACACTCTTAAGTGAGTCACAAGAGCATCAGGCTTTGATGAACTGGGATTCATATGCCACAGCCTCATGAGACTAATATGACAATGAAATCTCAACCTTTCAATGCGCCTTCTGCAAAAAAGCCTCAGCTTTCCAGTGGAATGCCAGCCTGTGTGGAGACACTATGTAGGTTCTTCTGTAGTACTTATTTGTATTAAATGTGTTACGGAGAGTCTCAAATTAATGCATGTAAACTATATCTGCATCTTTTCAAAATCCCCTCTTATAGTCCCATGAAGCTATTAGTTTAGCTATCACTAGGTATTAAAATTTAAAAGGGTCACTAAATGCATACTGCTAGAAGGAAACAACATTAGTTACACATTACCAGAACAAAACTAAATTAAGAAACAGCTCATTTCCTTTGTACCATCAATATTTTACTCAGCCATAGCCTGGATGCTTGTACTCACAAAAGGGAATTAATCATTCATGTGCTAATGTACATCCATTATTTTTAAATCATCACTTAAGTAATCATTTTTGTGTGTGCTCAGATGTGTGATGCCTGCTTATGAAAGTGCAGGAAAAATCAATACAAATTAAATGAAATTTAAAAAGTGTATCTCTGTGAAACAGATGCAAAAGAGTCCTCCATGCAGTAAAATTGTAATTAAATTTCTGTAAAATTCTCTTAGTGAGTCATAATTTGAAAAAGATACCAGTCTAATGCTAAACTTATTTATACGCCATGCTACCTCTTTATTTTGGTGAAAAGCATACACAATACAGTTCATCACAGATTCTGTCTTAAAACGTGCATAAAACTGAAACAACAAAAGCTTTATTGCCATTTAATTTGGTACTGCCATTTTCCAACAGTTTATTTACTGAGAATTGCAGTGCTCATATCATTACACCGTCTGTGTCTGCACATCTGGGAGGTTCCCAAAACCCTTCACAAAGTGAGGTGTGCAGGAAGCCTCATGGAAATGCTTCCACCTGCGGCGTGCGCAGGGCTCCCTGCTTGCACTGCATGTTACACACCAAGTGTGGGAAACGAGGCACTGTGGCTCAGCAAAAACAAAATTTTCCTCTCCTGCAAGTGTCACACAGCCTTTGACATCTACCCAGTACAGATCACAATAATCAAAGTCTCATTTCACCTCCTCCCTGAAATGGACTAACTGTATCTCCTGGGCTGGATTTGCTGCTGCCTTGGGCTTGTCGTTTACACCCATGGAAAGTGCTTCCAAATCAAGAGCTCTGCTTTACTCAGATATAAATTACAGCTACTTTACTCAGACATAAATGCCTATCTAAGGTGCAAAGTAGTGAAGAACAGCAGTTAGTGATGGCTGCATATAAGAAGAGTTAAGATGGTCCTACTACATTGGAGCCCACAGTCCCATGGAAATTAAATCATCTTTTGCTGCAAGTGTGATTGCTTCTGTTGGACTACTCATAACAGTGAAAGAATACGGCAAAGCTGTAGATACCTGCAAGTGCGGTGAATTTCACAGAAAAGCAGCATAATACTTGAAGCAGAATTTGGTGTCAGCAGTGCTGTAGGTTTTTTTCTTCTATTGCTTCAGTAATTTTATGGTGATGTATTTTGATGACAATTTAAGGGAGCTCTATGTTTATGAGGCAATAACAAAATCTCCTGCAAAATAAATTCCAAGGCCAAGTTGTCTATTAATATATGGTATGGCTTCTTGTGAATTAATAGACATGAGCTGGAACAATGCTCAGGAGAAAGCAAGAGAGAGTGTGTACCAAGGCTTCAAGATGGGAAGACTTGGGTTCCTTTTTCAGCTAAGACCTGACATTCTCAGTTTGTGAGATGGAGAAAATGATCCAGCAGGCAATACTTCCATTTTGCAGCAACTTCTGAGGCTTAGTAGTGCATTCCCACTCAGCTCTGTACCAAAAGAAACGCTTTCGGATATGTCATTTTGAATAAAGGATTTCTTTTTCTGTTTTCCTCCTCTCTTTCCCTTCTTCCTAGATCCAAATATTTTCCAGCTGAAATTTTTGTGAAACCAGTGCATGCATCTCTGTGAACTGTTTCTCCCTCACCAAAACATCATACTTCCAGTCAGCTCATCTGCAAATGTCACTGAGTATACGGCAAAAAACCCACAGAAGTATGATCAGCTTACTAGTAATGGATAATAGAAGCACGACGAACTGACCATGATTCAGAGGTGTATTGTGAAAGACTATTTTAGACTCCAAGGAACTGAGAATTTACCTGTACCTGGTGAAGCTGGGTTTGGCTACAGCTTAGGGACTCCCTGAGGAGCACGCAGGAGTTCAGGGCTGTCCATGCTGTGTAGGTACCAAACCAAGCACAAAATTTACATTCCCTGGCAGTGCAAAGCAACCAGTTACTACAGTCCAGCACACATATATGAGTCCATAACCTCGGAGAATTGGATTGGATCAGTTTATTTCATTTCAGCCTAATTAAGTGACAATGCATGGTCACAAGTAGTATATGAGGCAAAAAAAAGTTGCCAGATGAAGTGTCCACCAGGTCTGAAAGCCACTGTCAGTTACCTGTGCAGGACAAGCACTTTTGCAATTACACAAGCAATTAAATGAATATTGACTTTAAAGTTCTTCCCACTTATATCAAATTCAGCTGTTGTCAAGGCTTACAGCAAAAGGGAGGGAGGTGAATGAGGGGGCAATGAGTTTCCCAACCTCAAGGAGTGCCATGTGGGTAGGCGGAGGAAGGGCCCTCTTCTAAAGGAGATGCATTGGGGTTACTGGAGGTGACACAGGTTCTTTGCATGAGCCGTCTGCATGGAGCTACCTGACTGCTTAAGATTAAACATGCTGTTTATAAGAATGTAAAGTCTGACCTATAATAATTTCTTTTTTTGGGTGCCTAAGGACCTAAGTGGGTCTTTTCCCAATCAGAAGCTGCAGGTTGGCAGGGATCACCTGAGAGATACAGGTTTCCCTGTGCCTATGGGCCTCCACAGCTCCCTATGCAGAGGAGAATCCTTGCAGAGAAACCAGAGTGTGAGCTCACACAGATGTAGAGAATTGCCCCAAACCAACGTGTGTGAATCCACTGTCTCAAAACACACACATATGTGCCTTTTTTGCCTTTGCTCAAATTCAGCAAAGTGCAAGTGTCCTGAAATGCACTTCATATGATGCGAAGGATAAAAATGTCTCTGTCTTTCTTGTGCCAGTTTGTTGACTAATGCGGGCAGGTGATTCATCAATGGATGAAATGAGATTTTCAAGTCTTTAAAAACGATGAGGTAGTTTTCAGAGCTCACACAGTTTGTTGACTAGATACATGATTTATGAATATATTTGTCAAATAATGTATTTGACAAGTTTTAAAAACATTTCTGTCTAATTGCTTTTATTACTCATCAATCCTGAAAGGGGAATAGCAAGATAAGATTGTATTTTATGATTTTTTTTCTAGTCTCTCTTGTCATAGCCCAGTGAAAGGGATGGCAACGTAAACACTGGATCCATGTCTCCCCATGATTTTTCTTTGGTTTATTGTTGATTTGCTTTGTTCAAGCTAGACTCAGCCTTGCAAGTGAAACTAGACAGGAGATGGGCCAGTTTCAAACTTCAGTTTACAGTTTCATAATTAACTGGTGCAATTATGATTGCTTTCAGCACCATGTGACTTTTTTACAGCACTTTGACTGAATTTTTGTTTTGATTTCACTCTAAACCTTGCCTACGTTTCCATCTATTCCTTACTGGGTCCCATTCAGAAATATCATTTTCAGGATTACATTTTCCTATTAAAAGCTTGATTGAAAGATGGATTCAGGGCTCAGACACATGCTCACTTACAAAGCAGATGCAGCAATTTTCCTCAAGCTGTTTGTTACCACCTGCTTGTCGGACGCTGTGTCCCGCCAAGGAGTGGATGGAGCAGACCGTGTAAGCGTTTGGTAGCTGCTTCGGTGCAAAGTCCTGTGGCTTATTTAAATTCCCTGGACATGTTCCCTTCCATCTGCAGATGGCTAAGCCTTGAACATGCATTTAAGGGCCCATGGACGTAGACTGGAAGTATTACTGATCTGAGCAGTTTTCCTGATTGAGACCAGTTTCCAGTCTGTGATGAGATACGCCAGAGGACTTGTAAACCTGTCCCAGGCAGCTGCTGGGGTTCTGCTGGGGCAGAGGAGTCTGCCAGCACCAGGGCTGGTGCAGGACCAGGTGCTCAGGCTGAGCACACGCATCCCCTCCTGCGCACTGATGCTCATTACCAGGCCCAGCTGCTTTTTACCGCCTCTCTGCCAACGTTGCTGCCCTGTAACTCTGCTGGCAGAATGGATCACGTGCCTCTTCCCTCTGCTCCCTGGGCAAAATCAGGCAGCCAGCTTAACCACCTGCTTAAACTATTTAAACCTAATGTAGTTTTAAATCCATGACAGCCTGGAGGAAAAACAGGGAGAAGTCTTGGAGACCATTCTGCTAAATAAATGTGGGGATATTTCTGACACTGGACTGATAACTGGGGAAAGCAAAGCAGTGATGTCTTAGACCACAGTAGTGGTTTGGTAACTGATATTGTGGGTTCACAACCACTTCTCCAGGACTACTAGAGGAGAGAGAGAGGTTACACTCAGATGTAAATCTCTGCAAGATTAGCATGTACACACCCTTCACAAACCTGCTCATGCGGCCTGCATATAAGCCTACAAGGAGTTGTTGATTCAGGTTTTTCTTAATAACACAAATATTTTTTTTGGAACTTAAGCATTGAAACTTAATGCGGTCTGCTAAACTATCTTGCATTAAAGAATACATCAGAACAACACAGAAGGCAGAGCACCAGCCGGAGCTGTGAAGGCAGACTATTACATTGAGAGCAAGAGCCTGTGCGTATACATTGAACAAACAAGTTTCTGAGAATGTGCCTTACTCAGACCCAGCCCTGCAAGCACACTCCACCAGGCTTATTGGCATGGGACAAAGTTACTGCCTGATCCAGTCCTTACAGATAAGAGCCGCTCATCTGCAAGAGGGGTTTCCTTACCACTCTTTCTTAGCCTTGAAAATCTATTGCTAAGACACAAAATTCAACAGTCAGCTTTACTTCATTTGTGGCAGGGTTTGTTTTTTTTTCTTTTATATACATTTTAAAGTTATCTTTGTCTTCAGCAGAGGGTGATAAGCTCTGGTATTGTCACCCAAACAGCTCAAAAATGCCAGCTACAGCAAGCAGGGTGAGCAGAGGCACTTCAGAAACTAATGAGAGATCTGCATATTCATAGCAGGAGGGAGACAGAGCTACATATACAAACTGAGCAACTGCCACCAATGGGCGAGCTGATTAGTTTATTTGCAGGGGGAGAGAAATTAATTCTAACTAGCTAAGACACTTTTGTTATCGTGAAATACATATTCGGCTACAGCAAATGGCTTCAAATCAGAAAAATGACATTTTTTGTGCTGGCTGTTTATAAACAGGATGTAGTTAGTGTAAGGCACCCACAGCTGCAGTAGCTGCAGATTTTCAAGGCCAGACTCAAATGTATCATACTTTATCATTAGTTTTCATATTTGCTATACCCAAGGCTGTACAGTGTTTTGCAGGGACCCCAAGAAAATAACTTGACTGATAGGTTGGCACTCAATATTGTGTGACAGTTTGTTGTTTTCAAGAGAGTTTGTATCTTCACCTGAAACTTTAATCACAGCATCACAAGCCCAGTCCTGTTTTTGATAAAGTCAATGTCAATGTCATCAGCTTTGGTAAATGTACAACTGGGTCTGCACTCAATAAAGCCGAAAACTGGGAAACCTCTTCAATACTAAGAGTGAGTTTAGCTGAGGTGAGGGTCAGAACTTCAGAACCTGTTGCTGACTGCCCAACCCCAATGGGATGGCAGGTGGAAATGGGCGAGGAGAGGGGTAGCAGTAAGATGACGGGGCAGCATCAGAAGTACAGCTTTCTAGAAAGACAGATGCAGCTTTAATCCACAACTCACCATCAGATTTCTTCCTAACACTCATGATAAAGTTGGTGGGAGTGGTTTGAAAATCACAGAGAAAAGCTATCTTTTGTGTAATTGTGCTACACTAGTTTTTGTTTCTTACAAGAAAAACATTCTGGAGATAAGAGCAGCTTTCTAAGGAAGAAAAAGGAAGATATGTGGGACTATATGTGGATACAGTATAAGGACATAGTAGCTAACAGATGTATTTTACTGATGAGACCACATCTGGAGTGCTGTATCCAGTACTGGGGTCCCCAGTACAAGGAAGACATAGACATACTGGACTGAGTCCAGTGAAGGAGTAAGAAGATGATTAAGGTCTCAGAGCATCTGCCAGACAAGGAGAGAGCTGGGTTTGTTCAGCCTGGAGAAGAGAAGGTTCAGGGGGATCTTACCGGTGTGTATAAATTACTGATCGAGGGATGTAAAGAAAACAGGAGCCAGACTCTTCTCAGCAGTGCCCAAGGAAAACAGACAGTGGACACAAATAGAAATACAAGAAATTCCATTTAAACATAAGGAAAACCCTTTTTTTACTGTGAGTATAGTCAAAGAGGAGAACAGGTTACCCAGAGAGGTGGTGGAGTCTCCATCCTTGGAGATGTTCAAAACCCAACTGGACACAGTCCTTTGGCAGCCTGTTCTGGCTGACCCAGCTCTAAGCAGTGGGGTTGGACTAGACAATGTCCAGAGGTGTTTTCCAACCTCAGTTATTCTGTGTGATTCTATGATTATTTTATATAAGGAGCAACTGGGAAACATCAGCTCGTTTATAATTTATAAAACTTTGTCAGAGGTATTTATGGGTAAGGAATATTATTTTTTCAAGTTAACATTGTGTGGGCTAGTACTGACTGACAGGTGTCCACATCTCAACGCGATTCAGGAACTACAGTACTGAAATCTGTAAGCAGTTGATAGAAGTTGTACTCCAAACTGGTATACACAGCGTTTGCCTTTGACTCCAGTAATAACTAATGCAACTTATCTTCTGCTAGCAAAACACATTCCTTTCACACCAACAGAAAATTGCAGTGAGTGGGCCATTGCCTTCATCATTCTTCAACTTCCCCTCTGTGGACAACATTGTAAAGGCCAGCTTTTCTTAGGGTTTTTTTTTCCCCCATATCTGTCAGTGATAGTACTAATAAGTTTTGAAACAAAAGAACAATTTGTTAATTTAGAATTAGCACCGTGATTGCTCTTCATATGGAAATAAGGTTATTTTGTTCTAATGAAATTGCTGAGCTGAGTGCATGGTTTGAAGTTCATGACCCATTGAAACGATGATTTATGGACCTTTCACAACTACCTGTGTTAATATCATACATGATAGATTTCTATCACTAGACCTTTGAAAGGAATTTTCTTTTGCAAGATTCTTCTCTTGTTTGTCATGGATACTTTTGTTCCCTCAATGCTGGCCAATGGGAGGGTTTAAATTTTACAGTGTACTAGAAATCTCTTAAGTTTCTGCTTTCAAATAAATGCTTGGCAGTGTCCAGGCTCAGTCCACTTGGGTGGATGGTACAGTGGAAAGACTTTCTTTTGTACTATCACCATTTACATATGGTCTCAGCTCTGGGAAGACAGGTCATGTTGTCAAGATCTGCACCGAGATGTGACAGAGAAAGAGGTAAGAAGAAAAATTGCAAGACACATCAGTATGGCTGAGGAAGCTGCAATGTGATGATATCTGCTCCCACAACATTTCCCCTTGTCTTCTTGTCTGTGCTCAATGTTAAAATTTTTACACGAGAGACAAGAAAAATCAATGTGGGATCAAAGAATTAGGGAGAGATCATGGTGGATCAAGAAGCGTTTTACTTACGTAGGATTATAATATGAAAGGCAAAAATAAGTACGTGGAACAAAAAATGCTGTGGAATGGGAACAATGTGGTGTGGATTTCTCTCTGTTGCATTTCCACTGAATTTCATTCATTGAAAATGCTCAATACATGGCAAATATTTGTGAGACCAGTGCCAGAGCAGTATTTTGTATATTCTGTGGATGGAAGTGTACTGGGAATCTGGTCAGCAGTGTAACTGTTTATATTCATTATAAACAATCTGTGTTATTTGGCAACACATCCTGCCTTTCTGAGTTGACTCTCGTTGTTGCTGCTGAGATAGTTCCATCAGCTGGTTGTAATTTTACTTTGGGGGCATACAAAAGTACACTGTATTTCTTCCAAATTATCTATGGGAGAAACATAAAGAATACACTAAAGGCCCTGTACTCTTGTGGGACCTCTTTTGGCCCTCTTTCAATGCTCTCTAAGGGCCATAAGAGGATGCAGAATAAGTTTAGTTTGTGTGTGCCTTGTAGCACTGTTATATACCTCTCTGCATCTTCTTTCCTGGTTTTAATCCCCAACTACTTCCAGCTTGAACAGTGATAACAGATACAATAACGAAGAGAATTGCTACTGAAGGTAAAATGGGGCATGGCATGGGGGGGAAAAGATGTTGCTGTGAAAAAGTTAAACCCCTATTTGGCTTTAAAGATGAAGCAAATAGTATAGAAGCTGTTTTCTGAGCCCTCACACAAGGCTGAGTTTATCCCAAATGTATAAGTACGGTTTTTGCAAGATGGGACCTTGCATTTGTCCTAGATATCCTGCACCTGAAGCACTTGTGCTTAGGATAAATATGTACTTGTGCTCCTGCCTAGAAAAAGGGGAATGTAAAAGATTTTCTATCTATCAGATATTTGGGAGATTCCAAATGATCCTCTACTGTATGAGGAGAAACTAATCTTCTGCCTTTTTTTTTTTTTTTTTTTTTTTGCCTAAAAGAGCAGAGAAAAGGCCTGACAGTGAAATAGTCAGTAAGCTTCATGGTTAGGATCTTCCACCTCACAGTCTCAAATCTGCCCAGAATAGGTCAAAGCAAGGACTCAAAACCTGAACTTTTACATCCCACATGTGCGTTCTAACTACTAGGAACTGGTCACTCGAAAGGAGGATTTTTCCGTCACTCCTGAGTAGGAATCACTGTAGGAATAATTAAATATTCATTAAGCTTAATGAGAGATGGATTCTACAGTCCAGCAAGTTTGAGCGTTCACCTTTGGTGTCACTGATGCAGGTTTCAATCTCTGCTCCAATGACTCCTCAGAGCGAACAGGCACGGCTGAATTGCTGGACTGGGATTGCTTTTCCTTGACTGACATTTTCCAGAAAAAAGAAGAAACCCTAAATCAAACTGTTTGTTGAAAGAGGCCTGACCACCTCTGCACGAGCACTACCACATCCCTGCTACTTCTCTGACCACAGACCTGATCATACTCAAGCAAAAATGTTACAAGAACATGTCCCAGCCAGCAGTGTTTTAGAAGAGCATTTCATCAGCATGAACAGTTTTACTCCCTCTCCCATGCTGACAGCCTCCACTGCGGGGGAATGTGTTTGTCTCACACCTGTGCCTGGAGATCACAACTGCACAAGAACATGAGAGAATTTTTCCACATAACATTAAGTGCTTCAAAATTTTTCCAATAGTTTGCTGTTTTCCCAGCTTTCTCCCCTTGTCTGTTTTTCCTAAGCCTGTGCTTGTCATGCATTTAGGCATCAAAGTGAGAAAGACTCTTATTCTGAAAGCAGCTGTTTCTACTACGGGAAAGCGCATTCGCTTTGGCTGTGATCTTCCTCCAGGAAGGTGAGGCTCTGCTCTCAGTTTACAGCCAGGCTATCGCAGCTCCACTGAGTTTGATCCAAGGACGAATTGAATTTACCTCCTTGTAAAACTTTGGTGCTAGAGGCTGAGCTTTGCTATCCTTTAGCAAGTCTGGCCCATTCCCCATCCCTCCTGCTCTTGGAAAGTGCAGCAGGAGCTTCTCCAGATTTTGATCAGGTGATTTTCGTTTGTTCAGTACTTGAAGAGCAGGATTTATTTACTGAGGATTTTAATTTCTCTAAAGTAGAGAGAAACCAAATAGCACTGCCTCTTTAAGCATGCCTCCACATTTAGAAAGCATTGGGTTTTACACTTCCATTTGAAAGTTTTCTCCTAAAAAATAATTCAGACATCCCTCCTGAGACTTTCCCAGCACTGCCCGCTCCTTGTAATCCAATCCACCTCTGCCTAAGAGCACAGCTCGCTTCCCCTGCCAGGTGTGCAGGGCATGTTTGTCGCATATAAAAGAGGTAAGCATAACTGTTGGCAACATGAGCTCTGAAAGGCATTCAAAGAGAGCTTATATATTTTTAAGTATAAGGTGTGTGCTGTTTTGCTAATGGGATTCAGTAGCTCTATTTTACTGTAAATGCACCTTTTCCTCTATCAACTGTGAATGAGAAATTAATTTTACTGACTTCTGGATGGCTTTTGGTTAGAGATGGATCTCTTCCCACAGGCATCCTCTGACATCCTTCCTTTACCTGAATGCTATCAGGAACTAGTAGGAGGCAAAGACCATTTCTATTTGAATGAATTCTCTTGTTATTATAGTGTCAGGCACTCAGCATTGTCTGACTCTGGCAATCTAGAGGCCCAGAGTTTCTGTGCTCCTGAGAAATACTTCTGAAAAATAGTGATAACCTAAGATGATAATAATTCTCAGCACTCCTGTAAAGCTTTTAATCCACTGATCTCAAACCAGATACTGGCACTTACTACCAGAGGAAAGCTAAATATGTGGCATGAGGGACCCTATCATTTGAAGGAGGAAGCCTGCAGAATGCTGTGCACTGGGTCGTTACAAAGGACAATGGTCAATTGTACTGGGTAACGTACTGATCTTACTGCACTTAATGGCAAAATGACTTCAGTGGAGCCATAAACACAAAAAAACTGTTGTGAAAAATATCATCGTGGTCCCTGTATTCAAAATATGCCTTTTGTAGCAAAGCACTGCAAACTGTAATGCAGATGTTTGCTATCTGTTGCATATCTTGCACGTCAGACTTATTGTTGATGACTATTTGGTTTCTTCATCTATCTGATTTCTTTCAAATTTGAATATTCATTGATACAACCTAGTAAAGAAAGTGAGATATTGCAAAAATACTCTGAAAATATTGTCACCATTTCAAATAGATTTACTTGTACATCATATTTTTTGTTTACATTTCATAGAAATTCAAGGAACCTCATTTTCTGGCACCAGCATTCATGATAAATGGCCTTCAAAGTGTCATTGAAGAGATTTTGGTGAAGAACAAATTTACATTTGCATGTGTACATGCTGATATTTGCTCTGGAAAAGTAGGCAAACACATCCAACTAGGAGGGAGACAGATAATCACGTATCTATATGACAAACTATAGCTCATCAATGCTACATGACTAATGAGTACCTTATAGCCTCAAAGACAAATTACAGTCAATCTGAACTGCTAAGAATTGGAAAAAAAATCCTATTTCTAAAATAGGTTTGACTCAGAAACACTTCTGAAGCAGCTGTGATCTGCTTATGGATCAGAAGGAAAAACTAAATTTCCCTGATAAATGACTTATTGTTAATTATTCACTGAGTCCTATTCTCCCATCTCCTTTAATGAACTCTAATATAGTGCATCTTAATACCCAATACAATGAAAGTAAACTTTCACCCTCAGTGCAGCCTGAATGGCACAATCGTTTTATTCTTTTATTCACAACGTGTCACTGATTCATTTCAACTTTGGATCATTCAACAGAACTAAGATGTGCAGTGAATGAGATTCCAGTCATGTCATCCTGTTAGTGCAAAGTGATTCTCAATAGTACTTGACGGCACACTGCTAGATTGGCTCAGCGCATTAAAACAAACCAAATTATTCTGTTTTTATGTACATATCGGTGTACTTGTTGACATACTAGTAAATTGTTTTTAATAGCCTGTACTTATGAAGGTGTATATCTTTGTAGTTAAAGTCCAATACATTGTAAAGTGTACTTTACATAGAAAATATTACTCTCTCAGGAAAACTGTAATCACAAAGTTTAGACTCAAAAAATACAGTCATGCTAACTGCTTTATCCGATCTTTGAATAGCCATCATAAGCTAGATGCGTGTGACTGAATCGGAGTGAGTAGCCCAAGATGCAGCTTTGGAGCTAGGGGAATATAGTGCACTGTCAGTTACAGCCCAATTAAATGGTATCCTACTTAGCTATTTGTGGCCATAACTGCAGCCTTGATGAAAATCAAACCAAGATGTTTTTTTTTACTTAATCCTCAAAAATAATTTCCTTTAAGCAGTTTTTAGACCAGATTCATATCTTATGTCAACAAAGGAGATGATGAATACTCCCTCTCAGTTAATACCACTTCCATGCGCAGGGTGTGCGTTGGCCTGGCAAAGCAATAAATAAATCCACAATGATGAATACTGGCACTCTTTATTCCTTATTCCTGCCTCTGCTTGAGCTCCATGCTGCCATGCCAAATCAGATGTACAGAAAATATTCTTAGTATGTGTCCTGTTTATGAAGACTGACCAGTTTCCTCCAACTTGTGGTGGTCCTTAAAGCCCAGGAGGAAATAATTCACCTCACTAACCTTTAGGCACTTCAATGCACAGATGACTTGCTGATGTTTTTAATTGGTTCAGCTGTACAAGTTTGATGTGGTTTGCTACACTTGCTGCTTTTGTTATGAAACATCAAAACAGACAGGAAATCTTATTTTAATATATGTCCAACCTCTCATCTACCCACACAGCTATTACTGGATTGTGGTTTTCAAAATTTGATCAGAGGGAGGGGTCTTCCAATTACCAGATGAATTAAGATTCATTCCTTGCGTCCAGATACTGAGGAGCAACACACATTGCTGATGCCAGACAGAAACTTTGCCTGGCACTAGCATATCTTGCTGATATACCTGTTCTGTGCCTGATTGCGTTCATATCCACCTCTCTGTAGGACTTGGTGTCATCTCTCAAAATAGCTGAACCTTTGCCACTTAAGCATGTGATCTGACTCCCTTCAGAGCAGAGATAATTCCTAAAAACCCTAGAAAATTGGTGTCTTCAATTTGAATACATTCAGCATTAGAAATATATGAGCTACATCTACTCTGGGAGGGAGAGAAAGGGATGGGGTGATGGGGCATTCCGAGAGTGGGAGTGGGTCATTTAGGGGTCCCTTTATTTAAATATTGCATAGTTTCTAGCAGGAGAATCACAATCACCATGCTGCAAACCTGCCTCCAGGGGAGCCAGATCTGAAAATCTTACAGGAAGGATCTGCAGGGTGAAGTTATTCTCAAAACTACTAATTGTAGGTGCTAGTCAATTGGTATGTTTTATTCCACAGCATTGGTCAGGAATCACTGTATGTTCAGAGGAGAGCTACAGAGATACAAATGGTTTGTATTTTACAAACACTGATCAAATATGATATTAAATAGGCAACACAGATTTCTTAATGGCATGGCTGTCCACTTTGCCCTACACACCTGAACACCTGTCTCCTTAGCAAAACTTTTGATAAACAGGAGAATTCTTAATAAATGCATGCTTTTGGTTGATTCCATCTGAACACTGAACTTTTTTTGTTATATGAGAATATATAGAGAGAATAACAAATCTTAGAACAGTATGAGGCAGTAGAAAAGAAACATAAAATAATCATACAAATACTCTGGAACTGCCAGGACACTGGAACCTGGAGATTTGAGATGGTTTGCAGAACACCCACAAATTAAACCTGATATATACTGGTTATAATCCCTCATGTGATGGTCTTTCTCCTTCAGACCTCATGGATGCTTTATAACATATCCTCAAACTGCTAGTGAGATGTCCTCAAAGTGCAATGATTCACTTTCTGCACAGAAACTATTATTTGGCTTCTAAAGTGCTAAAACTCTCTGCAAAGATGCACTATAACCATTAATAACACAAAGAGAAAATGTGATTTATTTACATTTCAATCACTGATTAAACAATAGTATCTAATATAACAATCAACTGGACTGGGGAAAGGGTAGAGGATGAAGAGTTCTGTATATAGAATGTAGAAATAAAAAGACCTTTTGCTTGCATTTTTCATGATGGGAACTTGACAGACAAGTAATAATGATAGTGGCTGAAGTGCAACGGATAGATTCTCTTCTGCAAGAAAGAAGCCAGACCATACATGGTTTCTCTCATACTAAGAAAGCACAGATTATTAGGCATATGCAGTTCTTGTATGTGTGAGATAAAGTGGATACATGGGCCAATGGAAATATTGTATTTGCATTAGTATATTCCACTTGCTATAGAATATAATACAGTTGTGGCAGGAATATTATTGGGTTTTTTTTCTTTTACAGTAAGTGTTATGTTTTATAATACTTATTCTTTGAAGAATACCTAAAATATTTGTCTTTGTCCTTATTTTTTGTTTTTCAAGGGTCAGAACTTGTTCCCACTAAAATCAGCATATTTTGATTTTGACTTCAGTGGTATCAGGGTACAGTCCCAGCACAATCTGCCTGTAGAATAATGTATATATCCAGTTTTCGCAACTCAGTAAATACTATTGATCTCCTCTGCATAAAGCATGTCGTCAGCTAACGGGTGCTCATCTCCATTAGAAATGAGCATGTTTTATTGGCTAAACTGTTTAAATATATCAAATATGCCAAAAGTATATTTAGCAATACCAGACATTTTACAAATTTTAGTCTTAGTTTCTCCATTTTTTTTAAAAGCACACATATACTGGAACAACATCAACTGCTGCATACCAAGCTGCTCCCACTTGAATAAAGTGATGGAAGGGAGGAGACTGCGGGAAAAGGGACTAACTGAGTGTGGCACAGGGAGAATCACATATCCTCAGCATGTCTTTGGTCTGTTCACTTAGATGTGGACGTGCTTCTATTTCTGGTTCAGGAGGTAACAGCTTACTCTGATCAGGCAGCTGAGCTTCTTCAACAGTCACCTCCCGCCTCTAACCCTTCAAGTCTGCACATTTTGCACAGCGAGGATTTGCTTTGGCTGAAAGGAAGGAGGGAGGCATTGCCACTGCAGTTCAACTGGCAGCCTGGAGCAAACAGTAACTTCTTGCAGGCAGGCTGTAACAAACCGCTGGAGGCGGCAGAGAATGCATGCCCAGAATTGTGATTTTTTTTAAAAATCAGGATGGAGAAAACCAAACTAAATGCAAAAAAAAGTGCTTTCTCCATATTTTCATATAAAAAATCCACTCCGAGGTTCATCAAAGTAAATAGCTTCAATAATCATTGAATCAGTCAGTCTTTATATCCAGGACTGAATTACGATTCAGTATTAAAAATTTCTGGAGCAGAACCAACTTCAAACCTCTGGCCTGCTGCTAACAACACAGCATCAGCCTGCCTGAAAATATTATTTCATCCTACTGCCATGTACAAATCATACAACGTGTAACTCCACAAAACCAGCAACAGTCACTTTCTATTGCATTCACTAAAGCAGAGCTGCTCAGAATGGTAAATGGAGAATTTAATGAAGAGAAAAAGGATGTGAAAAAAATGTGGCTTCTCACTTATTTCAGCTCAAGCCCTCCCGGGGCAGAAAATGGAGAACTGAGCACTTTTTGTGGACACCTTGTCACTTTAAAGTGACAAGAAGAATGTAATCAATCTCTGCTGTATGCATTGTTCCTATGAAAATTTGCAAAATCCACTGTTGCAAAAATGTAGGGATTATTTAAAAAAACATTTATCACAAATATTTAGATAACAGTTTCATAAAGCAAAATGAAGTGCATCTATGTGCTGAGCTGCTGGTTCTGCTGTTTTCAATAGACTTAATAACTTTCCAGAGAAAGACTATAGGGACACACCACCAACAGACTCCAAGCACAAAAATGACGAAACGCCTCCCAATTCAGCTGTGACCAGAAGAATAGGATGTTTCTGGGAGATCTTCATCCATGGCCAGATGTTTTCACCCCCATTATTGAGAAGCTTAGCAGCTTTCAGATGGCCTCTGCAAATCCGGAGGGTGTTTTCAGACTACTGGAGGATGACTTTAATTTGCATGTTAAAAGATAGGCAGGCTTGCTTTATAGGTTGCTTTTCTGCAGTCCCTCACAGTTTGCCCTATAGGTAAGACCTTCCCTGCAGATGGCATGATAGAAGAAACATGAATTTCTTGTCTACAACAGCCTCTGTTTGTTCACTACACAATTTTCCAAGTGCCCAATGCTTCTCTTGGCAAGTGTTAATGTACTGAATACACACACATACGTACATATGTAAGTATACATATATATGTATATGTATGTATGTATAAATCCATGGGGAAGCTTTTTTTCATTCAGTGAAGGCATCTGTTGCTGATCAGGCCTCCAGGGGAGCCTGACCTCAGAACCTTTTCTCCTCAACGAGCAGGAGAGTGTCTCAGGGCTATAAACATGCATGGTATAACTGCATAAAATTAGCTCAAGGGCCTGCATATTGCAGCTATGAATTGCACGAGCACGTGAACGTGTTTTACTTTGGCAGCAAGAAAGCAGAAAGAAGAATGAAGAGGTTAGCGGGCAGGATGCCGGGCAAACCAGCATTGCCCCAGAGCGGGTCTCCCCTGAACAGGCAAACCTAGCTAAGGCAAAGGCTGAGTCAATCACAGTTGAACACAACGCATTCATCAAACTGGATTCATCTGCTAATAAGACATTTACATTAATTTAACAGTTTTAAAAGCATTTGTGAAATTTGGTTATTGATAAAGGGAAAAAATAGAACCTCCTCTATATGCCTTGTACCTACCTAAATTAGCAACTAATGAAAACAAATTGTATTTAAAGGATTTTAATTTTAATTAAGTTAATGATGACATATTCCAAGTAGTACACTTAGAATCAGCCTGTAATAGCAAGCTAACAGATGCTGGCATTTTTATTATTAATTATACATTTCATTATCATGTGATGATCGTTAAACATAATTTGACAGCAAAAAATGTATGATTCACACGTTTTACATTGTAAAGATGATACTATGCTTGATTTTTTAACATGCTGACTTTAATATGCTAAATACAAAATACTTGTTTCAGCAGCCTGAAATACAGACAACTTCTGTGTAACACCAAAGACTGACTAATCTAATATGGGTTGAAGCTCTTAAAAAGAAACAAAATGGAACAGCTGTCACATTTGAAAGTGAGGCATATATTTTAAGATTACCTCAAGTAGCAACAGAAGGTAAAAAATATCAATGTATATATTTAACAAGCATCATTTGCTTCTGTCATTCATATGGTTATGAAAGAAATGTGTTGGGAAATACTGATGCTAACAAGTTGCCATCCAATCAAGATAAAATTGGGGAACAATTTATGCAATATTTTACAGCATGAGTGCGTTTTACTTAGAATTTGTTTAAAATTCATAAAGTTTCGTCTTTAAAATGAAGCACTGGAGTTATCTTATTGATTTCAAATCACATTACACGTATCCTTCAGAATGCAGTTTCAGCAAAGCCTGCTGTAGGTACAGTAAATATCTACAAAAGAACATTTGGGAAGGAAGCATAAATCTCCACTGCATGTCAGAGCAGACAGATCAAAGCTCTCCAAATCAAATACTGGTACACTTATCTTTATAATCACTCAGGATTTTTTTTGCTTACTGTTTTCTAGATCAGCATAATCTTTGTTCATTGAAGAAATGTTAAATACTGTAAATGACAGTTGTCTGAGGGCTATGCTAGTCTCAAGACATTATTTAATCTAATACAATTCAAAGAGCAGTCATGTCTGAGAGAAAGGTGAGTCCGTTTCAGAGTCAGCTTGATTTTTTTTTCAACAGAAAGGCTCATTTAATAATTGTTAAACAAGTCATAAACATCCTTGCCAAACTCCATCACTTCAAAGGCCATGACTGGTAAATGAAAATGGATCCAAATTACCCTCTTTGCTTCTGCAAGGCAATGAAGTGCTCAGACATAGTAATAATTCTGTCTTCCTGTGGTCCCTCACACACACTTACCATTTCAGAATTAAGTTTTTTCCAATGATCTCTCTTTTCCCTTTTGTTCAAGTTTCACAGTTAGACCATCCTTCCCATTCTGTATTAGCACAGTTCACAAGAAGGCTATTTCAACTTCGTTTTCTAACACTTATCTGCTTAAAGTGCACATAATGTATGTCTGAAATATAGCCATTATCCAGCGCTCTGGTTGTAGCAGGAGATTACTCTTAGCTGACTCACAGAAAATTGTTTAACCCTAAAACCCTGAGTTTTAGACACAGGAGTGTTTTTAAAACTTTATCAGATTGAAATTTATCAGATTGTTAGAATAAAACTTAATTTTTTTAATTAACCAAGGGACATTGTCTCATTAAAAATAATGGATCTTTAAGGGCTCAGCAACAACACTGGGGTAGCTCCTCAGCAAGTGGCCACTAAAAACACCAGAGCTACAGCGGCTGCATCAGCTGGTCATCTGTGTTAACACCCTCTTCAATTATTACTGTGCAAGGAGATTAAATACTGAATTTCTGCTTCTCATTGCTATGAATATGCTTTCTTCATTTCTCGTGCTTAGACAATGGAAAATGAATGGTCTTTTCCACATGGTATTTTTCATGCAATAGCATCGTACTGAACCGCTGGGCTTCAAGTGTCCCAAAGGCAATTTGATTTGTGGCACCCTTTTCCTGACACCTATAGTAAAAAGCTCCACTCCTTTAGCAGAAGATTTGCTTAAGGCTGAGAATAAGGAGAAAAGGATGATACTTACACTGACATTTTCTAAGTTGTACATTTCCTGAATGTTCTGCTTTTGTAGGATTACTCCTAGAGGATCTATTTAGGGTTGGTTCTGGTCTGGTCTTTTTATGTTTTATTTACCCTGTGCCTGTTTATTGTTTGCAAAACACACTGAGCGTGGAATCTCAAAGGGTCATTTTCCATTGCTGCCCTCTGCTGCATTATCAGCAATCTGTTCTCCAGCATGTGCGGAAGGCAGGGATGATTCAAGGGCGTAAAGAGAAACTTCTCAACAGTTTGTGGTCACAGTTTTCTTGAGTCATGTGGCCCCGTAATAATCTAGGAAACATCCCAGTCCACTCCTTGTTATCAGGCTCTTGTTTCTGTGGCTTCTGTGTGGGTATCACCGTTTGTGTTTGACATACGATACTACCCCTTCAGCCTGGCCTACAGGCCATGTTGGTGGCATGCATCCAGTGATGATGTTTTGACCTAACTGCCCACAAGTAGTGAAATTCAGCGTGGAGTATATCAAGATCTACTTTCATTTCATTTGACTTTCCATCATGAGGACTGCTGAGAACCTCTTATCATAAGCGGTAACAAGGTTTCTTCTTGAATTACTGAACCTCAGCTGTACCAGGACTTGGCGGATTTCCAACACAACCTATAAACTGGCTGAAGCTGAGTAAACAAATTATAGTGAATTTATAGTGCACATATTTAGCCTCTCATTCTGTTTGCGATCTGTCAGTGAACAGTTTACAGCTTGTTTTGCTTCAATTCATAATTCAAAATCTTTTAGCAAAGCATTTTGGCAAATAATCCTATACTTGTATGTGGTGAGCTTTTAGCAGGTCTTTGGGATATTCAGGTCTCAAGAGGTGTTAATAAATTTTCAGGGAGGCACAGGCTTCCATCCCTTTCTTCTGACTAGGTGACAATTAGTCTTAGAATTAAGCTTGTTCATATTCCGCATTCCACAAAAAGTTTCTGCCTGTCTTTTTCGTGGGGTAATGAGAAGTTTTTCTTTAAAACATTATGAAGGCACAAATGTGCGGTTACAAAAGCAGCCACCAAAGAAAAAAAAAAGTCCCAACAAAACCAGTGGCCATTGCACTAAGATTTAATTGCAAACTTGAGTCACAAGCAAGACAACAGGCCTGTAGCCTAAAGGTCTTTCCTAAGAGCGAGGTTTCAGCCTGTTGTGAATCCTACTGGACTAAATCTTAACAGAAGAAAGTGCTTAGCTGTTCAATGTAACCCTCAGTATAGTAGAAAATAACTCATATTTTCCCTTCCCAAGCTAAATCATGTTCCTTACTATATAAACCTAAATTCCCATTGACAAAAGATAGGACTGAAAATCCTATTGACAAAAGCTAGGACTGACTTGGGCAAGCATATTTCAGTGCAAAGTTATGTGCTCTAGCGACAGATGTGGCTACATGGGAAAAGCCAGGGTGCTAGACACCAGTCCCCAGCAAGCATGGCAAACCCAGAACCAGACTCCACCATCACCTCTCCTTTGCTGTAGCTGTTGGAATAAGCAGCTGTAACGCAAGTGACTACTTCAGCTCTTTCCAGGCTCCTGCCTCATCCTCTCCTTTCTTTGCAGAAGCTACAATACGAACGCTTAAAAAGTATCATAATAGGATAACAACTAAAGACACACAGCTTGGCTGTCTGCTCTCCAGTTGTACAATGCAGTAATTGCCTTATCACTAGATTTTATTAATATTGATTTATTAATATTAATACCCTAAATGCACCCTTCCCAAATAGGTACAGGCCCCTTAAGTATTCCTGTTTTGCCATTGTATCCTTTATGTAAAGACACTGTCATTAGTCAAAATGATTACCCCAAGTTTCTCCATTTTACCAGTGAATCAGGGAAGAATCCCCTCCTTGCCCTGTTCTACTTGAATTTTACTTAAACAACAAGCTGGATGAAATACAGCTGGGTGTACAAGGCCACCTCAAAGCCTGTGCACCTCTTAAGCTGCATTTAGATGTCATTTCAGGTTTATTTCAAAGACAACCATTATACTTAAATGATATAGACTTTGTGATGGTCCTCTATACAGTACAAATTCTACCTGTCTTGAGCAAACTAATTTATGTGGATATCTGTGGAAGACAGAAGGAAGTGGAACATTGTCAATGAAAAATCTTTTTAAAAAAAAGCTGATGGAAGCTAATGCAAGTATTAAAAGCAATTATCCAAATGTTTCTATATTTGCTCAGCTGTAAAGTTAGCAGAAAGATTGGTATAAAACTCAAGTAAAGCGTTAGAAATGTTTTAATGACATATAAGCCAAGAAATTTTCAAATGATCGCAATCCACATGGTGCAATATGCTTTGGAACATGGTGGTAGTAGTTCATCACAAGACATTACCATCCATCCTGGCTCTGCACCATCTGCATTCATGAAACTCAACCAGACCTCTTATCCTGACTCACTAACCTGCTGCCAGGCATCCATGCTTATGGCAAATTGTATAAAATTATCAAATGCATTTAGAAAGCCTTTTTTGCTTCTTCAAAAAATTCTGTAAATACCATAATGCCTACAATGAATTAACAGCAAAAAGTCACACTGTACGTGTCTAAGATGGTCTGGAATTCTAGATGACCTTGAGTTAGAGGTAAACATGATTAAACCTTGCATTAAGCTCGTAGCAACCCCAGGTCCAGTTCTTGCTCCAGATACATATAATTAAATGGTTTCATACGTTTCCCTCTCTCTCACACATACACGAAACTGGCAGAATCAGCTGATTACTGTTTGGAGACCTGGAAACTGTACGTTTGCCTGTGCTGGTATACATTTGAGAGCTGGAGGACGGAGATTAAATGAACTGATGAGATGTGCCTTGGAAATGGACTCTGACCTGAATTTACTTCTCTCTGCTTGAGATCATTTTACTTACCCTCCTAGCCTACCAGGAACAACCAGCAAACACAGTATTTCAAACACCCTCATTCACTCTAGATTTACAGAGAAACCTCAATTTTAAACAGAAAAGGAATGCTTCAACAATAATGACAAAAAGACTTTTTAAACAAGAATTGTAAGAACTTTATACTACCCACAAGACTTCCTTAAAGTTGGAAACTAAATTCACAGACTATTTCTTTAAAATTAAGAGTCCTTTTGCTGTGTTAACATTTTTCCTTCTGTGCTGTTGCAACCACTCTCCCACTCCTTTATCTGACTGATATGGTAATAACAGGTCCTAGGGCCATATGTTCAAATACATTAGAATTCATGATGACTTTGTTCTAGTTTCTTAGTTCTTATTAAGGCTGACAATCTTCAGGGAAAATGAGCTTTTCTAGCACAACTTCCCTAACATTGTAAAAGATTAACATATACAAATACAGTGTTTGACTGCACAAGTGTTTGTGTATTGATTGTAGGCCTGATCCTGTCCGCACCTATTCCTGGGCACATTGGAAACAGTTGCCTTGCCTTCAAAGGGAATCTCCTGGCAATGAAGTTTACTGGTTTGAGCAAGAATTTCCAGGATAAGGCCCTAGATATGTGTAGATATGAGTGAAAACAAAGCTTTGGCTGGAGATAACAGGATCAGGGTCACAGAGCAAGCTGGCACATGCAGTCTGAAAGCAAGACATCCTAACCTGGGCCTGACCCTGCATGGCTGTACACAAGCTATTCTAATGATTGCCTCAGTCATACCCCTGTGGGCAGCCTGGGTGAGACCTTATGGCTGAAGGATGTGCCTTTGTAGAGTAATACTGAAGTTAATGCAAATCTTAGCAATACCTGCATGTTAACTAGAGGAGGTTGAAAATGTTTTGAGGGTACATAAAATTTACAGATACGCAGTTTCAGGGGGAGTTAAAACTATTCAGAAAGTCAGACCATGTTGTAAAATAGTTTGGCCAAGAGAGTAAAATCCAAGCAGTATAAATGTTATTCATTGACATTTTCTAGGTGAAATATTTTGACTTTTTGTTCCAAAAGGACATTGCATTTTGAAACTGACAGATCCATTTGGTTTTGGGGATGAAAAAAAGGTAAATAACCCTCTTACAAAATAAGGTTCTTCGTCTCAGGTCAGGCAAAATGTTTTGCATCTGCCGAGACTGACGTATTTTTTCCAGGCTAGACACAAGCAGAAAAATCCAGCTCTAATCTTGACACATCCTGGTAAATGTATAAAACCGAACAATTGTTTCCAAATTCATACACTATTGGGAAAAGCAGCATTGTTGCTTCAGCTTTCAACCAAGGATGTAATTGTTGAATTGGGCTACTTGAAAAGCACCCACCATTCAGTTTTATTAAAAGGTCTTTCCAATTAACAAACCAGCTGTGTTTAGGATTACAAAAAACAACTACAGACTTCCTTAGAGCTTGTCTAGCCCTAAATCTGCCATTAGACATGCAAAGATTTTCACCTCTCCTCACATAAGACATTCCAAGGCTCTCCTGGCCAGCCTTCAGGACACGGGGTCCTGTTTTATGAAGTAAAACTACTTTAGTCTGTGACCTTTAAGATTAACCCTTTGGGGATTTTCTCCTCACACATATTTTTAATCCATTATCCAATACATACAATTGTTTTAGAGCAACGGTGCTTGTGAAATGCACTTTGTACAGCTTGAAAAAAAGAAATAAGTGCTAAGGAAGGCTTCTTATTTATATGGCAAGACCGTGTATTAAATTTGCATAATATGATATCAGAAGAAATAAATGGCACCAGAAATACGTGTACGGAGTGAAGTGCTAATGAGCTGTGCAGAACAGGGAGAGACAGTATTTTTTTACAGAGGCTATGGATCTACATTTTGGGAGAAAGGAAAGTCATAGAATTTTTCTCTAATGAAAACCTGAACAAAAAGATGTTGGATCACATTTTTTTCCCCAAAAATTTGTTAAGATGTTTACAGATCTAATTCTGAGTATTAATAAAACATGCATACTAAGCTGTACAGCCAGTAGAGCATGGTATTGCAGAGGCAGTTTAATGTGCTAGCTGTGCTCCACTAACATTATGCAGAACAGTGAATGTACCTGAAAGAGCCTAAGATACAGGTGCATATGTAAACACTCAAGCATGAGAAAAATGTATCACTGAACAGGGTCAGCCTATGTAAAACAAGGGAAACCTAAAGCAGAGGAAATACAGCCAGTTGGTATTGACCTGTTTTGGAGATCTCTAAGAGAAGGTGGTCAAAGTATGACATTAGCACAGGTTCAGCTCTGTGTTGTCAGCAGAATGAGCTCCTATGCTTTAGCAGCTGCCATCCTCCTCTGGTAGGATTAATCAGTGTTGCCCAAAGACTTCAAGACCCACTAATTGATGCTGCAGCAATACAGAAAAAGGTTGAACAGAAGGAAAGACTGCACAGATTATAGCTGACAGTGAATGCACCTCTAAGGTGTCCTTCTTATTAGAAGTCTTCTACATGCAAATGTAGAAAATCAAAAAGACTTGAATGGATGTTAAAACAACTACTCATTAAACCTGGCTGCTAGTTTTGCTGCTCAGAGAAAAGCCAGAAAACATTTCTTAAAAAACAGCTACCACCACAACACTGATTCACTGCAAGGTTTTTCTTGGACAAACTCGTTCACCGAAGAAACAAAACAAAACCAAAGCCCAAACCAACAAGCTGTCCTCGCAATTTATGGCCCTTTTACCACACCTTGTATTATCGATAGGACATGGCTACACAATTCTTTTTTTTGTATTTTACTTTTTTTGTATTTTACTATTTTACATAGAGAGGAATGTGTAGTGCACAGCCAGTCACTGCACCTGGCGGATCATTTTATATCCCGCTCAGATGCTGGAGTATATATGGTCCCGTGGTGACTACATCCAATAGACTTTTTTCTTCAACGGGGCTATAAATACAAGTAAAAGCAACGTACTGCACATAAGATACCTATATATTGCTTTAGTGAGGAGTGAAAGATGCTGTGGATGTTGGTTGTGTGGATTCATTCTCTCTTACAGCACACTGAATAAATTGACATCTTTCTTTGTTCATGGAAATCTGAATTTCCCCATAGCCAGTGTGTTCAAAGAAAAAAATTCTCTAAGGCATCAATTACAACGGCCTACCTACAGTGCTGTTTGCCCGGCTATCGCTATGGTCTGGGATGCAGTTAAGACAAATTTTAGTAAGATCTGCCACTTTCTTCTGGTTTCTCCTAGTGACATTTTAGAAAAACATTTCCTGATACGTGTTAAGCCTGATGGTGAACTATTTTGGAGCTTTCCATCGTCACAGTTTACAGTTGTCACTTGCACTGCTAACACTGGCATAATGGCCATTTTGCATATTTTGGAGTGTTGCTAAGGTCAAGTAAGATCTAAGCAAAACCGTGTGAGAAAAACAGTAAATTGCTGTTTTGTTCAAAACCTTTTGTCAAGTCGTACTCTTGGAATCCAGGAAAAATCTGAAAACAGAAAACCCCCTCAAAACCTGTATTTTTTCCTAAAAAGCCAGAGGCACAGAAATGCAACACTGAAGCCTTTAGCCTACCATAGTAATACTGTGGAGTCTTCTGAAAGAAGCAAGTATCAAATCTTGTTGCTCACTTACATCTTCATGACTTGTTTTTACAAAATTCAGGCAGTCTAGTTACATCATATTTTAACAGTCCAGCTTGGCTTTGGAAAAGTGCCTCACATAAAGAATGTGACAGTCCTCTCCGCTATTGAAAATCTAGTCTGAACCCACAGAAGAGTACTTTATACCTCAAGCGGTCTCAGTGAACTCACTACGGACACCTATGAAGGAAGTGTTACCTAGTTACACAACATTTTGTAATCTTGTCCTAAATCTGGAATGCCAACAACTAAGAAGGTGGCAAGGCAATGTTTTGTAATACAGCAGAATCTGTAGTAGTGGCTTAGTCAAGCTGCATATAGGGAAGTTTTCAGCTGTCCTTGGGTTATAGCACAACAAGGAAGCAATTCTACTGCAGTATAGTGGAGGAAGATGTACTCTTGTTACTAAAATTCTGTAAAATATTCATTTGCTTTTGAAGGGGCATCTGAATATTTCCTCTCCTGGTCAGAACTGAGAAGTCTTCTGCATTGTTTTCCATCTAAGCTTAAGACCTACACTTTAGGACTCTGATCTACACATTGAGGTCTGTCTTCCTCTTTAAATGAGTTAGACTGTGGTGTACTTCTGAAAAGTACCTAAAAGCATCTCTAAGAAATCAGTGTGTGGAGACAGAGAAGAGAGAGGTAGTATCTGTCCATGGATTGGACCAGGCTCTGCTCTCAGTCACAGCACAGCAAGGCTGGAAGGATTCCATGTTGGGGTAGCGTCAAACGGGCATGTACATCTTCTCCGATGGCTGCAGCAGCAGGACACAGAGATCCTGGGTCTGCTGCTTAGCTGAGCTGGCACGTTCCTGCATTTCAATGCTGTCGAGTAAGGCAAGGTTAACACATAAACTGGAAACTGTATAGCTATGCTGGCACAGCACTGCAGCTGAACTGTAAAAGACCTTTGCTGTAAAAGACCCAAGGCTACAGGCCTGAGGGGCTTGGCGCTCCCTGCACCACCCCACACTGGACACTGGACACTGCAGACATGCCCTCCGGCAGACAATGCCTCTTACTCTGCACTGTATTACCCTTGTGGGGACCAAGCGCATCCCTGATCTATACAGCAAGAAGCAGTCCTGCCCCTTTCTACATCCAGCTCATTTATGTAAGGGTTTGTTTTGCATTTTCCTTGTTTGCCTTGCAAGGTGCGTTTACAAGTTTCAATCCTGAGAATGAAGTGAAATCAGATTTTGCTTTCAGCTTCCTAATCCATAATCCACAATATTTGTTATCTACTTTTTCAAGCACCAGTGTTTTGGCAATCAAAAAGTCTCAAAAATGCAACAAAACCTCTTATACAGCAATCTGGGTTTAGCCAGAAAGCTTTGTCAACTCTGGCTCAGCATAGTTATCCTGGTTAACTGGATTGATGGCGACAGCTGTAATTACTAGAGATGAGATTGCTGGTACTGTAATTACACTTCAATCTTCAGTGTGAGCTGGACTGTAGAATACATACTGCAGATTCTCCCAATTACAAACAGGTTATGGAGAGCATAGTACTTCTGTGCTAATCATATTTCTTATTATATAGAATAAAAAAATATGGCACCAGCTAAAAGAATTGTTAATCTGAAGCAGCTTTGCTGATTCAAAGGCAGTAATCCACAAAGCTTTACCGCTACATGGTTTTTCAAGATAACCACACTACAGAAACACAGAAAGGTTTTTTTAACCTAAATAGTTACTAGCTATTCAGCACATTACAACTGCCAGTACTTGCTCCAATATTTATGTGCAGAACATTAATAAAATATCAGTGTTTATAAGAAAAAGCTCTCCTTTCAAAACCATGCATTAAAAAAATTTAAAGAATGATTCCTATAAGTCCAACGTAATATGGAAACACACGCTATGCCTGTAAAAACTTGTTCAAAGAAAAAGGACAAAGAATAAGGAAACTGTGTGCATTTGGTCTTTGCTTTAGGTTTGCAAGACATCAACAATGAATGTAACTTAAAGGAAAAAGGTGTGTTTGAAGGCAACAGGATGCTGAGACATTTATTTTCAAAACTAGTGAAACTATTAAAGACAATACCCTATTCTGCTTCAGTGAATACTCAGCCTTCTGTGGTCATGGACTCTTGTTTTGGCTTTTCTTGAGGGCTCCAAAGAGGGAGGATTATATATTTATTTAATTAAGTTTAAAAATGTTATCGCTGATTTGAAGCCACATCTACATACATGTATTAACTTCTGTTTCCCAGGAAGGCCACTTCACCTTGGTTTTATGCCGCTGTTACTCTAATTTTGCTTATTTTTCAGTGCTGGTTTAGAAATAGCTATGATTTGTGTTTGAGGGAGAGGGGAATGAACCAGTATATCTTTTTCTCTTCTTTTCATTCTCTCTTTTTTTTTTTAAACTCCTGAGGCTCAACTATGTCTGATATATTAAAGACCACGTAGGTTTAATGAAATCCATTTACGATTTTATGAGTAAAATCTGTCCCTGAGCACCACTTAAGCTCACACATATGCCATCACAACAGACCTG
Organism: Nyctibius grandis; assembly: GCF_013368605.1. Taxonomy (NCBI): domain Eukaryota; kingdom Metazoa; phylum Chordata; class Aves; order Nyctibiiformes; family Nyctibiidae; genus Nyctibius; species Nyctibius grandis. The sequence continues at coordinate 15,202,636 of NC_090668.1, read as the reverse complement.
AAGTGGTATGTTACTGGGGAAGAGGTCTTGCTCCTGCTCTTTGCAGAGGGGTGAATTTGAGTTTCTAGTATTGAAATCTGCAGTTTTGCATTCATGCAGCCATCACATTCTCCTTTGCAAGTGCCAAATGATGGCACTGCAGAGAAAGCAAGCACCATCTGTCTCCACTGCATGTGCTCTCCATGCAATGCTTTACAGTGGGAAGAAAGAGTGGTCCTTGCAGGAGGCTGCTCTTTTGCCACTGTCTCTGCAACTCCTCTCTGGGCCTGCATAGTACAGAGCAGCAGCTGGGGGAGAGTAGGCAAAGCTTTGACTCACCACAGCAAGGTCCTCTGTGGAGGCAGACCTGTGCCAGGAAAAGGGCAGGTGCACATTAATTCCCCATTACAGCAACCGAGTGTTGAGAACTAAACTGATTTCCTGCATCACCACACATCCTCGGATCCAGTGTACTGCCTCCTGGGGCTAGTGGCAAGTTCACAAACTGTTCCTAGATTTTGGGGAAATAATCTATTTTTTATATTTCACAAGTAAGACTTCCAAATAATGCAGCAAATTGGGAGGGGAAAAGGGAGAGGTAAGTTTTATAGTTCAGCTCAAACCTAGTTTGAATCTACTTAAAACATCACTTGAGTATTAGTATGATAATGATCCTCAACACAATTTCGCTATTTCAAATAGATATTAAAAGTAAATGTTTGGATATCATAAGTTCTGGGTAAAAATTATTTCTAATTATAGCCATTTCTTTCACTCATTTTTCTATTTATAACTTGTAATTACCTTTTTTAACAGTTAGACTCCAACTATAAAACACTGTGGAAGATTTTTGAATTAAAATTACATTATCTTTATCAGGCACTGTTACTGAGCCTTATATGATACAAGCTATTGGGGATATTCAATTAATTTAAGCTATTTAAGCTATGATTTCCCTGTTACAAATAGGTTAGTTCACTCTTGTCTATTTTTAAAAGTTTGGTATTGTATTTCAAAATGGGTCTATGAAATCATGATTGAAAGAAAATGCCTAGGCATACATTCAACCTTAAGCATGTGATTACCTTGAAATAAATGGTTCTACTTACATATTCAAAGGTAAGCATGTGCTTACTGCTTTGTTGAGTTGGGGCCTCAGACATTTCCAGAGATTTTAATATCACATTTGCAAACCAGATGGTAGCGCCTTAGTTTAGTAACAATGGAGCAAAGTGTCCTTCGTTTATACTTTAATCTCAGAAAATGAGATCAAGACATTTTCAGCAACTAGTTGATTGATACTATGTGAAAGCTGAACAACCTTGTTAATTAGGCAGTCCTGTTGGAGTGTCTGAAGTGCACTGCAAACCATAATTAAAATATAACATTACAGTGATCTGTGAAGGCAACTTGCTTTAACCCTCCCTGAAGAACAGGCTTTCCTGAAGGTGCACTGCGGCATTAGAGGGGCAGACAAAAGAGCGCTGCCATGTGATCCAGCTACAGAGGTTAGCAGCTTTCAGTTTCATAAAAGGATTAATCAGACGGGAAAACCAAAGACAAAACCTGGCTTTCTCCAGCTAGAGATCTGAGTATTCAGCAACTACATTCCATTTTATTTGTTTGGATTCCTAGTTCACAAACACAAACAAAAAAAGTAACTTGGTGGACTCCAAGAGGCTCACACTAGTGCCTCGTGAAGAGATCCTTTTTGTCACAGCCAAAGGACATGGATGGCTGATGAAAGTTTCTCATCTGCACTGGCCCAAGGCAATGAATATTCAAGAGGTGCTTACCTTACCAAGCAGACAAAATCTTCAAGGAAATTGGAAGGGGGAAAGAAGAGGGAAGAGGGTCAAGTTCATATAACAGCTTATGTTGTAGAGGTTGAATTTGTTGAGACCGTCCTGAAATTGCTTCATTACAGCTGCAGTGAGAACTGCAATGGGAAACTTCAGCAAACCAACCTCTTTAGATAAGTGTTCCACGCTGCTTAGTAACTTGCTTGGTTGGCAGATCACATTCCGTATTTGCAACTCGCTCAGCAAGCTTAGAACAAAGCTCACAGATGGATGCGCTATTTTGATGCAATTAACTGTATATTTAGACATACTCTTATTACACTTTTGGACTCTGTATAGAAATATTTAGTTTAAAATAACGCTGAGACAATTGATGTTTCTGTAGTTTTAATTACTGTTAAAATTTGTATCCACTTTCTGAGCTCTGCAGGCTGATTTTGGCTTGGGTATTTGTTTTGTCTTTATTCAGAGAAACTTTGTGCAACTGAAAATATCCTTTCCGGAGACGGCAAAATATGATGTAAAAAACCCATTTTAGTCAAAACTATGAATACTGGATAAACCAGAAAATGTTAAAATAGCTGGGACTGAATATAATAAAAAACCTATATGTTGCTAAGTTTAATTCAGAAAATCTGTCTCTACAACAGTATCAGTGTCCCTGGAGGTAATATTGTTTCTAATTCATTACATATCAGCATTTGAAACAGTTTATTTCAAAAACTGAAAAAGCAAAACAATGGAAGCATGTTAAAACCCTATTATTTATTTAAAAATGGTAAAGAATGTGTCTTAAGTTACACAAAATTACCATATTTTTATTGGTTCTAAGCTCTGGGAGGAAATGTGTATGCAATTATAGTATGTATTCTGCATCCGTCTGCTGAGTTTATAGTAAGAATAAATTGTGGTTAATCATGTACAGTCTTGTATTTGCTCATAACCACAACAGTGATATGTATGCATGGAGCATCCTGCTGTTTGTTATTGGATTTTTCCTAATTCATATAGTATTTCATATTTTGCTACTGATGACATAAAGCTTTCAGTCTTGCATATATTAAATACAATCACATTATTAAAGTGACCAAAGTTCCCAAACCTTGCTGATTATTATAATATACATATAGATCAATGTCTGCACAGCTTTGGGGGGGGGGGCTTATGTAAATAGTAATGAATATTAGGTGTGCGTCCTGATAAAATAGCAACTTGTGCCCAAAATAGAAAAGAATATTCTTTACAGTTTGACATTTCTGTTTTTTTCTCTCAATTTTAAAGTGTAGATTTTTGAATTAATCTTGCATTCAATGAGGAAAATTCCCTTAGGCACTATCTGTTCTGAGGCTGACTCTCCTTTGTGGTTAATTGGTTTTGCCCATGTCCTTGCCTTTCCCATATCTTTGATAGTTTTAGTTTGAACAGTTGAAAAGTCTGTCTTTTTAAAAACCAAAACTAAAATGCAGAATTTAAATTCTCTGCTCATAAAATTATTAGATTAAATTTTGCCTTTCCAGTACTAAAACAAAGCAGATGTGGTATACTTTGAATCCAGACTACATGAAGAGCCAGGCCGTGCACCAGGTGAGAGCTCCTCTAGCTCTTGGGCAGGTACTGGGAAGGACATGCCAACCTTTCCACGGGCTGCGAGATGAGGAGGCCTAGTTTTAATTATTCATTACTTGGATATATCCTGGGAGAGTAGTACTCGTGACTATAACTTGTCACAAAGCTGTCTAGAAAAAAATGTATCGCTACCACTAACACTGTTCTACTAAATCAAAAAAAAGACTTCTGATATGCCATACAGTTATGGTCAATAATAATGGAATCTAAGATCTGACTTGATGCACGTTTTCATTTTCTTGCTTGGAGTGTATAAACGGAATATCACTATTTGGGGTCCTGGGCCTGAACCCATGAGACTAGGGGGAGGCATCAGATCTCTCACACTCAGTTTCAGAGGCACTTTCCTATGTCTATGGATACACTCAAAATACAAACTGCCTCACTGCACAGAAATACCAGATGCAGAGAAAACAGTTTTCTACTGACTGAATTTGCACTTCTACAATTTTTTTTTAGGATATATTTAGATTAAGAATTAATATTCCAATTGGTTGATTTGCAGGGAGTTCTGCATGGTATTTAGATGCTAATTACTGCACAATTAGAGGGCTAAGGTCAGACACATCTTCCAGTAATGGAGCACAGAAATATACAGTGTTAAAATATCAAAATTATCCACAAATACAGATCTGAGAAGGTTTTTAAAAAGACTACCACACATGGGTTTCTGCAGTTCAGAGGCCAAACTTTGCTCTTGTTAATTATACTTAAGTCAAAGGGAACACGATGTGACCATAACGACTACAGAGCAGAGCAATGCAGGTTACATGCTTCCTCACACTGTGAGCCAGCATGCACACATTTGGGCTTCTGGCACTTCCACGCTCTCTTTCACTCTCTTCTCTGGCCAAACACCACATGTCCCCATTCAAAATTTTTCACTAACTACCACGCAATAGGTCTGCATGTTTCTTACTCAAACATTCAAGGAGAGATTACTGTGTAAAGAGAGTTAATAGTGTACCTACCATATCTTACATCCTGCTCTGAAATGTGGATGGAGGAGAAAGATTTCTAGGTTAAGGAATGCTGGCATCAGAAGGCAAACCAATCATAAAGCATTCGGGAAATGGGTGCACAGGCAGGGCACAATCTGTTTTATTACCACAACATCTTACGATCAGAACCTTTGCAAATGCAGGCTACTGGAAATGCACAGATTTTTATTTCTCAATGCGTTACAAAGAGGGAACTGAGGTTCTTTCCTACTTTGAAACATCTAAAATCTGTCCTGCATTAGGAACAGGGGTTCTGTTTCCTTCCCAGTAACAGGCTACTCCAAATGTGCTACTTTTATTCAATGCTGCTGCAATGCTATCTAAATTGAAAAACTGATGAAATTATACAGGAAGAAATTTCTGCTTTTGTCTTTGGCCAGGAAAACAGTGCCTGAATGGGAAATAACTAATAAGACCTGCAGGAAGGTGGTCCCATGCCCACTGCTTCTCACTGAATCACTTATGGGCACAGGCAGCAGCACCTGGCTTGGGTCTGGTGCCAGCCCTTGCCAGGGAGTCCTGTTTCTGCTGCTGCCCCAGCTTTGTGAGTATGTGTGGGAGAGGAATCAAGGTCTAGCGAATCTTCCTTCAGCCGGAGTGATGAAGGGCCCTCATGCTGAATAACAGGATTAGCTTCACTGCTCAAATGAATGGTGTCCTGCTCTATGCAGCTGTGACCAGAGCAACATTCATCAGCAACCGCAAAACACCTTCTTTGTCCTTCTAGGGAAGGAAACAATCAGACTAAGTGGAACTTTTCCCTAATAACTAGGTCCACATACAACTCAGGAAATCAAGGGAAAATTACACTAATTTTTGTTTCCCAATATCCCCTTATCCAGGGGAGTGAGGGCATTTCCATAACTCTTATCTGAAAAAACATCAGCTGGAAAATACTTTTTTTTTCCTTTAAAAAAAAAGAAGAATGTAAGGCTGCTGGTCTGACCAGGTGGAATTGCTGTTTAATGACAAGACAGGAAAAGGAGTAGCATCAGTAACAGAAAAAGGCAGACTGAAGTTTTCCAAAATTCATGGCTCCCCGAAAGTTTTGAAAATATATGATCAGCTCATACCTGTGAGCAACAACACTTCTTTTGATTCACACCAACTTGCCATGAAACAGCCTGTTTTCCTAAGTAATCTTCTCTTCTGAACAGATAGTATGCAAAATTAATTCAGAGGCATCTTAGAATACTCATGAAGGCAACTGAAAGAAACTCAACAACCGTTGACATATTCACCTAGATCTGATGTCAAAAAGGAACACTAGCCACTTGCTTGGCTCTGGCAGTACTGATCCCTCAGTATCACACTGTGATACGTTTCCCACTGCCTTTCTCAGATATAATGACATCTAAGTCAAGAAGCCTCAACCTACTTCTCTTTAGCTTGATCTCAGTGTCAAGACAATGATGGGCCAAAACAAGGAACCAAGAGGAAGTGTTATCAGCAGCCCCTGTATGTCACACTCTCTCAGGACAGAGTCCCATCTCCCAGCACACAGCCAACGTGCTCACCCTGACTGCTGTGGCTGGGCAGCCACCTGTGGTTGCACTGTGTGTGCCAAGGCTTAAAGGCAGCTTGTAAAATCTGAGCTAACCTGTGTTCCCTGGCTCCTTCCCTGCTTTTGGTATCTAGATCTCTTCTCCTTGGCCTTGCTCCTGCAAGTGGAGGGTGAATTTTCATCTGCCCTTTTTTTAACTCTCCTCTGCCCCATGTTCATATGAAATTGACAAGGGTGTTTTTTTCCTTTTGCTGTTGAATGCCACTCTGCACAGACCAGTGCTCTCTACACTGTAGGCTGGCTGCACTCAGGCCAGCTCTGGTCTCAGCGCAATGCTGAGGTCCTGTTGCTAGCCTTAGAATAAAGCTAATTTCTCCGGGCTTAGTGCTCTGCTTAGACCTTTCAGAGTGGACCTGGGTTGGAACTGGGCAGCATGGAGGGTGCTCGTGGCATGCCCCCAGCCTCACAGTTCCTTGTGGAGGAGCTCAAGGAGTTTCATGAAATAGCACAGAACTGCCTGGGCTGGTCTTACCTCTCCCACTCGTTTCAGCTTTGAAAAAGAAGACTCATGTCTTGGTTCTGGGGAATGGTAGAACTGCAAATCCAGCTAAGTTTCAATGCCTGCCAAGAATAAATGTTTCACTAACAGAAATATTTTTCCCTCTTGATCTTCCATAGCATGGCTGCTCTGTGGCAGTCAAGAGTATGATGAGCTCAGGGCATAAGAGTCCTTTTAAAATCAACACTTATCCACCAAAATTGGGGCTGCTAGGAGTTATATTGGACACAGGAGCCATTTTTAATGTATAGCCCATGACAAACCTGATTTACAGATTAAAATAACAGTGTTATGGCATTTATAGAATGTATAAATTTAAAGCTCAACTGTACCAGCCATAAAATCTTGGATGCTTTTGTTACAGCTGTGACTAGCAGCAAAACAATACGGCAACTAAGCATTACAATTAATAATCTCCAAGTATAACACATTCAAAAAATCAGGGTCCCTTTCAGAGTGCATTACCAGGTGACATGAACATTGCATTATGTCATGTCATGTCAGACTTCCTTCAGGCAATAGCTCAGAGCCGACATAAACAGATGCAAAAGACAAAGCTCAGAACATTTAGTAATATGGATTCAAAGAAAGACCATGTGGTCTTATTATGCAGGTTTAACTATTGTTCTGTATTGTATATTTATCACAAGGCTTTCACTTTCCTTTAGCTTGATGCACAGAAAAAATGGTCACTAAGAAATCCTGTCCTTAAGTGTGTGTATGCTATAATGTTTCTATACTATTTTGAATCAGAACTCATCCTGTGCTCATACACTTTGGCAGTTAGCCATCAAGAAGCCAGTTACAAATCCATAATTTCTAGGACAACCTGCTCTGCCCCTGGCCTGCAAGCAGATACACTAGACAGCTTCCCTGTGCTATGGCAGCTAGTTCTGGTACAGAGGAACCCTGCACCAGGGAGGGCTGCCGGGCTGCTCTGCTCTCTGCCTCCCTGTGCAAAGGGTCAGGGAAGGCTCTTTACCTCCTGATGGAGAAAACATGGGTGCCACATGCTTTTGTGCTACAAGAAATGTGACAGACAACACTACAAATACATAGCTTGTGAGAGAGATTTAAAAATATATCTGCATTTGTTATGAAAGGCTTTCTCCAGGCAGGCAAACCAGGACATTTTGTAGTACCAGTTCTCTCTCTAGCATGACCGAACCTTTTCAATTCATTTCCAATAATGGGTATTACTGGGTCAGTAATTCCCATTCTGATTTGAACAAATTCACAGTGGAAAACCCAACATTTGAAAAATGCAAGGGGTCAGCTAAGGGAGCAGACCCGCGTTGTGGGATCTCAACCAGGGACAGGGTTTAGTTCCCATTGCCTGCTCACCTGTTAGAGACCAGTAATAATTCTGCTTGCACTCCAGTCCATGCCAGGTTTGTGGAATTAGTGATAAAGTTAGGTGCTGCTGAAAATAAAAACCCCCAGAAGAAATTCTCAGAAAACATGCAAATTGAATTCAGTTAATTGTGGCTGCTACGATGATTGTATTTCATTTGCAGCATCTTTTGATTGTATATGGCGAAGGATAGCATTGGCACTACACTACTAAGAAATAGCTAGTCAGAGAATACAACAGTCTGCCATTTCACATTCAGTAATTAAGTATCCTGCTCACCTTGTTCACCTGAATAGTAACCACTGGCATGTATGCAAAAATCACACATCATTCCTAACCCCTCCTCAGCAGAATGCATAGATCACTCTCCCCATTTTGCAATTAGGGAAGCTGAAGCCCAGGTTTAAACATTGCTGAAGTAGCAAAGATGAGAATAATTACTGTCATGGTCTTACACAATTTCCACCCAAGTCAGAAAAGTGAAAGCTCTGTAGTGAAGTTCCTGCCCCACAAAAATCTATAGCTGAACTCCCGCCTTACCCCTGTTCCTATTCACTGAACCATAATAATGACAAGGGAGCTATTTGCATGTTTAAAGAAGCAGAACTGAATGCATGTAGACTCCTTATAATTAGTTTCACAGCAGCTGACTGTAAAAACACATAATTTAGGTTCAAATAATATATACTTTTTAAAAATCCTGAAATGCACCTCCTTCTATTTTCTGGCTCTGAAACCATAAAAACCAGCACAATGTGGCTGAAAAGAGTTCAACGCAAAAAGGTAGAATGCTGGGCTTTGGATGAACATATTGTGAGTCTGAAAGCTGTATAATCAATTAGCACCCTACTGGAAACCTGACAGCCTGTCGCGACCCATTAGGAGGCATTCTGTGCTCTCAATAGCTCTGGCTATAGGGACCATTTACACAGATACCAGGTAAGCCCCTACAAAGCAAAATATGATAAGGTCAGCTCTTTGTTTTATTTCTGAGTGCTTTTCCAAGATGTTTTTCTCTGCTGTGGAATGAACATAGCAGTGCAGCTAAAAATGGCAACACTGTATTTCAGGTAAGTGGGTTGAAAGTCATTCTCACTGGGAAATGAACTCGTGACCTTTTCAACGAAAGGTAAAGCTCAAGTCGTAAAAGTTTGCACGTAAAATGCACTAAATATATTGTTGAGTAATAGCTCAAGAGGGCAATAACAACATAGCCTGCCTAACAGCTCATGATAATGCAAACATAATGTGCCATGTAAAAAGAGATTAATCAAGTTTTCCTACTGGAAAACTGACAGCCTGTCGTGACCCATTAGGAGGTGTTCTGTGCTCTCAATATCTGTGGCTACAGGGACCATTTATGAACTGACAAATTTGGGTGACTGGTAATACTACACTAGGACAAAAATAAAGTCTGAGATGGGTATCACATTTCTGGTCCTTTCCAGCCCTCTGCTTATAGACATTTCCCTTTCATTCATACCCTTTAATGTATGTACATAGTGTGCACACATACATGTACCTTGTGTTAATTGCAACATAGTGCATTAACTATGCAGTTAAAGCAGAAACCTTTACTAGTTCGTAGAGCCACTGCTTTTTTATTTATGATCAGAGCTTCATAAGCTCAGTTTTCAGCAAGGAAGCACAATTAAAACTGGTAAGCACCTTCAAACCATATCTGATTCCCTTCACAAAAACAGAGAAAACAACATAGTTCAGATTATAATTTAATGTCAGAGATGAGTAAATAAGATTTAATGACAATATCAGCACTCTTTGATGAGGGCAAGCTCAAGTCACTGGCTCATCTCTTCTATAAATTGGAATCCACTCTGATCAGACTCCATTTGGCATTCTGCTGTGCATTAGTCAGTTAATGCAGTGCTTATACTAGCTAAACGTAATGAGGCAGCAGGCGTGCCTTGTTTTTAAGCAAAAGCTTATCTACGTGTCTATAGGTGATTTCATAAGTGAGACAGCAGATCCTCAGACCCTGTTTGCTTTCATCTGAATGTTTGAAAATATTGTATCTTGCAGTGGAAGGTACGATATTGATTCCTAAAAGCCAGGCTGCCACATGGAACGTGCTGTGTTTTTTAAAAAAAAAAAAAAACAAACACAAAAACCCCCCCAAACCTTCCATGGAGTAATAGTTTTAGATATCTTGGTTCTTTCTCTGCTGTTTTTATGAAGGCAGTGTTTTTCCTCCTTGTGCATATCACATTGTGATTACTTTATTAGGGATTTACTGGATGAAGTAGCTAAGTGAACACTAACAATTTTAAGCAATAGTTTCACCTAGCTATGTTCTAAAGTAAAGGACATTTCAGTGAATTAGAGGCTCTTGAGGTAATTGAATAATGGCCCTATATAACTCCTGTCCATCAAAAAAATACTGGGAGACTATCTCATCACCTCCCTGCCACTGCAGCTATTTATCCTAGTGCAAGGCCAGTGTCAAAGGCTACCAGATCAGAATGAGAGCCCAAGGCATTTATCTCAGTGAGATTACAAGGCATACTGTTATGATAAGTAGGATCTGTAAGCTGATGGAGGCTGGCCCATCCAGCCTTAATTATAATTACCTTTTTTATCCCAAAGACTCTGCAAATCATGAATATTTTGCTTAAAACCAACATCACCCACTCAATTAAAAATGTTGGCAAGGTATATGCATTATCATAGTATATTTATCTTTGTTTTTCCTGACAGAAACTGTGTAAACTGGTCTTAATGTAACAAACCATGTATGAGATTGCTCAGGGTACACACATTTCCAACATAGTGCTGTGGCAGCTTAGTGGGATATTCAGTAGCGGAACAAATCCCTGGCTGGGTTTGGAGCCCCTTTTGGGTTTACATCATATCTGGTTAGCTTGATACTAGCTTGGGCATATGCATCATGAATTACAGGCACATCTTTCACTGCTGATCAGAAATACTTTATTTTAGCGGTGACAATTTCAAAATATTTTGAAGTTATACTTCGTTGTTGGACATGACGTTTGAAAGCAGGCAACATCCCCTACTGTCAGTTAAAACTGACTGCTAGAAAATCTCTTCTTATTATCTGCATTCTTCTTTAATTCTCAGTCTGAAGTATGATAGTTGGCATAGTTTATTCTAGTGATAAGATGTTAAGCTTGCTCTGTGATTATGTTACTAACATGGGTATAGCACAAAAATAGTAATGAAAAGTCTGTAAATGTTGCTATAAACCAAAAACTTTGATAGGTTGCACTATTCCACCAAGCTATTCTTGCCATAAAATATTTTTAGAAGTCAAGATTCAAAAAAATTAGCTGGTAGGTATTCATCAGCAGCAAAATCTCAGAGAAAACAAAATATTTACATCGTTATATGCATAAAAGAAAGCTGCACAAATGCAATCTGAAGCATGATAAAACTATAAAGTTTCATTTGCAGCAGCAGAAGAGATAGCAGTATGATTAAAGTCAGGCATGACTGAGGGGTTTGAAGTACCCCCCCTACACCTTTCTTTTATATTTACTACCCCTAATCATCATTACAATAGAGTTAAGGCTCACTAGTGTGCCACAAGTTTGCACAGAGTATCATATACTTCTAAATTTAAATCTTGGACATCAGGCAATAAAGAATTAGAATTCTTAATTCTTAAAATTTCTTAACTGTTCCCTGTTACTTAAATCTGTATCACAACATTTAGCATAAGACTGTGGAATTTATAAATATTTACCACATAGCATGACTACTATGGAATGAAGTCTAACATCTCTTTACTAAATCAAACCTCACTTGCAGGTAGTGAGAACTAGATATGCTCAAATGCCGAGCCTGCTCCCTTCACTTTACCCTGGACTTGCATGCTGTTATCCTCTCGTCAGTCTCACACCCTGCCTTCCACCTTTCCCTTTGCTAAGCCCAAGAGAAACCATTCTCCAACATGGCCTTTCTCTGCTGCCAGTTTCCTGGTGAAAAAAATTCTGTGCACCTCTACTGACACTGTAGGCTCAACCTTGAAGTATAGTCCTTCAAGACAGGAAGACCTCAGCCTTCATATTCTGGTCACACAGCTCCCAACTAGCTACACAAAACCCTGGACTGTGTGCAGATAATGCTGGCATTTGAGACAATGTATGCAATGGTGATTGTTCATGCTGTTTCCTTCTCTGTAACTTTTGACTCTTCATTTATTGACCAATTTGTGGGGAGTCTTGCCACTTTAGGGAATGTCAGAGAGTGTACAGCTAAGGGGGTCAGTTTGTACCTTAACGGAATTGAGCTACAGAAGAGAAAAACTGAGGTTAGAAGGGACCACTGCAGAGCATTGTCTAGTCCAAACTCTTGTTCAAAGCAAGTCTAACTTAAAAGTTGGATCATGTTACTCAAGGATTTGTCCAGCTGTGTTTTAAAAACCTCCAAGCACAGAGATCCTACAGCCTCTCTGGGCAGCCTGCTCCCTGCTGCACTGTTCTCACTATGAAAAATTATTTCCTTATGTCCAACTAAAATTTCTCTTGTTGCAACTTGTGTTTATAGCTTCTTGTCTTTCCACTGTGCACTTTTGAGAAGGAGCTGGCTCCACCTTTTCTGTAACCCCCTCTTTAGCTAGTGAAAGACTGATTATATCCCCCTGAGCCTTCTCTTCTCCAGGTTAAGCAAACCTAGCTCCTTCATACGTTGTATGGTCCAGCCCCTGACTATCTTAGTGGCTCTCCACTGGACTCTCTGCTGTCCTCAGGCACCCCAAAACTAGCTGCAATATTCCAGATGCAGTCTCAGAAATGCCAAGTAGAAGGGAAAGACCAGTTCCCTTGTCCTGCTTGCTCTCCAGCCAGCTGTCCTGCTCTCAGCAAGGCAAGAGCATTACATCGCAACCTTAAGCCTACATTAGCAATATTTTTGGGCAGTTTACAATGATAAAGTGTTGTTTATATGGAAACCAAGAATTTTCTGCAATCATATATATTTCATCCATTATTCTCTTACCTTACCATTTTCCGTGTAAACTCTGATTATTGTGACATTTTGGCAGGACTATTTTGTGGGCAGTTCTTTCCTAATTCAGCTAAAGCAATGTGATGAGAAGCAGAAGAGATTGCAATAGCCTAACATTTTAAATGTGCTTTTGAAAAGGCCTTTGGGCACAGATGTTCCATAAAACTGTATTTATTATTATAATAGTCTGCTGAAGAGTGCAGATGTTTATTAAGGGGTCTGAATATTGAAGACTCCCTAAATCTAATGATTCCAAGTCTGCCCCACTCACTGCACTTCCAACACTAACAAGAAATACAAATTTGAAAAATCTGTATATACCAACGCATTTTAGAGCACCATGGAATAAACACTGACTTATAGTGTAAATGCTGCTAGAAGAAATCTTTCAGATGTAATCCCTTCAAAATACAAGTGATGTCAAAAAAGCTTCTAAGGAAAAGACTCAAACCCACAATGCAGAGGTACTACTTGAGTTTAAGGCCTAACCCACAGAAGTACATCAATAGTAGATGCCTGCAAGTACTGTGGCTTGTAACAGAACTGATACACATGGCCAAAAGACTGGTTCATCAGCTTTCCTTGAGCCATGGTAGAGATGCAATTTTAACTCCATATGACTTTTTGGACAATGTTGTTGCTCATGATTTCCTGATACTAGTTTGGAGAGGGGAACAATAATCTGAACATCAGAAATGTGCAAAAATCCATGATAAAAGTATAAATGTCACAAATTTTTTTTCTTAGATGATGTGGCAACTCCTTGCTCAAACAACTTCAGATCTGGATTACTAATCTCATCTAAGATGCCATGATTGAACAATTTTCTGTCAGTCAATGCAGATATAAGAGCTTGCAGAATAGTTAGAAAAAATTAGTTTGAAGTTGTGAACTATTCTCATCTGGACCCACAACTATTTCGCCTGACTATAATTATCTCTTCTAGTTTTGTCCTCTGGAAAGCTGACTGGAATCAGGAGCCTTCCTGTCTTTGCTATATGGGTGCCACAGTGAGAACTTCCTTGGAAAGCTTTTCCTTACGTGCTTGGCTCAGCCCCAGCAATGAGCACTGGGAGCCCTCGGAGCACCTGGCTCTTTAAACAGATGTTTGGCACATGAGGCTGGGGGTTGCCTGCTGCAGATAAGACTGAGAACAACCCAAATCACAATAATTATTTACCTTTGTCAGCCTCAACAGGGTTCAAATTGGCGTCTATTTAATCATATCACATTTACCACTACTTTCAGGAGCAAGCTCTGAGGAGTCTCCAGAGGAAACTGCCTGTAGCTCCACAAGTCTCCTTCTGAGCCTGTTCTTTTATACTATGTCATGTTCTCAGTCCTTTCTGAAAAATCCAGTTTTTCTATATCCACCCAATAATGGAAATGTGTTATTCTTAGAGATATTAAATTCATATGCTATTGTAATTCCAAAAACATTTTATTCCACTGTGGAAAACTACTATTTGTTCATCTGTTCATGAACTCTGCAGTCTGTAGGTTCACTGGGGGACTAAAATACTGCTGAAACTCTTTGCCTGCTCCTCCTCATTTTTGCAGAGAAATCTAACTGAAAACTATTAAATTTTCACTTTACTATTTTGATATTAATTGCTCTAATTTCCTAAACAATACACAAAGACCTATTTGAATTATTTGTTTGCTGGTGATCATTACAGAGGAAGCTGCATTTGCAAATGGGAAAGGGTTCATGTCATCTTGTACCAAGACCCAACAATTCCCATGCCTTGTGCTTGCAGGGTTACAGTCCTGAATCTACTGTAACAAGATTCTCTGTAGAAACGCTTGAGCTCCTTCCTTCATCTTTGCTCTTCGCAACTTGGCCCATGTGAGGTTATAACGGCAAAACAGCTGGCAGTGGGTTTCACAGGGGCTGTGCTCTCTCCGTGTCCTCAGAGCCACTGAGGCTGTGGGGCTGTCCCAGCGAGGCTGTGAGCCTCGTGCTGCCTCAGGAGGCTGGTCCATGTTGCGCAGGCAGAGGAAAATCTCTTAGAGGATTAGTGAGACTGCTGGCCCGGCACGGCTCAGTCACTACCAACACTCCCGGAAACAGACTATGACTAACAACCAAGTGTTATTCACATGTACAGCTGCCTTAGCTGCCCTGTGTGCACATTCCCCAGGATGTTCATACATGTCAAGGATGAAGAGGGCCAGAAAAATAAATGAAGTTAGTCCAGGCAGAGGTGTTTCTGGCTACAGTATGTTTTCTATGATAATAAAAGATGCAGAAACCAGCAGTCCTCTCAGCAGAGCACCAGCTGGCTCCACATGCTGCAATAATAAGCTCTGCTCTTAAAACCTGGGTTTCCATATCTTGTGTACCAAGTACAAAATCATTAACTGGTCTACAAACTGCCTACAACCATATCTGTGCTTCTGAGTTGCCACACAGTTTACTGATGCAGAATAAAAGAGTACTTTTAAGTTCAGTCTGTTAAAGCAGTACAGTAGTGGCCTAAATCTCAAGAAACTTTCACTCTACGATATTTTATACCCTATTCAGTGGGAGCAACATGGCAGGTGTGGTTATGTAGTGTAAAATCACACTTAGAATAAGGCCAGATGCCACAGTAGATTAAGAGTGGAAGGAAGAGCTGAAAAAGTAGTAAAAGTGGGTGCAGTGACATGCATCTCTACTTCTTCCAGTACATAAATTTATCATATTTTCCCTAAGTCATTAATTGACTCGTTGTTCACTAGCCATGGAGCCCATTTGCTTTTGGAACATCAGCAGAGAAAGAAGACTGCTGTTAAAGGACTACCAAGTGTGAGTGAGCAATGGTTTCCAAGTGCTCAGCAAAGCAAAATCAATTTTTACCGGAATAGTTGAAGGCACCTTTTTCTCCAAACACCTGTCCTCCTGCCAAATTTAAGCTTCCTTGCCCAGCCGCTGTGGCTTTTGAGTTGTTCAATAACAGTCACATGCAATTTTTATAATGGGAAAAGTGACCTTTTTGCTTCACCTCATTCTCAAAAACAATGAACCATTTTTTGCTCAAGCTTTATTAAAATTAATTTTTAAACGTAATAAAAGAGTCACCATGGACGGGAATTTTTTTGCTTGAAACGTGAAAGATTCAAAAGATATAAGCAGCTGCTCGAATAACCCCTGAGTGGAAATGGGCTTGGTCTCAGGAGGTTGGTATTTAAGCTGGCATGTGTTTTTAAGCACTCGAGTAATCCCTAAGAAACAAAAGATCAAAAATCATGTGCTGCAAGTTACACATAAGTACAAAACCTTGCTAACCTGGGACTGTGGACTGTAAACATAAGCCCAAACCTAATAACTTCTATATTAATGCTTAAAGTTACACACTCTTCCAAGAGCTTGGAGTAGACACAACCTAACGCTGTTCTCAAATTGCTACAGTATTTCACAGAGTGCTATGGCAATATATTCTGCTGTATACAGTGTGATGTTAATTTTTATGCCTTACAGTAGAATGTGCAGTGAAGTCAAATTACAATTGCTGTGGGAATCATAAAACTGGAAAACATGTCTAAATCTCAGCTTTAAGGCCATGCTAACATATCTTTTACGTTTCATTTCCTTTAGGAAAAAAAAAAAAAAAGAAAAAGGAACAACCAGCTATTGTTGACTTTGCCAGCAAAAAGAATCAAGATGTCCTAATATGGGTTATCTGGGGATCTCTTGTCACATTCCTGCTTGCTCTCTTACCAGTTCTTAGGAAATACTACTGTTACAGAGACACCCTGATGAAGTCTGCTCTGTGATACCTTCATAAGGCCTTATGCAATATTAGATTACTAGAAAAGGGGAACAGGGATGGGAAAAATCTTTTAATCTTCACATATAGCCTCAAGGTTGTTCTGGATTCACAGTCCAGAAACAAAATGATGTGAGGCAAAGTTATATCAGCTAGTAATCAGGGACAGCTCAAGTCCCCTCCATGGAAGAATCACAGCAGAGAGGCACTTAAAACAAGGTGGAGAAGGAGAGAGAGAAGCAAAGCTGACATTCTCACTGAAAAGAGCTCTTATCATTCTTCATGTGATACAGGAATAAGGTGCAATAAAGACTCTTTACAGCTAAAATGTCATTTTGTTGACTACTGACCTCCTGTCTTCTTTGCACTTTGGAAGTGATTTTAACTGACTTTTGGATGCTCTCTTTTACTTGGCTTTTCTTTTTTCTTAGTCTTAGCAAATGGCCTTGTTAAACCTGTCCTTTTCTTGGATTTCTGGGTGTTTTAGTGGAGTATTACCAGGATCATAACCCCTCTGAGAGTTTTCTAACTGTGGATGTTTCTTTTTTACAAATGATATATAGAAAATATATTTTTTTTTTTCCCCCTCATAGGGATGAAAGTCCATACAAAGAGGAGAACACTAAGGCTGAAATAGGAAAATCACTAGGTTAGAAAAAGAAAGGTGACATTGTGCTCTTAGTACCTAAAACCAGCATTCCCAATCCATATTGGTGCCCTGAAAGACAGTGCTGAGAGAAGTCAGAACCAGAGGGAATGAGCGGGACAGGTCATCAAATTTTCATTGTTTGGACTCCAACTCTCTGAACCCTTTCATGACATTGTATTAGAGCAGTATAAAATGGAAAGAGATGAGCAGGTTCACACATCTATATGTCTGAAATAGCAGGAGGATTATACAATTCCTGCTTTTTTTACCTGACGTCTCCTCATGGGAACCTGACCAGTGTAGTGAAGCAGTTGTGCCTGTATGCACATGGATATGTATGCACAGATGCTGTGTATGTCTACTTTCCAAAAAACATCTGTGAAGATCTTACAGCTTCTAAAAATATATACATGTTTTTGGAGCTTGGTATTTTTTATAGTGTTTGCCATCTTTCATTTAAAAATTTCTTCCCCCTCCAAAAAATGTACGTTGTTTTGAGAAAAAGGCATGTATATCAGGGGTGGTCTGCCTCATAAAGAGCCACAGGGCTTGGGGCCTGCCACCTCTTTTCCATTATCAGGTCCAGGTGGGAAGTGGTCAGGTGGTTCCTATAAAGGCTAAGGGACTGCATGTGGAGTGGGAGGTTTCTGTGAAGTCTGTTTTGGTTAAGGGAAAAAAGGGCTAAAATCAGATTTTACTAAGTTTGAAAAATAGTCTGACTCCTGAAGATGTGGTGTTAGATGTTGTTGGGTTAGGGGGCTGCCCACGGGCTCTACACTATGGGCACCTATGTGTACTACCAACAAGTCCATTAGACTTGTTTGCATTATTTCAAAGTCCTGGCCACAGCAACCAACCAACCAAATGCTTTCCCCCCCAGAAAAAACCCAAACCAAAGCAAGCGCACAAAGAAAGCAACCCAACTCCAAAGAACCCACCACGCACGTATTAAAAATTCTGGCTAATGTACACACAGCAGAAAAATAAGTAAGCAATCATCCAAAATGACTTTTGTGTTATAGATTGCTCCTGAACGAGGCCTAATGGTGGAAGCATCATTGCAAACTGTTTTCCATTTCCAGCATGCATTTACGATAACCATTCTGCCCAATTTCCTGTTATTTCACTGGCAGAAAGGGACAGATTCCCCCTCCTTTACACTAAGGCTTTTTCATGCTGCCTGGGCTGTACTGCACATGTGCTCAGTCCCTTCCTGGGAAGCTGAGGATAGGAGGTAGAACGATTAGCGTTACGCAACAACTATTTTTCCTTTATCTTTTCTGAGGGGGAAAAATGTAGAAAACTACTGGCCACATCTGCAGTGCACCAATTAGAGATAGAGAGGACGGGTATTCAGTCTCTATGGATGGTTCAAGGTTAGAGAAAATTACCCAGTTTCAGCAGATAACAGAATCCTAACTATCTGCCTTAAACTGGGATTGACTGTTCACTCTCTGAGCTGATAGTAGGTACAATATTTCATCCAAAGACAGGCATATTTGCTTTCTAGTTTTACCACTATGTAATATTATTTTGCTGACCTTCAGTCACACTGGCACAGGAATTGATGTAACATGAAGAGATGTGACAGAAGGCAATCAACAACACAACAAGATATGAAAAGCCTAAAGAAGAACTTATGTCCTCAAGAACAGGACACATACTATCCAGTCACATACAGAGTTTTGAGTTGCAAAAAGCTACCGGAAGATACAATATAAATCAATATATGTCCACTTTATTCACAAAATGATGGATAATGTAGCAGGCCAGCTTGATTTACCTTAATTTGCAAATCGATTTCCTACACTTTTTTTGAAAAAAAACCACTAATCAATTTCAGATCAAAATAGACTGAAGCACATCGGGAACTGCCAGCCCCATCTGCACGGTGGAGACCCTACAGCTATGCCCTGGGGACAGTTCACAGAGCAGGGCACGGAGCTGTCCCGGGCACAGCCAGAAGGCACCCAGTGCTGTGCCATGCCGTGCCACACCGGGCAGCCTGCTGGTAGGTCATGCATGCCTGCACACACTGCTTCATACCATGTCTGAGCTCCTCAGATCCAGCACTCTCTGTGCACTGCGTTAGTCCCCTGGGGAAAAGTTAGAGAAGCCCAAAGGCAGCACGAGCAAGATGCTAACGTTTAAATGACTGTTGCCTGCAAATTCACCTTTGGGAAGCTCTGGATGCTGTCTGGCACTGGGAGGATAGTACTATGGAGGAGTTTGGAGATATGGATGAGTTGGAATTGCAACATGTGAACTTTCTTCTCTTTATCGCTCACAGAAATGACTGCACTGCAGGCAGATCTGAACAAGAGACAACCCGCAGGCTGCCCTCATCCCTCCCGCCCACCCCCACAAACCCATCCCGCTGCCATTAGGTTCTCACAGCACTTTGTTGTGACCTCATGTGCAAAATGTCATATCTGGCCAATGATGCTGCACAGGACAGCGGGGTTGGCGCGGCAGAGCAGCTCTTGGGAAGGGCAGCAGGCCAAGCATGCCTGAGGCTCTGCCTGCCATACCCCACCTGGGCCCACTGGCCTGGGGGCACGGGACGGCTAAAGGGAACTGGTGGCTCGCAGGCCATTGTAATTGCTCAGCCCATTTCTATGGCTTCTGCATAGATGGTGTCTGCAGCTAAGACTGTTCTTGCTACTCTAGCCCTGTCTTTTTATTTTTACATGGGGCCATGGCAGAACAGACTGTTGATAGTCCTCTCCCATGTGGTGCATGCCAGCTGATCTATGTCAGGTTTTTTTTTTTGTCAAAGCTATTTTAAGACACGAAATTACAAGACTTGATACATGGAGCTCTGTGGGATTTTATGCTTGGAAAAAAAAATCTTCAAAATATCATCGAATATGAACAGTACTTTTCTGTGGTGAATCTGTATGGGAGCTACACACAGTCTCATCTATCACAGTATTGTAGCAACAAAAGTAATTATTTTTAACCAACAAATCCCTTAAAGGGCTTGTGAGTGAGGGTGCAGAAGGAAACAGATTTCAACAGACATGGAAAGTATTTCCTATGTGAGGATTTTAAAGGGAAAGCAGCTGTAAGAATGAAGACATTCAGGAAGAAGATCAGATCTGTTAAAACACTCAGATACTCTTCCGTGTCTATACTCAGAGCAGTACTTTACAAAATACATGCAAACCAAACTCGAGTTCATTTGTCTCATTTCACTCTTGGCTGTTCTTCTGCAGGACTAGGAGAATACAGCTGTAGAGTAAAACAGTTTAAAGCCTGAGCTCTTGAAACATATGAGGGTAATACTTCTCCATTTTAAAATACAGATGAATTATTTCCACAGATGATTCGCAGATGTAACATTTAGCTATTTAAAGACTAGAGTTTTTTTTCAACACTTTTGGAAGAGCAGTAGAAAATCTTGTTTGTGGCAGGACTTAAACTGGAATTGTAGAGCTGTTCCATTAGTACCCATAGCACCCATCACATTTTTGCTCTTTGTTTCAGTCAAGGGTTTCCCTTTTTTTTGTCTTTGCCTTTTCTCTATCTCACACTTGGCTCTTTCTGCCCGTGTCCATAGCAGCACCCACTGGTAGATTGCAATGATGCTGAGATGGACTTCTGCCAGGGGAGGAACAGAATCAATGAGCAACAGGCACTGCAGTTCAAGGTCCTTTGGGGTTTTTTCCCTCCAGCACCGTACCCTTCTAAGCAGCAGTACCCGACTATTCTTTCAATCCTGATAATCTTGGTAAAGTGGGACTCATTCTGGTTTTCGTTTTACCTAATATGTCAGTGGGAGGCCAATAGAAAACAGCTAAGCAATGAAAGTTTATTGCAACATGTGTAACAGGTACAACATTCAATGCAGGACATTTGAGTTGCCTTCAAATGCTTCTAGGGGCATTTTAAAAAAATTAAAAGTATTTGCTATTGTATATAGCAGAGGAGGTGCCTTGAAAGTATTTATATTTCTTATTATTTCTGTGTCTTAGGTAAGACACAATGTGCCAGGCAATTGCTGTTTATTAAAAGATTTAATCCTACCTTAAGACTCACAAACAAGAGATCACTGTGTAGACAAATGTGTAGAGAGAAAATACAAACAAAATATGATGCATTTATAACTATTTATGGACTTCATACATTGCTACTTATAAAAATGGTTAAATGTTGCGAAGTCAAAGCTTTAAAGAAAATCTAGGATCACTAGAATAATATTGCCCATGTGTCTGAGTTGAAGACTTGATATATCCATGTTGTGATCATTTTGTCTAAAAGCACAAAAATATTTGGGAGGGAAGTGGATGGAGTAGAGAAGAGGTGGATGGATGGTGAGGTCATTATTGGAAGATGCAGGCACAGATGAAAGGATACAGAATAAAAGACAAGAGTAAATTAATACAGAGGGATTTTGTGGGACACACCAGAAGCAGTATGTATATAGAACTGTATTACTTACATCTAAGTACTAACACATTTAGGGGCATATGGGGTTTGAAAAATATAAGGACTAAAGGGATTGAGTGTGCTGTCAACCCAAGGAGTGGAATAGAGCCAAAGAAAGGATCATTTGAGGTGAAATAGCAAGCTAAGCTTACTGACTGTGCCATTTATTTGCTTCACATACTCTTAGTTACAGCCATCCATTCACATTTGGCATGTGTCCAAAGAAAAATTTGTGAATCTCACAGATTAATTATTAAACCCTTCCTTATTCAATCAGGGCATCATAAGTACCAACAATATCCCACCAAAAAAAAAAAAAAAGAAAAAAGAAAAAAGAAAAAGAAAAAAAAGCCCAGAAAAAGAAATCTTGACTATGACACAGCCCATAAAGGTCAGCTAACTGGAAGTCTCTCAGATGACATGAAACAACAATCCTGAGACAAAAGTCATTCAGCAAAACCACTTCAAATGTGTTTTTTAATTACTGCAAAATCTCCCCCTTCAATCATCTGTGACAATTAGTCCTGAGTATCAAAACTGATCTCAACTGCCATGAAACATCACGGAGAGAAAAAAAAAAAAATCTTATCTTGGGTAGCTGGACCTTGGACTGATAGATGGAGAACCTAGACAGGGACCCAGAGAGGAGGTTGAAGTGAGGACCATATGAAGTGGGTGCTGTACCTACATACAGAAGATAGGTTTTTTTCTCTGAAGTATCCAGTTTAATACACAAAACAGTGAGCACAGACAAAAAAAAAAAAGCAGTTATCCATACAAAGAGTTATCTGTTTCTTTAAATATTTATAGATGGAAAATGGAAACCTACAGATATTAAAGCCTAAACCTGATAATCACCCAGGTCAGACTTGGGACTTTGTCAAGGTTATCAAAATTAACCACAAGCCAGTTATCAGTTATCACAAGCCAGTTATGAGCCATGGACTCAGCTCGTTTCTTGCTTAGTCTTAAACCACTATTTTAGCCACTGCCTGTATAATGCTGTAAAAGTGACAGCAAGTTTGCTTTTAACTGCTAGGAACTTTGACACTTCTGCAGAGAGACAGAAATGGGTAGCCCTTTAAAAAAAAAAAAAGAATAGTATGAATAAATTTGCAACTAAGCTATGCTATCACAGAAACCAAACTTTTAAAATGATGTGACCAAAGGCTGCAAATAATGATAGAGAGGAAAATTGTGAAGTTGCTATGGTAACTATTAACAATTCAGACAGGCTGTTGATATGAGATCTTATTAAATACGTCAAACTAAACATTTTATTTATAATTTAAAACTCCAACATTGACACTTTAGAGTTAACATAAATTAAAAAGAAATCCTCAAAATGTAGCTTAATAAAGACTTGAGAGTTAAGGCTGAGATGACACTTTCATTCTACCTTGTCACTTTGCACATTCTAAAACACCTTAAAAAGACCTAGAGAAAGGCAGAAGCAAAAACATTCGGCTTCTTTTGGATTATCTTCTTTGGGAGGGGGAGAGATGGGAACATCTTGATTTTTAGCCCCTGACATAATCGCTTTGGTGTTTAACGACCACATTGTGATTGTGCACTATACACTGCTGTCCTTACTTGGAATAAGTTATAGTTGCTCCATTGTTCTTGCATCAGCGAATGTAGCTAACTTTACAGATGAAACAACAGAAACTTTCCCAGAAAAACAAACCTCTTTAAGACCCCAGTTCTGCAAAGCACTGAAATCTTCACCGGGATTACTCATGTGCTTGAATTTAGGCATGAGATTAATTTACAATGCGGTCTAATTTATTTTGTGGTGTGACTGCAATCCTAAAAAGAACATTAGCACATTCATGTTTTGTTTACAGAAGCCAAGGTCCTTCCCTGCTTGTGGCCATGTTGGAGTGGGAAGAACTGTAGGTCCCTGGGCTCAACAGAGAGCCTGCTGAAGGATCCCAGATCCCACACAGCTTTGCTGACAGATGGCCTCTGAGACTATGTACATGCTATACCCTTAGCCACCAGCCTTGTTACCCTGACCCATCTTTGGGCATCTTTATCCCCAGAATGACACTTGCACCTTGGCTGTGAGAGTGTACATAGGTCTAAGGGGCTGTGGCTACCTACAAGTACCAGCTGATATTGGAGCCCATCTTGTAGCCAACTCATCATGTGGCGTGAACAGTAAGATGCGCAGTGGTGGATCGTTCACGAAGCCCTGGGTGCTGCCATGGCCGTCTAATATTAATTTTGTGGATAACCGAAAGTTACAAAAGGTGCTGACCCTTTCCCTTAAAAAGCGGAGTAAGAACAAGTATTGCGCAGTAGGTTGAGTCACTGTGTGATCATGCAGCAAGGGGCCTGCTGTAATGCACATTCCCAGGGAGGTCGAACTTGCTATCACTTGAGAACTTGCCACTTGCTCTGCAAATTCCTGCACTTGTCAAGTAATAATGCTGAAATGGCACTGATCTATTTATAAAATTACTTTTTCCTGTAGATAAATCCTGTAACACAGCTATACTGTGCAGACCCACAGCTAACTAGCTTGATGATACCTAAATATCATGATACATTAGCTGTTTTTACCTTACATTCCAAATAATTTTTCTGTAATTTTATTGGTTTTATCTCTGCAAATCACATTTTTTTCGAGCAAGATGTATTAGTATAGAGTTTGGTTTTCTGTTCAGTGAAACGTGCATTTTTCAAATGTCAAACTGTACTTTGCTTTGAGCCTCAGAGTGGGCCTCGTGACAGTGTTTCCACAGGCAAGGCTAGCTTCAGAGATTTCCACCTCTCCCAATCCTAAACTACCATGCAGTCGTGCCCTTGGTGTTGCAATTTCCACCCCTTCAGAAATTCTACAGACACATCTGCTTGTGGTGTCACCCAGTAACTCACGTTTTAAATAAAAATGACTGGAAAAACTCTCATGTGGAAGCGTATTCTAACCATCAGGACATTTCAGGTTTCCTCATAGAACCAAGCATGTAAAAAATGGGCTCCTAAACCACTCTATGTTTTCCTTGATGACCATTTTAAATATAGCCATTAATTCCTTATCCAGTTAAAATTCAGTGATCGCATATTGCACGCAAAGTTTCTGGATACGTTTACTGCATACATATGGCAGGCTACCACAGGCCTCTATTGATACAATTATTTGCAGGTGCTGTTAAATCTCTAGCAATCAAATAGCCTACATTTGATATTTCTAATTAGCTTATTTAGTAATCGTGATGGAAACATAGGAATACATTTACTGGTGTCCTCTCAGATATCCTTAAAAATGAGGAATGTCACTAGGGGGTTGTCTAATGTGCATGTTTTTTCAGCCCAGTCAGTATGCATCATTTTAACGTGACTGTGATCATAGCCCCATTGTGCCTGCCAATCCCAGTTAACAGAATCACCCATCCTAAGGCTGAATTTATTGCTGCATGTGCAGCTTACTGGGACATGAAGCAGTAGCCTTGTAGACTACAAGCCTCTGAAAAGAAGCCATGCCTCTGGGATCAGCGCTCAACTTTTCTCAGCTATGAAATCTCTCTGTTGCAAGATATGTTCCTATAACATATTTTCCTTATGGCAGGCTGAATATTTCCCTTTTTGATGACTCCAATATCATCAGTGAAATATCAAGATAAATAGAAATATATTCAGGAGATAGCATTGCTGCTAATCCTAAAGTTACCATTCAGCCTTGAAAACTAGGGCAGGTTTGCTTATCACTAAAAACATTTGGTTTGCACCTGCACAATGAGTTATTACATCTGAAAATGAAATGGCATCAGGCTGCTTTTGCTAAAAATTGATGTGTATGCCATGTTACATTTTTCAGCACACAGCTAGTGTTGTGTCATCTATGTTGTATCATATGCATACAACATAATTCATATGTGATGCGCGTATATGGCACAGTACCAGCTTTCTTCTGCCAACATCAAGCAATCTTACTTTTGGTGAGTAGGGGAGCAGTAAGTCACTTTTATCGTACAAGACCTTTTTTGGCAAAAAAATAGCACCAAGAATTTGAGCAGCAACGACCAAAAGGCTGTGCATAGTGCAAAGATATGCAATATCTTTTTGTATCTCCAGGGACTTTCCCTAGATTCTGTGGCAGATAGAGTGCGAAGAGATTGCTCGTAGCTCTTTTGTTCCTTCATCTTTTCTTACCAATTTTCATTTAGAATCAAACGCTTTTGCTGGAGGCAAAAGGTATATTTTCTGGCTTCATGTCACAGAATTTCTGTAAATTGTTCTTGCACATGTCTGCAACTGACATAAGCAATACGCAAACTCTTCTCCTGATTTATGCTTTATGCTCTGCATGGAGCCAGTATAATTGTGAAAAAAAGTAGTTTTCCTTGAAGTTCAGAAAGTAATGTACACTGCAAATGATTCCACAGCGTCTTACTGCTGCCCCCACTGGAACAGCTCATTTCCACTGTGTATCTTGTAAGAAAAACTGAAAAGAACCACAACCTTTTTTCAATATCCCTAGTTTTAAATCTCAGCATTAGAGAACATTTCCTGTTCCCAACACTGTTTTTGGTAATAGAGAAAACTTAGGAAATAAGTTTAGGAAATTCATTAAAGGCCACTTTTCCAAATGGACTTGCAAGCAAACTTTCAACTACAAAACCCTGGGCCAAATTATCAAAAGAGCTCACCTCCCATTTGGCACAAGATTAAGGACAGACTTTTCAAAGCATTTAGCCACTTGAAGTTCTCAGTGTGACACCACTGGCCAGATTTCCAAACTTTCCGTTTACTTAAGGACCTAGAAGTGAGCTGAACTCCTTTGAAAACAGTTATTGGTTTTGGATGCTTCAAAACTATATTGTGTTGAATATAATCCAGACACTACACTACTCTAAGTATTTATAATTACTTGATAAAATACAAATGTTTCCTTCAATTTCTCCATGAATAGTTTTTCTGCATTCCTCAGAAAAATTCTGAATCTATAAACAGAAAGTTTCCTTTCTGTACTCTTCAGAGTTCTTATTCAAAAGCTCAGATAAAATGGCCCTTGCCAGTTTACTGACAACTAGAGTAACTTCCGTCCCTTCTCTTCCAGATTCATAAAGAACACTAAGATTAGCTCTCTTCACAAACAGCGAATTCCTTGATTTCCTTATAAAGACTTTGATACAACACTTTGCCTAGGAACCACTTTTATCGCCAAAATTACACTCATTAGAAGTTAAAGATACTGAATGAAATAGAGAGATCTCAGATCAAAGAGGCCTGCTCTTAGCTACATAAAAAACAAATGAAAGCAACTAATAAGGAACAGGCTAAACACATCAAGGACCTAAATGATTAACTTACATTTAGCAATTATTTTGGCAACTTACTAAAGCAAGACTGCATATTACTGACCAGCTTTTTCTGAATTAGAGCTTATTCTATTTACACGAAGAAAGAAATGATTTAGTTATTTAGCAACATCTTTCTTACCAGAAAAGAATAAGTAGCACTTACCAGAAATAACTTGACAACTACAAAGCATGACTCTCTAAACTACATCTCTCAAAGCTTTCTGCATATTAGCACGGTGATCCTATCGATTCTATAGTAACAAACTGCAGTAGAAGTAATTGCATTTTACTGTGATCACAAAACCAAATATTTAGGGTTTGACTACCTGCAATATTAATCAATTTCTAATTATCTAGACTACATTATGCTTTCTATTTCTCCATGATTTATCTGTACTATCAGGCAGCTTTTTGAAGGTAAGCTTATTATTACTTCTTTTATCTGTAGAAGTTTCATTAATCTGTTTTTTGCCCCTCCTGATATGGTTTCAGTTATTAAAAAGGCAATGGAAGAAGAAAGGGAAGTTTCAAAGTACAGCAATGCAAGACCGGAGTGAATTTCCAACAACAAGAAATGAGGATTGAGCCACCTGCAATAAGAGAGTTATGTTCACTCTTCATCTTTGGCAGCAGAGATTAGGTTTAGCATATTAATGCTGTATGGAATAAAATGGTTTAAAGCCCCCAGACAATTGTATATCCAGACAGATCTGCAAGTCCTTTAATGAAACCAAGCATAACATCTAAACACGTTAGTGTGTTCCACGCTAACTCTACTTGGTATTTTTAACAATAGAGTTTGATAGATATGACAGGGCTGGACAAACAATTTATATTTATCACTTGCTGCAGTATGAAGATTATTTGTATTCAGACTCAATTCCGTCTAGGATTTAACACGCTCATGGACCAAACAAAGATATCTTGTTTGCTATCTCATAATGTACAGAAAGAGTGATGGTAGTATGTACCTGGTGCTGAATGTGTAAGTCCACAGGATGTCTAGGATGGCTTTGTGTCCTGTGCAGTCTGTATCAATATATAATACAAATATATTTAATCTTGATATAAGAAATAAATTTTTTACAGTGAGAACAATCATTCATGGGAACAACCTCCCCAGGATGTGGTAGAGTCCCCGTCACTGGAAGTTTTCAAGATGTGATTGGACAGGGTGCTAGAAAAATCTTATCTAGGCTCTCTTTCCCACAAAAGGTTGGACCAGATGATCTTTCAAGGTCTCTTCCAATCTGGGCTCTTCTATGATTCTATATGATTGTTAATGATAATGTTCTGAAGGTATCCACAGCAAGGTGCAGAGATGCAGAGACTGTGGCATCATAGAGCAGTGGCCCCACTCATGCTCTTCTTCTGCATCACCCTTCTCAATCCAATCCCTGTACAATCACAACAGTGCTATCTTCTTACACATTTAGAGAGACGTAATGTTTCAAAGATTTGCTTTTCCACTGCTAAAGCTAAAGGTTTAGACTTACAGAAAAAGCTTAGGTTCTGGAATACAGTTACATGGCAAATTGAAAAAAAAAATCCAACACCCTCACAGTTATGTGGCAATTACCATGGCAAATTACCACGACCATTTTAGAAACCGTTGCAAATACATCGCTGCTACTTTTCTTCCAGGTTTGCAGAATTACTTTGTGTCTAAAAGTTCTGGGATACCAATGAGACCTTTCAAAGAGTAACCAGAGTCTCAGAAAATACTTGAGGAAAAGTAAGACATGTACAAGCATTACCCCTCAAGTAGAGAGTGGAGTGCATCCTGAACTTAACAGTGAAGACCAGCACTGAAAAGAACTAGAGGGTATCTCAAAAGGCTGGGAGACCTTAATGTTCATTTGGGCATACAGAATCAAGCAGGTTGGAAGAGACCTCTGGGATCATCGACACCACCATGTCAACTAGACCATGGCACTAAGTGCCATGTCCAGTCTTTTTTTAAACACATCCAGAGATGGTGACTCCACCACCTCCCTGGGCAGCCCATTCCAATGTCTAATAACCCTTTCTGAGAAGAAAAAGCCTCCAGCCCATGGGCATGTCCAGGTGGGTATCCATTTTATAGATCAGCTACCAGCATGAAATATATTATCTGAGGCAGACAAAGAGGACTGTCTGTGGTAGCACAGGTGGACATAGCAGACGTAACTGCATAAACTGTTTCATGGAGGTGGAGGTTGTGCAAACGTTTTTCTATGTTCCCAGTACTGGCAATATAGAGGAGCTCTGTGGGCTGGACTGCTGGCTCACATGGCACTCCTCTGTTACTCAGTGCCTGGGGGTAGCGGTTCAAAGCACTTTGTAGATTAACCCAACTGATGTTTTAGAAAAATGCTAGCAGGTGTCAGTAGCCTGTCGGGTCTGGTCAGGGCTGGTATAGCCACCTTTGACAAGCAGCTGTGAACTTGTCCCTGCTGGGTGCCAGGACCCTGCTGGAAGGGCTCCTTCCGTGCAGCCTGCAACACTGTGCCCAAGGGCATCAGCAAGCTCCCACCATCCTGGGACCTTGCTCACACTGTTGCGTGAGCTGCTGCACAGGTGAGGATGTCACAGCAGCACTGAAGTGGAAGTCACACACCTCCCTCCTGCAGCCAGCACTTGGGGGATGCTATCCACCTTAAGAGAGGGGATTTCTAGATACATCATTTCCTATTACGTCTGGTTTGTATTTTTGGGCCCCTGGGCCGGACTGTGTCTTAAAGAGACCTCAGGCCAAATTCTGTCTTCAGCTAAAATGCAGCTGTTCTGAAGGAATTGCTTTGACTTTTATTGTGTTGCTCTGGATTAGCACTGTAGTAACAAAGGGTAGAATTTAGATCATTGCATTCTTTTCCTTGCCATCCAAAGAAAAAGCAGGTTAACAGGTTTGTATCACAGTGCATCAGGTGAGGCGTTTCGGCGAAAAACAGAAAATGAGTCCTGACAGTTAAAAAAAAGAACCCCAAAACCCAGGTAGCTCAATCCAAATGACAAAGTCTGCTTTTCTGACTGCTCGGTTTCATTTGTAAACACCATTTAACTGTATGTATATTTTTAAATTGCGTAAAAATAACAATTTTGAAGAACCCAAAGATGTTTTTAAACAGTCTGGGGGAACTTTAATCACATTCTACTAAATTGCTCACTCAGTTCTCAGATCTAGTTCGAACTCTTATTTTTGTTCTTCTGTAAGATTCATGTGAAAAGCCACCATAGCCTGGGGTTTTGAAGTCAAAAGATTATAATTTGGCCTTCTGGCATGTATCTCTGTCAGTTTTTTAATCTCTATATGAAGTCTTTCAGCTTTATAGAGAGAGCTATTGATGTTCTCTGAAGCATGTATATTCTTTCAACACCATAAAAGAAGTCAGCGTTTGTCATTTTCAATCTAAAAGTTTTATTCTCTTTATTCTCAAATTAATTTGGCTTACAGCTCAATTGCCTGTGTCAGGTTCAAAAAACAAGAATTAATGTAATCCGATTTCTACAACTATCTATAGGCTGTTGGTCATACAGCCTGATAACTGAATGTGATACAAATATACTCAGCAGAACCAGACACCTCAAATGGCTTAAGAGATAAAACCCTTTAAATAAGCTTGAGACAGATCTGAATTTATTTAAATGTCTGATTCTAAACGTACTTATGCGTAGTAGTAATGTTTACCATCTGCCTGATTCTGTCTGATGAGGTAATTGTAAATCTATAAATAGCTTAACATATGCTGCACATATTCTGGCCTTAAATATAACAGCCTTTGTGTAAAACAACTGGAAATAATAAGAAGTGATATTAGTTTGGGCATTATTCAGGGTAAGCTGAGAAAGAAGTATGAAGGGTTTTCACTTTGTATTATTTGTATCTTCTCCTCCAAGGGCCTGGTTAAAACCAAAGCATTGTTTATGGGCCCAGTTCTAACAAGTTGCCAGTACTTTCTATGATTCATACCTACTGAAATAGGCATTTGAAATGTAGTAAAGCAGTTACAGTCAGAGTAATGTATACTGTAAACCAATATGAGAACTACATTCATTTAAGATGAACAAATAGTTTTTACTCTGTGAATGACTAACACCACAGTCCAGTGGATGCTTCCTTTTCTTTTACACGGTAGAAGACGGGAGAACAATGTACAGGCATAGAGGTCTTGAAAGCTTAGCTTGAAAGAATCGCTTTAGAGCCAGATTAGTGGATTCTTGACACTACTGTACCTACTGCCATTGCACGAGCAGTCAAAGTCCTATTTCATAATTACAACTAAGAATACCATTAATGCCAATTATATGCAGAAAGAATTGTAATCGCTCACGTGCACTCACTTAGAATAAAACCACAGGGAAAGTAACAAAGCACTCTAAAATCATACAGCTTTTGAAACCAAACTTACAGCTTTTGCCTACATGGTAGGGAGACCATGAGATATAACCAAAGACAGGCTTATGGCTGGGTAATTGGGTGATATTCTTTTCTGGATCATGGTTCTTAGAAAAATCATTCAGTCAAGAGAGAGATCATATTTTCTCTTGCATGATTTGTGCTCCAGAACCAAGACTACACTGCAGATATCCATGAATTAGCTCTGTAAATCTGACATCACCCTGTTCATTCAGGCAATCATTTCAGCTGCTTGCAATGGCACCCTAGTGCAGGTGGGGGGAAAAATGATACATTACCAAATTAGAAATAAAACAGTGAGTCACTCTCCAAACCTTCTCCCAGTGGCATGGCCAGTCTCTATCTTGTCTGTAGCATTGATACAAAGCTTAAAAAAGGGCCCAAAGATGTGTATAGCTTCAGCTGCCCACTTCAAACAAATAAAATTCTTAATGTGGAAAGCTAAGAGCAGGGACTATTCTAAGGTTTCTTACTGAACACTGGATTCATTGAACAGAATCTTGGCTATAACACTGTGAGCTGTGTGGTTGTACTCTACATCAGATGTGCAAAGAGGCGATTATTGTGTCTCTTGCACCATTAATTAGTCCCTGATGTTTATGTGGGCTTTTAATTTAACTCACCAAAAAATTTTTCTCTGTTTGTATTTAATGAGGGTTCCTTCTGAGCATCTGTTTCTTGACCTTCAAAGTCCTCACCTGGTTCAGGATTCTTCCCAGGTTATTCATTACCAGCACAAAACTTCTGGAAAGTAGGTGAGAAAAGATGAACCAATTTCCAGCTGTGTGCAACTATGCCCAGCCAGACATCTTCATACCATATGGGTGGCTAGACTTCAATCAGTCAGGACTGAGAAGCTGAACGGAAGAAGGAATTGTCTGAGAAAACTCATCTCCCCTAGAACTATCTTATTTTCAGAACGCCTGCACGTTTGATGTAAATCTTTCCTATGCTTTCAAATGCCCTGTGAGGCTGGACACCCGGCTAACCTTGGAACAAAAGGTGCCCAGTTCTGCCTGTGACAGATAATACAGTTCATCTCGGCCTTCCCAAGGAGCACACTGTAAATGTGCACACTCACACTGCCAAAATATAGCAGCTCTGACTACTTGGAGCATAGCACAGGCAGTCTACATGGAGGAGCAGTAACCATCAAAGTGAACTGGATGAAGATACGAGAATGACAGTAAGGAGGTTGAGCACTGTGGACAAGAAGAAAATAAATCAAGAGTAAGCAGCAAAAGTGATTTTAGTGAGAGGGTGAAGAAGAACATGGAGTGAACCAAAGGAGAATTTTAAAGCACTACTTATTATTTTTAAAAATATTTAAATAAAAGCATTGTCACAATACTAGTTAGTGCACTTAATTACTTGTTCTGCTATCATAAGAGAAGGCTACATGTATTAGAGTGACAGATACTTACAAAAGGTTTTCAGAAATGCACTAAGGGTACTTCTGACACGTTCTATATCTCCAGTTAGGTGGAGGTGTGAGCTATGCATTGTCTGACTTGGGAAGTGGGTGGAGGGTGGTAGGAAGTGAAATAAAGAGGTAGGGTCAGATGCTCCTTCGACAGTAAAGGAATAATTTAGTTTACAGATTACAGAATTCATGTCGGTGGAGTTCACATTCTCATCCTATTTTCATTAAAATAGATTTGATGTGACTTTTTTTTTTTTACTCCTACAGGTAAAAATTCTAGACAGTCATCTAAATATCTGAATCTCCCTATGACTTCCTTTATTTTTTTAATTATTTTATTATAGGGCCAAAGCCACCTTTTTTTATATGAATAATTTCAGTCATTTTACCTAACTTGCAATTGTGAACAGATTATGGTCTTCATTTCTTTTGTATCCACTGGTGATGTAGCAATTTCTGAAATAAAACCAGAATGGAGCTCATATCAAAGCAGACTGTGCTTCCTGCCCCTCTAAAGTAGTAACATATGCTAGAAAGAAAGGAAGTGATGAAGTCCAAGACAATAAACAGCCAGAACATGTGGAAAACAAAATGCCAAACTGTCCTAATTCAGTTGTGCATCTGTACTGGCTTCTCTGTGATTCACCCATATCCTCCAGAAAACAAAAATACCGATTTCTTACATAGCTGGAGTGTCAGGAAAATCCCATTTCTGACTAGCATGCTTTACAGCAGCATAATTAAAATCCTTTATGATCTCCATGCCATGGTCAGATTTGGCTGGTCCCCACCCAAGACACAGTCTCTAAGTCACAATAAAATTGAAATGGTATCTTTCCTCTCCCACTTACTCGCTTTAATCTCTCAGTAAAACCAAAACTTGCTGGGTCCCAGACAGTGTTAATGGATGCACCTTCCATATAAATCTTAAGGATTTTTTACAACATTGCCAAGTCCCTGATCTGAAGATAAACTTCTGGAAAATTCATTCAGTTTAAATCAATGTTGGGCCAGTGAAATCAATGGGATTACCTCAAATTTGGGTCAGTGTAAATAGAACATGAACTCTGGCCAGAAATGCCAGCATGTCTTGGCTGTATATGCCAAATGAGTAGACCTGATGCACTAGGATGAGTGAGCAGGTAGAGGATGGAGCTGCAGGGTACACAGCAATTCCTGAGGCCAGTGCCGTGAAAACAAAACATAATATTACTTTATTTTATCATAACTTACTAGTACCATTGCCTAAATGCCTACATAGCAAACATTTGCTTATGCCATTAGTTCATCTGTCCCTGGGTAATAATTAAGATAGTTGCTGTTATTGTGCTGATCTAAGGTACTGGGCAAACCTTTTGAAACATTTTGAATTGTTTCATTTATGGCAGAACAGAAGCCAAAATGACTTTTATCTTCGTTCTCCAGTATCATTGTAACGATATGTGCTGGAACAGCCTGGGGATAGGAATATTACTTATCTACTTTTACAGAACAATGACTTAGTGTCAAACTCCAAAAGTGGGGGCTGTTCCACCTTTCGTTTTTTGTAATGATATCAGGAAATGAAAGCTATTTAAAAACAAGCACATAAATCACGAAAAATATTTGCCACGCTTTTTGTATTTCACACACATTCCCACTGCATATTTCCTTATGCAGTGACTCCATTTCTCCTTCAATTATCTTTTGAAGCCTTCTTCTCTAGCACTTCTCTGATACAGATAAATTTTGCTCCATATTTAAGGGCAATGTGAGCTTGTATACAAACAACAAGGTTTGTAATGCAGA
Source organism: Nyctibius grandis (assembly GCF_013368605.1). Lineage (NCBI taxonomy): Eukaryota > Metazoa > Chordata > Aves > Nyctibiiformes > Nyctibiidae > Nyctibius > Nyctibius grandis. The sequence continues at coordinate 15,168,080 of NC_090668.1, read as the reverse complement.
ATCCTCAGGGCTATCTCCTGAACTTCCTTACACTAGTAAGGGGTTGCAAGAATACAACAAGAATTCATCCTTGAGGAAGGCACAAGAGGAAGCAGAAAGTGTTATGTGCAGTGATGCAAGGAAGCAGAAAAATGTTACATTTTTGTATCAGTAGGTAAATCACACTATACTAGGGATCAAGTATTACCAGTTACAGCACTCTATTTCAGGAACAGAGATAAGGATTTCAAATAACTATTACCAAAAAGCAGATTGTTCATAACTGGTACATAAAAGACGAAATAAAATCAAGAATTTTGTCATTGAGTTTAGTAAGAATAATCTGACACATGCGCTATCTAGCCTTTACAATACTTTGGGTGGAATTTAATAGAAAAATGTAGATTTTTCCCTAATGATTTCTCTCTTCCCATTTACCTGAATCTACCCTGAGAGTTGCTTAAGATCAAACAAAGAATTTGCCTATAATAAATATTAAGACGATCATTACATTTCATTAACTTTCAACATATTTTAGTTAGGCCTCTAACTGAACAATGCTCTCCTTTTGAAGGAATGCGGCAAATACCTCCAGTGTTGAGTTTTATTGTATGATAAAATCAGGATCCTATAATTCATACGTATTTCACAGAAACAATGCCATGGTCTTTTGATTGTCATGCTACACAGAGATGAACAATAGATCAAGCACATACTATACACCTATGGGCATAGGAAACAGTGTCTTATGGGTCACGGAGAAACTCAGATACAAAACAGCAAGACAGACACTGTACCTGTAGGGGGTAGGAACAGACCTGCATTGCAAATTTCAGCAGCTACAGGGGCTGGACAATCTACAGCATCCTTCCTTAGAAGAGCACATGCATCAGCTGTTGGTATACACAATACCCAGCCAGGGCAAAAGTTTCTCTGCACACAGACGGCCATAAGAATGGTATACAGCATTTGCTACTCATATAAACCAATCGCTGCTGGAAGAACAGATTCAAGTTATGCCATTTCATGTTTGGTACATTCTTTATAATAAGCAGGTGGAATCAAAGTTTTAATCCTCCTAGTAGGTGACCTTTTCAAAATTCTGTATTTTTACTGCCTATCAAGTTTTGCCTCTTTCTTCCAAGCTCCTGAGATTGTAATCAAAGATGAATAGGAACTGCCAGAGAATTACTGAATACTGAGAAAGCCAAAGCATTAAAGGTGGCTTTCACCCAGTATATGCCCTACTGCAGCCATGATACCTGATTTTTAATAGATTAGGTGCAGATATACACATTAGCAAAGTACACAATGTAGTAATATCCACAGAAAACAGATTTCATCGATTAAATCATAAATATAGTATCATCTTATGCTTTTGGGGAAATACAAATATGAGAAGCAACACACACATTTTTGAATTATAAGAGGAGGGAATATTGGCAAATCTTTCAACAGCTGTTTATCATGAAAAAGAAGTTACAGTTACCATTCCCCAGCCATGCAGCCTGAAAAAACTAAAGATTGTACATTAATAAATTATAACAATGATGCATGAAGCTAATATAAAATTTTTGAAAGCAGTTTCTTAGTCCAGAGGGAGTTGTCATATTTGCTATTTGTGACTTTAATGTTACTTGGAATTTCTTCTAGGGCATTTAAAACTCCTTTTGTGACTCTTCATCAGCAGTTTCACAGACAGCGAAGGCCTTGACAATATACATTTTCACTTTCTGCATGGCTGACAGACTTCATATGCTATATCCAATTTAAGGGTAGAGCAGTAGATTACATTGCTCGAATATAGAGAGCCATTGCCATTGAGACTGAATCATTGCTGTTTATAGTAATTCTTACTATTTGGTTTTTGACAGCCCTTTGTGACTGGAATAAAAGATGATGCTGAGATTATTGTCAAGCTACTGTAATAGCTAGTAGTGCATGAAGTCTGCAGCAGATGGACTTGAACTTATGAGCTCTCAGATTCTCAATAGCCTTTCAAATGAGCAGTGTCCTTCTTGGTCACGTGTAATGCGACTGGCTTTGACAAATCCTTATTTCAGAAGATGAAATATTATTTCAGCCAGCTTTCTTTGTTCTGTTTGAAATGTTTTATAGGGCTTAATTTGCGAGGTAGCTTAGAATTGAGAGAGAACAAATTGATTTTCAGTTGCATGAGGTACACTACGTTACAGGTACATCCAAGCTGAACAACAACAAAGTGACTTGACATAGTCAGGCTGCGTTCAAAAGGGCCCCCCAGGCATTTCAATTACAATATCCAATTGCTATATATCTTTCTTTGGCTAAACTCATAATCTCCACTAATTCAAAAAGACCTTTAATCTGACCAATAGGAAGCAATAGTAAAAATTTGTTTGGCATATGGTGCCCCAGAAGGATTCTCTTATAACACAGACAGCTGCTATTGACTTGGATGCTGTTTTAGCTGCTGTCAAGAACATGGATGGACAGCAACTAGCTTGCATTGCTGCAGGAATGTCTTACACTGGATTTGTCTCACTAAAGATCCCTTACAGGAGCACATTTCTCTCAGGTCCCTAGTTTACTGATTGCTTAGTGCAGTGCAAACAGACTATTGTTCATGAACAGTCAGCTGTGCATGCCAGAAGTGGACAACAGAAACCTGCTAGAGTGAGCTGAGCTTCAGCACTTCTCTGGACCTGATCAATGTACATCAACAGCCCAGTGCCTCCTGGGCAGGCAGTCTAAAAGCCAAATGATAAATGTTCCAAGGGCTGTTTTAAGACTTTGTCAGATTATTTCTTTTGTCCATATCTAGGATCTTTGTATTAGGATCCATTACTTCTGAAAACCTTTTGCTCTTTTTTGCATATCATGATTCTTTATTTTCTAGCATTACAGCTTGATCTTTTATTGCATTGCTGCCGTTCAAGATTCTATAGTTAAAGTTGTGTCAGCACTTTTACTACAAAACCCATTTACGAGGGGTTTATAACACAGCTATAAAGATGTACTACCAAATGAAAGGTGGTGTACAAAGTATCAGCATGGGGCATTGTCTTTTTTTTATCACTTTTTTATAAACAAATTAGACTTGCTATTTTAAGCCTTTATGAGTGTAAAATAATTCCAGTTTATAGGTTATTGCCTATATAATGTGGCAATCAACTGTTATTAAAAAAAGTAAAATGAACCAAGTTATAAATACTATGATTAAAACTCATTATGGAAGAATTGGAATTTTGTAACGATAAAGGAAATATGTATTTGGCCTGCCTTATGCGTGTGAGCTGTGCACTGAGAACGTGCCGAGTTATATAAACCCATTTTCCCCAAGTGGATGGGGGTGTCCAGTTTGGGGTGCAAAGTGGGCACCTGGTGAATAAATTCCCCTTGAATCTCTTGCCGTGTCTTTGTGTTGCAAGGACACCGGTTCCCCAGTGGAGTGAACACAGGGTAATGCATTCTTCTCTCCTCAAATGCCATTGGAGCTGGCTTCCTGGAAAAAGGTGACCACACGTGATTTCAAAGGGCAGGTTGCTCATGCACCTCATGGATGTTGTGTGTTTCAATAAAAATATACTGATGAGGTTCAGTGAAGGCTTGAGAGTGACTGTTTTGTAGCGTGGTTTATCCTCATTACTGGGCCTTCTATCCATAACTTAGTCATGACTATATTACCTTTGGTTTCTGCTTAGCCACATACAGCATTATATTTTGAGGCACTCTGCAACACCCCTCTGTGGCTCAGAAGATGCTAGCTGGTTGAGCAGCTTTCCTTGATAAACTGCTTCAAGACACTAGGGTTTGATGAATCGACTCACAGCTCCTCACCAGTGACTCATCCCCCAAGATGAGGGCCCAGTAGCCTACTCAGGACCCACAGGCCAGTGATTACATGATATAGTACAATTAATGAGTCTGGGAGACTGCCAGAGAAAGCTGGTCATACTGCTTGTAGAACCTGAACTAGCTTGGATTGTCTTTATGGAACCCTGTGTTGCACCCTGGAGACTTGTCCTTAGATACACATGGTTCCCAAGATGTGCTGACAGATTAGGAGTGCCCCACTAATTCACTGCATTTGTAAGTTCATTCGCGGCCCTGGGTTTGGCTGTGGTGTGATGAGACTGGGAGACTAGTTTCAAAGAATGCCTGCTATAAAGGGCAATCAAACATAAAAAGAGCCCTGGCTATGTACATGTATGGATGTTATCTGCTAAAAATCTATAGTAAAACTCAAAAGCAACTCATGCTGACTCTACACTGGCACCAGACGCGTACTGAAAGCTGCACGTGTGAAGGCACTGGATGAGACTCACACGTCGACTCAGATACCAAGAGGAAAGCTGCATCAGCACAAACTTCAGCCCAGGCTGCTAATGCCTTCCAAAGGATTTGGGTGCTCCTCAGCTGAAGCATGTGCTGTCACAGTCTTGGCTATTACCACTGCGTTACAAGTGAGGTAACAGATGTGCTACTGCCTGCAGTGCACAGAGCCCTGAAGTTCAGGTTGCACTGGCTTTTACTGAATCATGGATCTGAAGTAATTTTAAAATGTTAATATCTTGCACTCAGTAAAAATGGGGCTGTCTTGGATTCTGATCATGGAAGCGCTACGCAGATAACTTTACACATGGGACTACAGAGAGCTGCCTAAATTACAGTGTGTTATTACAAACTCCAGTGAAGACTGGCACAGAAATCAGGAATGATTTTTAAAAAAACAAATTTCAAAGGAATAACTACAGGCAATGAAGGGAAAAAAATAAAAATCAGATTTTACAATGGAGCTAGCCACATATTAACAGAAGATCTATTGTTGTCCTTCTCATAACTACTCCATATTAAAAAAACCTAATATACTACAAATATGCTTTCAGGGGAGATGAAGCTTGAATTGTCTGCACATAAAATACCTGCGACGTATTTAAATAACCTTTTAACAGGCAAACTATTAAGTATATTTTCCAATATACCTGGGAAGGAATCACTAAATACTAATCTTTTCCTAAATATATAAACCATCAATACACTGCCTAGGCTAACAATGGGTTTCTAGAGATATAAATGGTTCTGTAATGATTTAAAACAACCCTAAGTACCAAACATAGAACTGCACAATCACCTCCCCGTGACCCCTGTTTTTTCCTCTGTTTAGTAAGGAAGGTTGCTGGCAGCAAGGTTGTTACACGACCTGACAAAAGCAAGTGGAGACAGCGAGCTGTGCTTATTTAAGCCTCTATTCTTCCACGCCACTCAGCTTCAATCCTGTGCCTGGCAAAACATCATCAGTATTCTCTGCCTCTTTTAACTAAAGGAAGCAAATCAAGAACCAGACAGGCTAATGGGAACTGAACCTCATTTCTTGGCCTCTTGCTCAACCTGCGAAGCCAAACGGAAAGCAGCCCACTTCTCCAGGCCTTGCACTCCCCTTGCCAGCTGGGAAGTCGAGCACCTCCTCGCCTCCCGGCTCCACAGCAGGCAGCTCGCAGACTGCTTTCCCGGCTGCGAGCACCAGGGGCCAGCTGGGAATCCAACTGCTTCTCCAGGTCTCCTGTCCGCTTGCCAGAGTCTGCAGGGCTCCTTTTCCACTTGCCCCAGCCAGTTCGGAGGTGATCTGTAGTGCTATTATCACAGTTAGCGAAACAGTCCAAGAATCTCCACACAAAAATGAAGTTTCAGTAAAACTCCACAAGAAAGGGGACCAAAAGAGGAATTTAACAAGGAAAGAGCAAGCCCTGCACTCTCAGTTCCCAGTGTGTTGAGTCACATTTTGGGGCTTTTATTTCCACTCCTTCTCCTAACTGCCCTTAATCTGAGGCACATTCAACTAGAAATAGCAGAGACACATTAGAGGGAGGCAACTGAAAAAGCAACAGCTACTGACTAGAGCTGGTTGAAAGGTTTTCAACAAAACCTGAAACCGCATGAAACCCACCTCGTTTCATATTTCACTGCAACTTGAAACTCAAACCAGATTTGTTGAAAGGTTCCCTTAGGGTTGTGGTTCCAGTCCCAACTGGCTGATCCATTTATAGTACTCAACTTTATTAGACAAACCAAGGGCCAGTATAGCTGGGCTCTGTTTCACAACTCTAAGACATAAAGGAGAACGGCAGCCTGTCCTGCACGCTGCCCTGTGTGGCCTCGCCAGACTCTGAACCCAGGAAACATTCTCTCTCTCTCACACACAGACAGACATGCAAGCTCTCTCAGACACAGTGAGAGAGCATATCACCTCTATTCCATTTCTGTATGGGATAAGCAATCAGTTAAAGGATCCTTAGAGATCAAGAGCCATGGGATGGACAGGCGCAAAGAAAGAAGCATCCTCCCTCCCCGCCAGGAGAGGCCAAGTTGCTCCTCCCCGTACACAGGCCACAGCAGCCTAGTCTTTGGCCTGTTTGTCTGCTTGCAGTCTGTCCAAGACCAGATTACGGTTTTCATCCAAATTAGTTGCTGCATTGAGTGATTTGATAGATGCTCTGCATAAACAAAGTTCTGCCTCTGAGCTGCTTACAGACAGCTTGCTGTTGCCGTTCACATGCTGTCTGCAGAAGTTCACGCTTCAAATAGTCAATGCAAATCAGACTGTTGCTGGTCAGTGAGTCAGTGTTCATAATTTTTATTGTTTTATGTTGTCACTGCTCATATACACATAGGTGCTAGCAAACAGAAATAACCTCATACAACCTCAAGTATATCCACAAGCCACAACTGCCCCAAATGGTCACAAACAGCAAGTACACAATCATCCTGTCTGTACACAGATCATTTCACCAGCTTCATTAATGTGGATATTCAGAACTACATTTTCCTTTTCCCTTCTTTCTTCTCCCTCTATGCTTTCCCAGCTCTAGTTTGAGTTTTGTTTTGAAGCACTGGATTCATTCATACATCAAAGGGAAATCTAAGGCATCAGAGCCCACATAGACAGAAAACAAAGGCACTGTTTACAAGGCAGAAGCTTGCTGAGAGAGAAGCAGCTGAGTTTTGCAAGGCTCACCCACTGACTGCCACCTTGGAGGCACATCAAACATCATTACGTGCTCAATACAGTCCAACATTTCTCTTTCAAAGCCTCCTAACATAATGTATTATTTGTATTACTGTAATACTGAAAAGTCCCAGTCCTGACCAGTGCCCGGTGAGGAGTACCTCCCCCACAGAATCTGCAAACTTAACTGAGTTTTGCCAGAGAAAAGCAGTCTAGCTCTGTGGGCATAGAGGACCCTGTGGGCTAATCTAGACAAAATTAGGCTGGAAGGAGCTACTCCCTTCCCTGCCGTGGTACCTCAAAACTGGGCATCAATGTTCAGGATTAACCTTCCCTCACCCAGGGTTTGTACTGAGGCAGGAGAAAAAAAAAAAAAAAAAGATATCTTTCTTGTCCTAAAGAGTTCTTGTGATATTTATGATATACTTAGACTAACATATAGGGGGATTTGGCCATATTTTTGGGGTCCTATCTTCTTATTCTCATTTAAATAAATGTCTTCCTTTTTAAGCAGTGTCAAGAGAGACTCTAGCATGGGAACGCACCAGCAAACTGACTGTTTCACACACAGCATTGCACTTTACAGGCCAGGTGTGGAAAGCTGTGGTAGATCCAAAACCCATCTTGTTTCCATCTGGCAGAGCAGGAGCTCAGTATCCTTCCTATCTTGTAGTTTCACCAGATATGCTTTCTTCCTTTAGCTGAGAATTATTAATTATTAATTATTGTTAGAGCGTGTTTACCTTTTTTTTGGTTTTACAATGTTTTTGCTTGTATGCCAGGCTGCATACAATGTATGCACTATTCTGAAAATACAGCTGTGTCTACCAGCCTTACACTTTCCTTTGCTACACTAAGCCTGTTCTTTATAGTTGAGATGAAAAAGAGGGGATGAGCATTTAAAATGACAGTCATCTCACAGCCTCCATACAGTATGAATATTTTCGCTTAATTCTGGCTAAACTTTTTGGCAATTAAATGAAAACCACACAGAAATAATAACCTTGTTCTTCTTTGATAGTTATCCTTTATCAGTCTCAAAATAGCAGACATGTTTAGCTGCGCTACTTATTTCCAAATCGCAACAGCGAATAAAGCAAAGAGAAGGGTGTATTTTGGCATGCTCAGCTTCTAACAAAATCATGTAATTTAAAACTTATCCTTCCAGAAGCTTACAGAAATCTAACCAGAAGCTAATTGATAGATACAAAATTCAACCTGTCACTGCTTGCTGCAAGGAGCCATTGAGTACAAAGTGCCTTTGACTGCAGAATTACAGCAGAGTTTCAGTCCTCCAGTCCTTTGCAAAACTTGAAGGAGCTCCTTGTCAGTCAGAAACTTTGGAGGTTAGTATCAGTACAAACAAAAGGCCCAGTTCTGATCACAACTCAGAGGAAGGCCACTCATGGAGTTGTAAGGAATTTGTTTGTATTATCACTGCCATAAATGAGAACGAAATAGAGGGAACATTACGGCAAGTTCTCGATAGCCTTTAGAAATTTGTTGTTAGTGTTTATTACACTGGATATATAATCATGGATTTCCTATTAGACTCAATTTTCTCTGCTCTTACAAACACAATACAGAATGTTTAAATCCAAATGATTAATTCCCTTTTAAAATGTAGATGTATTAATTTGGCGATTAGGATAATAGCTTTATACCAAGAAATGCATATTAAAGTACAGTCCACAGAACATAATTCCTCAGAAATATGCTGGACTACAGTATGAACCATACCTGTGCCTGGTGACAGTTTTGATTGTGTGATTCAGAGTTCACACTTTCATCTGAAGCAAGAAGCAACAAATAGCTATGAGAAGCAAAACCAGGGAATGATGAAGAGGAATAAATGTTACGTGCAGAAAAAAATGGGAAGCTAACAAAATTGCTATGTCACAGTTTAATGATTCCAAAATCATCTGAAAGTTTTTAACAAAAATGTCCACCTTTCATTCTGGCTCTCACCGAACCCCTGCTGTCCCTGGGTGTAAGTGACTTGTGGTATTGCAGCAGACATCGCCTTGAGGAGAGATTCAGAGAAGAGGAGCATTTCACATGTTCATTAAACTAAGGCATTTTATTAGAAAAACTATGGAGTGAAAAATAGACATGCACGTGAGAATGAAGTACTCCAAGCTAGCACCAGTGCCGTAAGGAGAAGAGCAAGGGGGCAACACAGTATTTTGAACTATTTTGCTTTGTGGATTTAGATCCGTGGCTGGGAGGAAGACTCCAGCAGAGCTTGACTGACTCTCACTAAGGGACTGCTGCTGAATGCAAAGGATCGCAGCAGCCTGCTGGAGCAGTGGCACTCCCGTGTCAGCACCTTGCCGGCTGGATGTGCAGCTCCACTTCAGAGCTAGGGATGCTCAAAGGGAGCAAAAAGAGGAAACTGCGTTTTGTTTCATCAGGGCAAAGTAATTGATATCGTGCAATTGTTAAGGGAAATTTGAAAAAAATAAAACCAGATTTATATTTCTGCAGATATCTGTAGAAAAGCTTCACAGCTTCCAAAAGCTTTAGGCTTATTTCACTATATTCAGTGTTATAATCCTAAGAGCCTAAACAAAGAAGAACCATGTTCTTCATTCCTTAGCAATAAAACCATCCCTGGCCAGACACCACAGGAAGAGGAGGAACAGAAGTGTGGGTCTATGTAACCTTTGCCCCTCTATGGCAGAGTACTGTGTATGGGCACACAATCCCTCTTCTACCCAAAACATGCACTCAAACACTCAGTTTGAGTATCAGTTCATGTGCTGATACCTTGTACATCTGGCACAGAGATGGTGTTCAGCTAACACATTATGAAATTTCTAAAATAACGCTTCTCTTTCCCAAGCACCGGGGACAACAGTAGGGATAGCAGACAACAGTAAAAAAATAGATAAACAATAGCAGAGATATTACAAGCCGAGATAACTATTTTGATCCTAAGATCTCATTTTCTCTTTTCAAATATACACACAAATTGTCTTGCTCCATATGCATAAAAAAACCTACATGTGTAACCTCAGGTAGGTATTACAAGCATTTTTGACTAATCAGAGACTTATATTCAGTCAGAAGAGTGTTTGAAATTCTCGTTGCACGAGGAGTTCTACTTCCTACAATCATTTAGTACGTTTCTTCTGTGATCTTTTAGAAGCTTTTATGTTGAACCCCATGCTTGCTATAACACTTGAAATAAACCCTGTGTGAATCTGTTTCTTCTTAAGAACCAATTACTGCTTTCTATTATGTAAAGAAAATGAAAAGATACCAAATTGTTTGAATCTCCTTAGTGAATACAGTACCTACTGTGTAAATACGAAGTTACGCATTGTCTCTCCTCCCAAATTCTGTTACTTGGCTAAAAAATCTGGACATAAATATCTCAGTTATCCGAGATATACATATATATCTGTATTTAACAATGTTGCATTTATAACGCTTACAATGGCTAATAAACATTTTAATTATTGATTTCAGCTGAAAAATTCCTGACACTGAGCATAAACAAAAGAAATAAGTATCTGCCTCTTGGTTAATGTTTTTATTCAAGTGTAAAGGTGAAGCTATAGATCCCAGAGATGGAAAAAGCAATATGCTATTCTCACTCATATTTAGAACCCTATTAGTGGGTTTGTGGAAAAAATTGTCATATACTTCAAAAAAAGCATGCTATGAATTAATGTTTATAGATTTTATTGCTTTTTCCAGCTCGCTCTATTTTTATTCTCTATTCCTTGTAATAGTCTTAAAAAACATATAATTATCATTTTCTCCCTACAGACGCTGTCTTTTTCTACTAAGCAAACACTGATCTCTTGCGTTTTCCCTCTTTTCTTCCCGCCCCTCCCCTTTTATTTTGAATGGATGTGAAACTATCTCAGATATTTTTGTGTTTAACATCAAAAACTTCATTTTACGTGGGCCGAATACAGGGTCCATAATCATAGTGCTGTATATCACAAAAGACTTAAATTCTTTCATAGCATAGTACTTCCTTTCCTATTGACTTTGGGCTAGACTGGAAATGCAGAGCCTGCTGTCCATCATGGGCACGTGCATACCAACAGCCCCACAGGGAGCTCCAACTTGCTCAGCTGGAAGACTCAGTGAAGAGGTACAGGTGATGATCTGCTCAGCAGGACTGTGACCTTTCGCTGTGTACAGGCCTATGTGGGCTGCTAAGAACGCTGGCAGAGAGCAGATAAACATGTATCAATGGCTCTGAAAGCCTAAAACCAAACATACTGCCAATAGTAGACAGGGGCACATGAAACTCATTTGTTCTGACCCTGGAGGGTCTATAGTGTAATTAATTGATACAACATACTTAACTTTATTTAATCATCATGTTCAGGTTTTGCATTTGGTGAGGAGCTTGCTCTGAAAGCTTCTGAAACTGAACAGCAAGACACTGGCCCCAGTCAGGAGCATATGACTGCTCAAATCCACCAACATGCACATTGGGACAGCTGTGTGGGCCATATCTATTGAAATTAAGGAACCAATAGAAAAGTTGATGTGGGGTGCCCACAAATACTCATATTCTAGCAGCTTAGGCTGTAGTAAAACCTCCTGAACCTGGAAAAGCTTCCTCTCTTTTCTTATATGAGTATCAGATCAGGGCAACTGAGTTTTCACACAAAATACGTCATGCTCCTAGTCTTCTGTTATTTTTATGATATGATGTCAGGTATGACCAGTCTCCATAAACAGAGAGCACAGGTTGTTAGAAGTCTAGTTAGACAAAAATTGCAGGATTAGCTCCTGCTCCCCGAAAGTTCTCTTCCTCTTTTAATTGTGGATTTCCACTGGAAAAAATCTCTATGTAATCAAGATCTTTTGCATTATATTTGTCCTAGTCAGAGCGAACAAGTTTAGTTCACAATTGTCCTGGTCAGAATTGTGCTGGTATAACAGATCAGAATAACTGCAGAATCAGGCCTCAGAACGTTTGTTACGCTGCTTTTGCTGCATGATTATTTTGAACTTGTGACGAGACGTAAAGGCATGGATTCAGACTGATGGAACTCCACTGACTTCAGCAGACTTAATGCTCACTTAGCTGTTATTAACTGCCCTAAGTGTGATACGAAGTCCACACCTAACATCTGACACACATTCCAAGACCAACAATAGGATTCACCAGATAATTTTCCTCTTTACTGAAGGTTGCTCTAAGCTTTAAATGCTTCTTTTCATCTTGTGTTATACACATTAAAAATGACTATTCATTTGCTTTTATAAACTCAAATCCACATACTCCAACTCTGTACCCAGAGGGCTATTTACTAGATTATAAAAGGGCAGATATCTATTTTGTGACACACCTGCCCTTTTTATAATTCAATCTGAGAGAAGGAGAAAAAACTGGGAGTTGGAAGACCCCAATACCAAGGATGTACTGGTTGGATCTTTTCAAAAATTTCTTTCAAATGTAATGGAAGTGTGACAGGCAAGCTGGCAGGGACACCATTTATGGTGGACACTCAGATGGCTAGGGACAGGATGCTGTTCCATTGCCCAGCTAAACACAAAACAGCACATCTCATATTCTTACATGTCAGGCCAGTAAACATCAATCAGGATTTTCAATAACTGCTGAGCTGCCACACAATACGGAGTGCGGGTAGCTATAATACGTCCACAAGTTTCCGCAATGGTTATACTAGGTGCTTTCTGCATTTGTTCATTTACGCACACTTCCCACAAAGCTGTCCTGTGAACACCAGCGTACTTTGAGGCAGAGGTGGGTTTTGCAACACACAGGCACCACCGGGCTCTTGCTAAGGATCCTCCCGAGCGTTGCAGAGAGCACCAGGATCCTGCATGCACCCAGCTCTGCTTGGCTGCCTCTTCACTTGCCTCCAACAGGGAATAAAATGTTTGAAGTGCAGCATCTTAATCATAAGCAATCACACAAAGCCATGATTTTTAAAAAAAGTAAAAAAAAGTACCTTGAAGACTTCTGGACACATGCAACAGATAATTATGTACCTACGGCCCTTACCTAGAAGAAACATCTTCATGTGTTTTGTCTAGTTAAATACGTATCATTCCACAATCTCACTTGATACGTGCTCATAGTAATTAGGTCAAGGAATTAGACAATATTTTGTTGTTGCTGAAGCAAGTCACAAACTAAGTTTAATTGTTGGAAGTTTTCTTCCTTTTAAATAGTTGAAGACATTTATTATTGAACTTTGTGCTTTTGACAGAATTTTATTAAAAGAAATTTATTTTACTAGCTCAGACTATTACATTCTGCTGAAGGATAAAACATCATACCTCATTTTCTTTCCTGATTTTTGGTAAGAAT